>NW_021620984.1:8571619-8578599 GCF_004785775.1 Grammomys surdaster
CTCTGTTTTTCTTGAAAATGCCATTCTTAAAGCCATTGTTCTGGGCTCCAAGTGTTTCCATTCCCCATTAGAGGAGCATTGGGGGAAATGTTAAGGAAAGCTTGCTTTTCATAGCACCTCATCACCAAAACATTGGAGATTGACGTTAACGTTATGAAAACAAACTGTGGATGCCGGTGTAAAAGGAAGACACAGTCCTTTACGACGACAGGCATAATGTTCTTCCTGCTTAGAGTCATTTTGATTTGTTTCTACAGGGCATCCTTCTTGCTAAGCGAGGTGCACCATAGCTTTGAGTTATGAGGCTACTATTAAGCAGGAATGAAAGTAACAGTTTGCTTGAGAAACAAAGCTTTGGAAAAGGACTAACCCCACACTCACTGTCTAGAGCAATGCCTTGTTTAGAGAAATGTCTAAGCCTGCTCACAGACCGCCCGGCTCAAGGGGAATGGATTCATTTAGTCGTTGGAAACTGATCTGAACACTTCCTCAGGTCCTTTAGAAGCTTAAGACTCAAATCTGAATATATAAACACAAAACTTCTCTATTTCATGATAGTATGGAAAGATGAAAAAATCTAATTATTACAATTTTACATCAATTATTATAATTGTGTAAGAAAAAGTCCTCCAAGTCTGAACTTACAGGGAAAGACTACACACACACACACACACACACACACACACACACACACACACACATCATTATCTAATTTATATGTATCGACAGGCTATTACTTGGTCTTGGTCTTAGATAATGGGACATAGTTTTTCTCTTTCAGTGAGTAGATAGTGTGTTTAAAATAAAAAGGAATATTTTACCCAGTTGCCAAAGGTCTCAACACTTACTCCAACAACTTGACTTGGGTTGAGAAACAAGAACTCAAATATTCTACTGTCTGTGGACGTTTCCCATCACCTATAACAACATTTAAGTGCTTACTGATGACATTCATTTCCCCAACTGACATGCCTCTGCTTTCCAGAAGGTTACTCCGTTTACCTGCTTCCCATTAAAGGGGAAAAGTAAATCTTTTTATAAAGCAGGGTATTACTTAAAAGTTAGTTTTTTTTCCCCTCTCCAAATGCAAAGGCCTCCAAATGTATAACCTGCTAGAAGAAAATCTCTCTATGTGGTGTCCAGGACACTCAGATGGCAGAGGTACATTGAAATTCAGCTGTTTTGTGGACCGAATGCCTGTTCCATGTGAGTTAATTGTATTGAAATCTCACTGAAGAGAGGCAGGAGGGGAACCTTTTGATGATCAGGAGAGATGGAGTCCTTCTTATCTGTCAGCCAGTCAGACGCTGGCTTCTTGGAGAAAGAGCCAGTAAGGACTGGACATGACTCAAATGAATGGAATTTTAAAAGGGCTCCATCTGAATGCCTGCTATAGCTGTTAACCTAATCGTCACCTTTTCATTTCATTTTTTTCTTTCTTTTCTTTTTTTTAAAGAAATTCATTTCCTTTTCCCTATTTGTAGAATCATTAAAAAAAAAGAGTAAAAGTTGGTAGTTTCTAACCCTTAAATTCAGGATATCTGGGATAATAAAATGATTAAGAAGCGGTCAGAATATTTAAAATTAGAATTATGCCTTAAAAGCTAGTTCTTTGTCTGTGGTCACAGTACCCAGTGTCTGAAACAAAAGGAATTATTACACTCAAACCACCGAGAGAGGAAGAGAGTGTGTGTGTGTGTGTCAGTGTGTCAGTGCCATTGCAGAGCCCTCGCCTTGTGTCTTTGGATTTGTTCAGCCATTTTATTTGTCTCAAGTTGAATGTACTGTCTTAGCCAAATCACTACAGAAGGTGATTTCTAAAAACCTTTTAGACAGATGCATTAAAAGCTACCTCTGACTTCTCATAGATTTGTGTTTGCTCTGAAGCATCGCTATCCACACTGAATATAACCAAAATATCGCCAGAACAAATTAAGTTGTTGTGGACTCCAAAAAAAAAAAAAAAAAAGAAGAAGAAGAAGCTGCTAGTTCTTAGAATAGTGATGATCATAAATTAATGCAAACAGATTTGCAGAAGAGATCTCTTTTCTTTTCTCACTTCAGCTCAGGAATTGTCATCGACAATTAAATTCTGGAGAGACGGTAGTGAAACACAGATTCCCATCATGGCTTAAGTACACTTTGGCTTAGCCAGTCCTTACAGGGTCTGAGCAGCAACTGGGATTAAGTCTCACCATAGGTTTGGCCCATCTATTGAACCTGTTTAGTTACATCAGATCTTACATCTCAGGTTGGTGAGTTAGAGTTTGAAAAACAAGGAGACATTTGGGATAGGAATGTAATTCGAAAAAGGGTGCATGTAATACAGTGTTCGATGTGTGCTGTGTGCAGATAAAGAAATGGCAATTGTAGCCATTGCATTCTGGAGACTCCAAATTTGGACAGTCAACAGATTCATGCAGAAGGGCCATAGGGGCCTCCTTTTCACGTGTGTTGACTCTAAATGGCCAACCGATGTGGATGGGAAGTAAACAGGCATGTGCATTATTGCAAAGCACTGTGTACACATGACAGTGATGTATCTAGAAGTTTGTGCTTCATCTAACCTTTCTTTGTGTCGAATTAAGTGCTGATTAAAGCTGTTACTAGTCAACATACAGGACGCTAGCATGTGAGGTGAGCCACTAATGGCTTTCAGATCTCATTCCGACATGTTTACAGTTGAACATCTCTAATCCAAAATCCAGAAATCGAAACTGTTCCAAAAAGAGTAGTATTTTCAGCAAAGGTATGATGTCACAAACAAAAACTCCTATGTTTGGCCTCATGCACTGGGTCCCAGTGAAATGAGTGGGCTTATAACCCTGAACCTTTGTGTCAAGATGTAAAAAGGACAAATTAAACTTTATGTTGTCTCTTCGATAAAGTCTCTCACTGTGTATATGAAAATGCTTCAAATTAACCTAAGGTTTCTGGTCCTAAGCATTTGCAACAGAGGAGAGCAGACCCATATCAGCTCTCCGGCCTCTTTCACCATCCACTCACTTCCTCCAAAGGATTAAAGTCTCATCTGACCTAAATATGCCACTCACCTTTCAAGATCACACAGCTTAACAATTGGTAGCTGAACTGCTCCTCAGGATGAGTCCTAGTCATTGCTGGGAAATGCACGGTTCATCCTCTGGCCAGCTAATCTCACCCACTCTGCAATGTAGTCTGTGATGGATTGGGTGCTTGCTGCGGGCTATGCCTTGGGGCATCTCAGTGAGAACAGACCAATAGCTCCTGTCTTTAGAATATTCTATATCCTGTTTATTTTCCTTGAGGGCCGTTTTCTCTTCTTTTCGCTCATAATTTTTAGGCACAGGCTCTTCCTTCCCTTTTAGTCAAAAGCTGGGGCAAGAATCTTATAAATCCTTTGTGTAAAGACTACATGTCATGTTGCCTTTTCTGTGTGGGCTGGAGAGGAACTGTATTTTAACTGAAATAAAGCTTTGAAGAAACACAGTTTAGAATATAATCTAATCTCCTTTGTCATTGTCACAGGGAAGGGACTCTTCATTGTCACAGCGTCAGTGAAGACAGAAAGCTCTTAGGTAAGCAGGTGTGTGTTGTTGAAAGTTGGGGAGGCTTCTGACACAGCTTCCGGGTTAAGGGGACAAAACACTGAGCTTTAGACTGCTCACTCAGTGGCTGGCTTCAGGCCTTTGCTTACACCACCGTATTTAAATCTCTGAGTAGCCTATGAGATACTTGTACTTATGCTGTGCTGTGTCTATTTTATGACGTGAAAACAGAGCCTTTCTGGGACAAGTAGAAAACATTAGGACAGACCTGAGAGCCAATGAACATGACAAGGACAAGGGCACTAAGTGTGAATTGTAAATGTGCTCTCAGACACTCTTCACTGGGTAGATGGAAAACTGCAGGCTAGGCATGTGGAGCATTTTAACAGGAAAGCTTGTTTCAAAAATGCTGTTAAAGACAGATCTTTGTATCTCTAAGCCTTGGCTGCTTCTAAGTAGAGGTTCCAAAACCCTGGTCTTAATTAGATTTTCCAGTGTATTATAATTGAGGTTTGATTCAATTTTAGTTTTGGGGAGGGCAGATTTTTCTGAAAGTAGACATAGCCAGATAGGCATCAGATGATTAGATTCACGTGGCTCCAGAGACGGGGTTGCCTCAGGGGAAAAGGCCTTTATCTTTTGTAAGTCAGTTTCATAAGTAGAATATCTCCGTGATAACAAAATTCAATTCTTTTGAGGGTAAGGTAAATTGAATTATAGAATATCAGAGCTGAGAACTAAAGAAAGATGTCAAAATAAGACCTGTACAAAAAAGACCTTAAAGGGCTGGAGATCACAGTAATTATTAGATTAGAGACACCTGTTCCAAATGGCCGAGCCTAGTTTTTATTTAGTTTAGCTTTATGTGAACGACTTAAGGTTCTTAGATTACATCATGGCCGTTTGTTTGGCTGAAGTCTATATCACAAGAAAAAAAATAATGGTGGACTCCATTCAAATTAGTTCTATCTTTCCTGATGAGAATGTATATTTTTCCCCACGTGTTTTTGTATGGCAAGACCTCAACATGAAGCCCTGGCTGGCCTGGAACTGTCTGTCTATTCTGGACTGGCATTGACGTTTCAACAATCCTGCCTCCATCTCCTAAGCACTGGGACTACAGACATACACTAGCATGTCCAGCAGAGAATATACTTGATCTTTAAAGAGATGTTTGCCTAGGGACACTCTCTGTTTCTTCCTGGATGTAAGAACACAGGAATCATATAAGTTAATCTCACAGAGTAGAGGCCAATCACAGCTTCACGGGTGACTTGTTTTGATTTTTAGATTTGACACTTCCTCCCCCACCCCCGCCCTGGGGAAGCTACCCCACCCTGAACAGAAACTGTGATGTGATACCACTTCCAAGAATTTTAACTTCCTACCTGCGGTTCAGCTTCTAAGTTGATTTTAAAGGGATGTGCTTTTCCATCTTCAGACACCTGTGGAGACCATAAGCGGGTTTCTGCCCTGCAAATGAAACAAAGTTTGCAAACTCTAAATCCAAATGGCACTTCTTTTAAAAATATACATTATTTCCCATCATGGTTGTGAAAAATATCAGCAACCTTCACTAATTTAAGCCCAAAGAATTCATCTTTTACATATTCGGTACATCCTCATTTAGTTAGTCTTGTCATTGTCCTTTTGAGGACCGGAGAACACAGTAGGACCACCTAGAATGCATGGTGTAGTTAGTCTTGTCATTGTCCTTTTGAGGACTGGAGAACACAGTAGGACCACCTAGAATGCATGGTGTGGTTTCTGGAGTAAGTACATCTCCACTGTGAGTGAGAACAACAGAACGGGGAGATTCAGAGACACACCCAAGACACCCGGAGACAAGCTGTCTGCGTCTCTCTTCTCTCCTATCCTACCAAGGCCACCCCAGGAGCCAGGGAGAGACTGGCCACATGGCTGGGTGACTGGTATCACTGGTTTGTCCTGCTCTTCTTGTGTGTCTGTGGCTCAGAAGCATGGGCACAGATAGGAAAGAATCTATCTTTCTTCATGAGGCTTATGATGTGTGATGGAATCGTTCCTCTGTCCCAGTGGAGGTGGTTGCCAAGCAACATGGTAATCGCATGCAAATGACCGCTAAACCAATTACTACTTCATTATTTTCAGCTTCATACCAAGGCCGTCATAACGAGTTGGGTTCAGATTCTTGCTTTAGGAGGTGGTTTAGAAATGTCCGGATATCTAACGTATGCCCATGTGTTCTTCATACTTTGTAATAATCTTTTGATACAAACCTATACAAAATGGCTGAGAGGATATTAACAACCAAATTTAACATGGTCACCTTTGGGCAAATCAGAGCAAATCTCTATGGAATGTGTCTCAACCCTATTCCATATCACAGACACATGGTCAGCTGCTCATTCTTGTGTTTTCATGACCATGATTATTTTCATCGTCAAGTCCCTGTGCTACTATATGAAGAAGTCATTCCTCTGTTACCATTTTAATTTTGACATTTCAAATATTTGTTTTGAAAATGGTTCATTCATAAAGGCTAGATTGACCAGATTCCATGAATACAAGAATAAAGTGGCAAATACATAAGAAAATCCACCAGAATTCTAGGACTATGACTTTTCTCATGAGGGACATGAGACCGATTAGAGCTCTGTTTCAGGTTCTCCAGAAAATCAGATCATGTTCTGACCCAGTCAGCTGAGGCACACCTGTCAATCTTGAGACACAACTGGTAAGATGCTGCTTTAATTCTGTCCTGTGCATCAGCGTGAGTCATGGACTCCGTACCAAAGCCATCAATAGCCAGGATGACATCTCCAGGACACAGGTTGGCAGCTGCTGCCTTGCTTCCTGGAGTGATCTGGAAGAAACCAAGACACCACTTAAAATCCCATATCCCATCAGTGTTGGGAGCCGCGTACGCCATTCAACAATGGCGCGGCTCCGTGTGGGAGCCGCATACGCCAACTGTCAATGGCGCGGCTCCGTCAGCGGTGCGGCTCCGTCAAGAAGCCGCATTCAAAGGCGCGGCTCTGTGCGGCTCCGTGAAGGAGCCGCACTCAAAGGCACGGCTCAGTCAGGGAGCCGTGAGGCAAAGCGCGCTGGCTCCCTGCCTCTCAGCCTGTGAGGGAGCCGTGAGGTAAAGCGCGCCGGCTCCCTGCTTCTCGGCTCTGACAGAGCCTGCTTCTCGGCTCTGACAGAGCCATGAATGGGAGCGCGCATGCGCAGAGCACACCGGCTTCCCGCGCTCTGGTTCCAGTCAGAGCCCAGCCGAATGTGCGCATGCGCAAAGGACAAAAAATGAATATGCTAATTAAGCCTTACTCTAAGAGTGCTCCAAGAGCCAATAAGAAACTGGTATGCTAATTAGGCATCATTAAGGAGCCAATGAGCATGCAGTAAGTGCTCCCAGGACTCTATATAAGCCCATGGGTTCTGGGGCTCTGGGTCCTTCGCCACTACCATCTA
>NW_021620984.1:8578609-8598068 GCF_004785775.1 Grammomys surdaster
TCCTGAAGTGTGGCGTGTTCTCCTTTTCGGCGAGGCGGCGCGTCACACATCAGTTTCTTGAGTTTTATACTCAGTAGTTGTATGTTATCCTGGCAAATTATTGAGTGCTTTACTTGTTGCCAAATCTTAAACCTAACTTTAAAAGAACTCTCAGTTGCTCGATTGTATTAGTGATATTTTATTATGTTAAATAATTTTTGTACTAGCCATATTTTAAGCACCATATTATGTCCTGTTATTTTTAAAATATTTCATATAACTACATCTGAGAATATTTTCTCTGTTGAAAACAATATTTTTAAAGCTTTTTTGTTAGCCAGAAATTTCTATTTTGAGATAAGAATTTTTCTACATTTTGGCAACTTTGGTACTTGAATTGAAACTACTTAAGCAACTGTTTTCATTTTAACATTACCATGAGGAGACCAGCATGAGTTAGATACTTATACTCCCCCAAGTTTGTATGTTGACCATTTTTCAAAGAGATGACTTTTGAAGAAGAAGCCCTTGAGATGGTCAGTAATCTAGAGCCGTCAGGACTTAGACTAGAACCCTTCCTTACAAATAGTCTTCCAAAATAGCTCTGATGATTTTCTGCCATCTCTGTAGAGACACAAGAAGTTAGTCATCTGAAATCTGGAAGAGGACCCTAGCAAGAACCCAACCATGTTAGTACCCTAACCTAGATTTCTAGCTTTTAGAACTGTAAGAAACAATTTTTGTTGTTGAAAAGCCACCCAGTCATAACAGCCCAAACTAGGACAAGTGCATCTCTAAGGCTAGGAATCTGGGAAAGGGTCACTCTTGAACTGACCAAAAGAAGCCTGACAATAAAAACATTTACTGCATTCTAGAGAACTGAAGTCACTGGGAAGAAAACCAGAAGTTCAAGGAAAGATAGAGACCTCCAAGGAAGGAAGGGCCCATGCCTATGCACGGGCATCCCTGTGACAAAGCAGGGAGGAAGAAGTGGCCAACATAATAGCTGTTCAGAAAAACTCAGGTAAAACAATACATTGCTAATGGCTTGGTGTAACTTAGCATGAATGTAAAGAACCACTGGTAACCAATGACACAAAGGAAGCTTGTATTCAGTCATGTTATCTTCTCCATGAATGAAGAGCAGGTGGAATAAATAAAAAACATAGGTTTTAATGAAATCTGATCAGTAACTACATTAAATATAAATGGTCTAAACATGTTACTTAAAAATCAGAGATTTTTCAAAATAGGGAAAAAACAAGATTCAATTTTTTTCTATCAAATGTGTATGAAATTTTTAGAAGTGGAAAATGAAAGAAATAATACTTTAGGATATAGGAAAATATATGTTACTGTATTTTTAATGCTTAGAAATAGAAAATGTAGAACATTAGTATGCTGAGTATCCAGTTAAAAGTGGAAGGTTATTTATCTGGGTAAATTGTTCTCCCACTTTTCTGTCTGTACTCAACATGGATATCACCCTAGCTAGCTGTCCAGACATCTGACCCCATTCCTGTTCTCCTTTATATAATACACAATGGCTATTCTGATTTCTTTTAAGTTCCTCAAACAGAACAGTCCTGTACCTCCTTTAGGCTTTACATGTATCACTATTTCTATATGAAATACTCTTCACCTGGTGCCTCCTTCTTATCCTTTAGGTTTAGGTGGAAATAATGCATTTTAGAAATTCCCTAAAGTTCTGAATTGTCTTTTTATTTCTAGTTTCTCAAACTTGTTATTTGTCTTTATATCTTTTTTATTTCCTTCATTAAGACTACTTTTAATTTTGTATTTGCTTAGTTCCTTGTGTATTATTGTCTTCTCAACTAGTCTCCAAGCTTCTGTGCTGGAGGGTCCCTGACTCATGCTTATTTGCCTGGCAACTAACAGCTTTAAATTCAGTGTATAAATTCAGGATGAACCATACTTTGGGCATTGTAGTTTCATTTGGTCTTTTGTTTAGCCAGTGACTTGCAGTTGAACACTTGCTAATGATTTTGGTAGTAACTGCTGAGCTCAGGTCAAGTGAGGAGGGAGAGAGAGAGAGAGAGAGAGAGAGAGAGAGGATTCTGAAGTTCAGGCTAGGTGGGTAGACAACATTCTGTGAGTGTACCATGCTTGTTAGGACTTATGAAGAAAAAGTGGGCACTGAAAAATTATATATGTGTGTATTGTGTATACATGATCTTCCTCCCCGTCCCCCCATCCCCCCCATGCACATGCTCTCAGACACAATCACACACATCTTCATGTGTGCTCTTAGTACAAAGGAGGACATTAGGTGTACTGTGTTATTTTCTTCCTTATTTACTGTGATGGTTTGTATATACGCAGCCCAGGGAGTGGCACCATTAGAAAGTGTGGCCCTGTTGGAGTAGGTGTGTCACTGTGGGTGTGGGCTTTTAGGATGTCTCCCATCCTAGCTGCCTGGGAGCCAGTATTCTGCTAGCAGACTTCAGATGAAGATGTAGAACTTTCAGCTCCTCCTGAACCATGCCTGCCTGGATGCTGCCATGTTCCTGCCTTGATGATAATGGACTGAACCTCTGACCTTGTAAGCCACCCCCAATTAAATGTTGTCCTTATAGGAATTGCCTTGGTCATGGTGTCTGTTCACAGCATTAAGACCCTAACTAAGACATCTACTTTGAGACAGGATCTCTTACTGAATTTGTAACTCCCCATTTTCTTGTTAGGCTGGCTGAGTAGAGGGAGCCCCTTGTTTCGACAACTTCACAGTGATTGGGTTACAGGTCCAGCCATGCCAGAATTATTACTTGGGTGCTGAGGATCTGAACTCAGATTCCCCAGGCTGGTGTAGCAAGTGCTCTTTCTACTGAATCATTATCCCAGCCCACTTTCTGTTTATTATTGTGAACTTACCATTTTTATATTTGGAAGCTGGAAATCGTAAATCAGAATTACTCATGAGTCTTATTTTAAACCTCAGATTGCTCCAGGAATAAGCTCGAGTGTTCCTAATATACTACTCCAGGATTAAGAGTCAATTAGCTGTTTTTAATTTGCTTATTTTATTCCATTCTGAGCCCCTAGAGAGATCCAAGTTTATCTAGATAAATAAAATCTTTAAAAACAGTTAAATTCTCATGTGCCCTCCGTCTCCAGAACTATCTCTAGATTGTTTATTGCACTTGGTTAGGTTCTGTGTCATGAAGATTTTCTACTGGGAATAGTTGATTTCAAAAGCTTGGTGAGGACAATGGGGCTTATTACATTTTAGCCTTTGGGAGCCACTCCTTAGCTACTTTTATTTAGACGTTCTCCTGGACTCAGGACTGTTAGGACAAAGTTTCCATCTCCAATGGCCTTGGTAGGGATAAAAAGAATCCTAATTGTTTAATATTCTTTCAATATAGAATATCCAGGTCAGTACTTTCTATTTTTAAGCCTCTAAGGTCAGCATGCTTTCTTTGGGCTAAAATATTAAATGAGGCTTAGTGTGTCTGTCTGTGAAGCCCCTCTTAGGCTTAATAATAATATAGTTGAATGGACTCGAGTTGTAGAACAGTCAATCCTGATCTGGAAGTGTTTAACTTGTTTTTTTCTGTTTTAACTTTGGTTGTGATGAATGGAAAATAGAGCTGTGTGTATATATATATATATATATATGTGTGTGTGTGTGTATGTGTGTGTGTGTGTGTGTGTGTGTGTGTATGTGTGTGTGTGTATGTGTGTGTGTATGTGTGTGTGTGTATGTATATATGTGTGTGTATGTGTGTATATATGTGTCTGTGTTTGTGCACTGTGCTGCTGGGTGGGTTAAATGCCTATACACATTTTAAGCAGACATCAGACTTTCAATGTTGAACAAGTAATAAATATTGACTTTATATACTGCACAGACTTCAAATATCATAGTCAAATATTTTAAATATTAGAAGGCACTAAATTTTATTAACAGTAAATCTGAAAGTTAAGGATTTCTTCTGCAGAATGCTACTTTTTAAAAACTGTTTTCACTGTTTTTCATTGTTGCTCTATGGTAGGCTGAGCAGAAAGGGCTGTTCTGTTTATACAAGAAAGAGATCTGAGTAACCCAAGGCTTCCTGCTGAGGAATTTCAGGCATCACCAGTCTTTTCAGAAGCTGGTCTGGATAGGTTTAACTATCATCTTGACACAAGAGTAGAGTCATCTGAAAGGACAACCTCAGCTGAGGGATTGCCTAGATGGATGGACCTGTGGGCATGTCTGTAGGGGATTGTCTTGACTGTTGATTGATGTAGGAAGGCCCAGTCACCCAGTCAGTATCAGTAGTATCCCTACGCAGGTGGTCCTGAGTCGAATAGATAAACCAGTTCAAGTTTTCCAGCTGACAAACAGCTTCCGATGTAGTTCCTACTGTATGTCTTGGCTGTGAAAATACCCACCTTGGGTTCCCTTTCTCTTCATTCATCGATAAATATGACCTGGAATTGTAAGCTGAAACAAAGCCCCTTTTCTCTACATTGTTTTTGGTCGGGGTGTTGTATCACAGCAACAGAAAGGAAAACAGAATGGAAATCAACTTGGGAATGTTGCTAATGATGGCGAGAACCCACTTCTCACTTTGTTTTCAACATGGTCCTTACTGCTTTGAATCCTTCACAGATGGATGGATCAGGTACAAAAGGGATATCCAGAGAGGAGACACACAATGCTTTTAATCCTTCCTAGTTTTCTAGTTCAGCAAGGCTGATGATTAGAAGGACTAACGACTAAAATGCCTGCTGACGTGACTTTGTTTTTTTTAACAAAAGTATAAGGTATAAGAATCCACTGTTCATGACTAATTTACACTGCTGCTTTACTTTAATGTTCTACTATTATATTATTACTTTGGATTTTTATAGTGTGCCCACAGCTTTTTATGACTATGCTTTCTCCAGTTGAGAGAACAGAGAGGTGAGATGAAGCAGAGGGTTTTAAAATGAATTATTTCGTATTTGTGGTTCACTAATGTCTTAACTATTAAAGTTACCAGAGAGATAACTGGCCATAGCCTTGTGGTCAATCAACTCAGCATTGTGATTTTAAACTTTCCTGTTACAAGAACCACCTGGGGGCCTTGTTAGCCATAAAGATTTCATCCCATACCAGATGTCTGGAATCAAGACTCAGAATCAATAGGAAAGGACCCAGGAACTGTGTTGTTTACAGATACCTTAGATGATTTTGGCTCTTCATGTTAACTTACTCAGTTGTCCCTTGTTCCCTACCAAATGAACTTTGAAAGCCTTACCAGGCATAGAAATATCTCCAGGAACTGGGTACTATGGAAGTTTCTAGGGTGACATTCTCACATCATTTATACAAAATGTACTCATGACCCTGAGTATAGGTGTTTTCAAAGAGATCTACAAGTGTCTAAAGCATAGTCTGGGCTGAAAACAATGATTTTACTGTCATGATAGGATTATTATTGGGGATTTTTTATCTTACTTCTTAAGACAATCTTGCAAAAACAGTTACTGTTATTTTAATGTGAGAAAATCAATTCAGAAATCGAAAGGTACTCACATGGGGTTATTTATTCCGTGAAAAATCTGAAAATCTTATTGCAGCTGTCTCACAGGTATTTTAATTCTCTGTGTAGTCTCCCTGTGGGTAACCTTCCCACTCCTGTGCCTCCTGCTATCTCTCATGCTATATTTTGCTTGTGAAATTTTGGACCAGTTTGTCATGTTAGTTTATGTTCATACATGTCCCTTCTTCCACCGATATGTGCTCTTCTCAGGGGGGCTAGATCCACCTATATTTGTAATCGTTGCCCCTCAGTGCCTTTCACTTAACAGGATATTTTGCAATCAATATTGCGAACATATGAATCGATGCTTCTCTGTAGACACTGTCATTGCTAGCACAAAATTACGCAGGGTTTTATTCGCATCCACTTTTCTTCTGTTCTCGTTTTTAATCCTAGGACAAGATTGTGTTCAACTATAAGCATCTCATTCTAAATTTCCAAATTTCCAACAAAGTTTAGATTGAAGTAACAGTTGTGTGTGTGTGTGTCTCTGTGTGTCGGTGTGTGTGTGTGTGAGAGAGAGAGACAGACACACAGAGAGAGACAGAGACAGAGAGAGACAGAGACACAGACACACAGACAACACAGAGAGACACACACACAGAGATGAGAGAGATGAAAGAGATGAGAAAGAGACAGAGAGTGAAGAGAGACAGAGGCAGAGAGAGACACAGAAAGAGAGAGGGAGAGAGAGAGAGAGAGAGAGGAGAGATGAGAGATGTAAGCATTGAGAATGCACTGGCATGGTCTGAGTTGGTCCTCAGGTCTAGCTCAGCCACACAACACCAAAGTTCCCGGAGTTGAAGGAAGCCAGGGATAAAAGACTCAGCACCTGAATTTGTGCTGCATTCCATATTGGAATTTTACAAATGTCAACAATTTGTGTCTCCTCTGAGAGTAAACTCAGTTCCTGGTTGGTCAAGCAACTTTCAGAGCCCTTAGGATCTTCTTACAAAGTAAAACAAAGCAAAAAACAAAACTACCCCCTAAATAAAAGACCAGCCAACAAACAACACACTCCAAAACAAAAGAAGCTCCTGTGGAGATGTGAACTTCAAACACTGTTCTATGAAATACAGTGTTGAAGTGTGCACTATGCGTTTGTATCATTATGTGACAGGATAGCTAACACACCTATAGAGGCTACCTAGGCCGGAACCAGAGTAACCTCAGCCCTCAAACCTCGACTCTCAGTGACTACCTCTGTCAGCCAGGCCTCACTTCTTAAAAGCTCCTCAGCCTTCAACATTCCTAAAGACTGAGCATTTGACACACAATGCAGTGGGTGGCACTTCAGACTTGAACTGTAATGTAACACTCTCTCTTAAACCAAGTGTCCCAAACTGACATTTTTATCTTACGCAAAATGTAGTGCAGGGGTTGTCTAGAAAATCTTGGGTCTGGCGGTTTATTTTCCTTCCTTTTGATGTGTGTGTGCATGTGTTTCTTCAAATTATATGAAACTTTATTTCACTGATTACTGGGTTTGTGAACAATTATGGGGCAGAAACTCTTTGTGGTGACTCTGTGAACTGCAGTTTCAGTAGATGGAATGGGTAACATATGGTCCTTAAAGCAGGAGAACCCAGGAGACAGTTAAGCAGCCTGGCACCCTGATTTTGGAAATGTATGCTTCTCTAGTGATACTGCATTTGGCAGCCTAGTTCTGTTGTCTGTATAGGCTATACACATATACCTCACTCCTGACAGTGGATTTAACAACCTTAAAATCCTCCAGAAAACTGTGGCAAAACTGTTTTCCCACAAATCTTTAGGAGAATTTCCTATTTACTATCTTATGTCTATGTGTAATTGATTATGCATATAATTAAAACCAGCTGCATTGTGGAAATGACATATGCAGCCATAAAATAAGTATATATCCTAATCTATCAATCAGCAGAGAACTACTTAAACTATACGACCTTTGGTAACCAACTCCCCCCTCTTCTAAATCCCATTTAAAAAGGCCCAGAACAATGACCAGGGCCCTCCAGTAGGCTCACTCATAAGACTTCCTGTCAGCTTTGACAGCGTCTCCCTCTCTGAGCTGTAATCAGAATGATTTGCATAAGTATCTTGGGTATAGACAAGATAATAAGAGAGGGTGGGTAGAAAGCTAAGCTTGTGCAGTAGATGAAATGAACATCACTAGAGGATCAGAGGAGGGCTTGGGGAGAAGGTTTGAATAGGTTTTCATAGGCGGAGAGGACCATGAGGTAGGGTTGGAGAAAAGAATTCTGGGAGAGAGTGATGTGTATCAGAAGCACAGCCATGCCAAGGATAGCATAAACAGCCCGGAGCTGTGGCATCACTGTCCTTGTATGGAGAAGAGAAACAGGAGAGGCAGGGAAGAAAGGAAGTCAGAACAGAGAGTAAAAAGCCATGCAGAAGAACCCGTCTTCTGTTCTCCAGAAGCTAGTGATGTCACTGAAGGATGTCTAACGTGAAGGATGAACAGCCCCCTTGTAAGAATATGCAGGTTGACTTGGAGAACATAAGTAGGCCTCTGGGCAGGAAGTTATGATATCTTGAATAGAGACAGCAGCATGAAGAACAGCACCACTGACAAATTAGATGTCACTGGGGACAGTAAGGGACATTTTTCTCATGTGTAGACTTAAGTGTGAAGGCACTAGAGCTGGGTGGACCTGCTTCTGCACTTGTGATCACTTGTGGCTCACAGACCGCCTTTAAGCTGTATTCCTGTAACCTGTGAAAGGGGACCCAGTTCCTTCTGCTTTTATAGGGATGTTATGAGCTTTAAGTGAGTTAACAAATGTAATGGTCTTAGAGGAATGTGTGTGACAAGCAAAAAGTAGACTAGAATAATATTAAAATTATAACATAGAGTGACTGCTCAGCAGCAGCACATAATTCTGACTAACACCTCTGAGGTTTTTATTCAAATGATTTCTTGTGTCTCTGTAATTATTCTGGACATACTCTTAATAAGAATCCATGAAGGCATAAAAGCCCAAGTAAGTGGGCTTTCATTGATTTAACAAGAATCCCTGATATGCATGGCTTTGGGGACACTTGGGGTGGAAAAATTCAGTGTTATCTACTAGAACTTAAAACTGTCAAGAAGGTGTACTTTAAATAAATAATATCTGGCTTATCATTGAATCAAGTGTCCACAGTTGTGACACACATTAGCTATGAGTTAAAAATCCAAGACAGAATAGCTCTTCAAATAAAAACATCCTGACATGGAATACATTTACCCCGATGGTCTTTGTAGTTAGAATGCAGATGCAAGGTTGCATTAAGATAAATCTTGCTTTTAGTGTCAACAATCCCAAGTTTCAAACATATGATTCATTAGGCAGATATGTTACAGAGTAATAGTAAGATAATTCTTTTACATATGTCTTCAAGGGTCTTTATGGCATAATTCATTCTTTTGGATTTAATTTAAATATGATTTACTTTTTGTTAGGATTCAAGAGCTTCTGTTACTTAATGTGAGCAAATGGAACCTTATAAACTATGCATATTTCTTAGAGACAGTGGAAACTGTTTTCTTTGGTAAATCTATAAAAGGAATTGCTATGCCTACATCGTGAAAGCATTTTCTGCTTAATTTACTTTAGAGCATTTCTGGGGGTATGTTTTAATGTCTCATATAAAACACATGTCAGATGTGTTTACATGTTTTTGAAAAATGTAAAACAAAGCTGGAAATGAACCATTGCATGCATCCATATGACACATGCGTTGAGATTTTTAAAAAGCATAGAGCTTCACGAATAATATTAATGTGTGTACATTGCCCTATTCAAAATCTGTGAATGATCAGGCTATAAAGCATGTATTCATAAAATATAGCATGAGCAGTAAGAAAAGCATAGCGTTTAGCACATAAAATTATAATATTTAAAAGTGTGTGTCCTCACGTTTAGGATGGCTTTCGTGACTAACTGAAAAGATTGCTTTCGAAAGTTGAGGAAGTTATCAACTAGGTGCTTTACAGTTATTCTAGAAGTTTGTTGACAGAAGAGGAACCCTTCTGTCAACCCATTTTTACACCCCCCTTCTTGTTGGGTCCTGCTTTAGATAGCCTGGAGTTAGGCAGCTTGGTTTTTTCTACTAAAGTCTTACTTTTCGAAGTTATTAGACTGAGTGGTTGGGCTCTATCAGGTAAACTATTGCCCAGGTTTTCTTTGTAGTTTGAATTATAGGTAATTCTTCCTCAGCCAAGTTCCCAGCTTTGGAAAATATTTATCCAAAATGCCTGGAAACGGAGGAATACACATTAGTAATACGTTCCCTGTCTGGCTGATATGAGAGGTTCCAACTTGGCCAGTCCAAGCTGTTCCCTGAGAACAGCACCCTGCTGAAGCTCTCATCCGGGCAAGAAAACTGCTCAGATGCAGATTTAGCGCCACCAAATAACTGCGAGAGTAATACCTCTTCCTTCCTCCCCATAGCTAATATGGGGAAAGCCAAAGCACCTCTCAGCTCTGGAGCCCTCCTCTGAGCCCAGGAATCCGCACTGCCAGTTGATCTCTCTGGGAAATGTGGCCGGAACCAAGAAAAAGGGATGCAGAGTTTGTGAGCTGCCTTGGTTAAATCTCAAAACTGTTTTGCATCCTCCCAGCTCGATGCTGAAGTCCAACTGGGAGCCAGAAGCTCAGACCCTTGTCAGTGCACTATCCTGCCTCCCTCCCTAGGCTTCTTGGTTATTTCAGGGCCACTCTGGACGCCAGATGACCTGTAGCAAAAAAAAAAAAAAAAAAAAAATCAGAATGAAAAACACATACCCTGGTGATGACCAAAGGCTGGTTGAAGTCTATGCCCCCAGAGAGCCTGAAGCCCCAGGGTGCAGGGCCCGGGAGAACTACGTTCTGGGGCATGATGCCTTCCCACGAGTGTATCCAGCGACCGGTGGTTCTGCAAAGCGCTAGTGGGAACCGGACAACCCACTTAGCTCCTGGGGCTACGACCTAGCTGGGAATGCTGTCCCGGAGTTTTATCCCTTCTGCGGAGTGACGTCACTGGCCTCCCCTCCTCCCCGCCCCCTCCCACCAAGGAGAGCTCCAACTTTGGAAGTGAGAGACAGCGCCTGGCCAGAAGAGCTCCCAGCTGGGTGCAGTCGCCCAGACCTCTCCCCGCCCAAGGAGGCTTCGGGTTACAGCTTCCATCATTCCCTTAAGTAACACCTGTCCTCCTGTTTATCGTCTACTTGCTCAGCAGTGCACTTTACTGGGAAGTTAAAAGCAATCACAGCACAGACTCTATGCTTTCAATTAAAATAAAACCCAAGCACATCCAGGCACTTAGGAATTTAGCAGTTTAGAGCGCGAGCGTGTTAACGTGCTCTCTTAGTATCTAGCTTTGGTCAAGTTAAAGTCTTCATTTCTTTCAGCTGTAAAACAGGACTAATTATTGTACTTGTAGGGGAAGTTTTGGGAGGATTTGGTGGCAATAAAATGAAATGTTTCTGAGCAGTGCCCCGCACAGCATAGAAAAAAAAAATCAAGTATTTCTACAATTAAGATATATGTTCCCAATCAGGTGTGTCTGACTTTGTTATCTGTGAAGTTTATGCTTGGAATCACCCCCTCTCTTGCTCTCCTTACCCCTCAATATCTTACCTAATGTGTTAAGTAAGTTTTCGATTTAAGTTTGGGCTACATTTATAACTATTCCAGCCACAGGTGGCAGCATACTGCTTAGTCCCCGCATGTTGGACACGACTCTTTGATACACAGAGACAAGTGTCAGCATGATCTAGGAGTTGAAGCTTCTCTGTCTGGGCGCTGCAGCCAAAATGAAGGAGTCTGTGGGAGTGGGAATTGATGGGACCCAGAGGACCCTCCGATTGATGGAAATGGCAGTAGGTCACCAAGGAGATGACTATTTATTGGTGGCCTCTGTGGTCCATGTGTGGTAATGATTGCTTTACCTGTGGCTTTGTGCTTTTGCACCAGCCCAGCCAATTGCTATGGCTGGTGTGAAATATCTCAGGCTAGGGAATAGCTTCTCTGAATTGGAAAAGGTCACATAAGATCCCATAGCTAACAAATGGTAGAAGTAAAATAGACAATCCAGGTTGGCTCAACTCCAGCATCTGCTTGGTACCAGGAGGAGAGGTCAGGGGTGTCTGGGTAGCATCCTGGTTTAGATGTAGTGTAGAATCAAGCGTACCTGGTGCTGTGGGTCAGGATGCTCTGATTCCTAAGAAGGAAGGCAAGGATGTGGAAAGAGAAGTATGAAATCCTTAAACACCCAAGGAGAAGAGTCTTGGATTTAATATGCAATAGCACAAGGCCATCCTGGCCCAGGAGACCAGAGCACGTGCAATAGAGCATTCTGAGAGAAATTCAAGAAAGAAGAGATTCAAGACTCGGTAAGTGGGATGAATCGGTCTGGGAAAGTGCAGCACAGGAATGGCATCAGTCCACCCAGAGCCAGGAATGGCATTGCTCCACCCACTGTGCTGGGCTGCCCGGGTCTCAGGGGATAGGCAATTCTTCTAGTTCCAGGTATTTTCCAGTGTCCCACCTATGTTGAATTATCAGTAAAATAAACATAATATAGTCTGTTGATTTTGTCTACTGCAGATGGATGGACGCTGGCAGAACACATATCCTCTGTCAGTCACTGGCTAGGTTGTTGGATACACTCACACACACAGATGTTCACACACACACATAACTGTTGCAAAAAGAATGACATGTTACTTAATGTTGTGTAACTATTATCACCAACTACTTAAACCTACCTCATGAGTTGGCTTATAGGGCAGGTTGGTTACACTGTATTTTTTTTTTTTTTAACATTGTACCAAATATTTGGTGCCATTAGATCAGAGCTTATTCAACTTTTTCCATTAATGACTCATTTTTACCCAGGAAATTTTATACGAACCTGAATATACATACATATAAATATATACACATACATATATCATACATAAATATATATTGGGGATTGGTTCTAATTCTATTCATGTTAATTTGGCTCCCAAAATCACATGGGCCCCTGCCCCCAGTTGGCTCTGATTAGGAAATAAAGTTGCCAGTGGCCAATGGCTGGGCAGGGAGATAAGAGGAAGGACTTTTAGGTTTCATGGGTAAGAAAAGCAGGGATCCTGCCATGAGAAAGTCATAGGAGACAGATCATGCTGGGAAGGTACCGGGGTATGGGACAGCCAAAATGTACGTGCAAAGGGGAAAGCAGAGAGGGCAGCCCAGCAGGATCCAGGGCAGCAAAGATAAAACATAGATTTAGTAAATATTAACTCAGGAATATCAGAGGGGAGTGTGTTAGCCACGTGGAGTGTCAGGAGTGGCCGAGCCACTGAGCTAATTTAAGGCATATTAAAATATAAAAGTTGCCTGTGTGTCTTTTCATTCATGAATCCAAAATATTTGGGCGGGTGTAGGGGAGGCTTGCACACCCCGTGGAAGCATAGAACAGATTTAATAATTACCAGTACCCATATATACATACATCATATATACACACATATATAATATAAAATAAGTATATAAGCCCAAAATTATTAATTATAAATCATAAAGAAATCTGCTTCAAAAATTCCTTGATATGCATACATTTTTGTAGCAAACAAAGCAAGTATATATACTTATGAGACGGACATGCTTGTTTGCTCTTACATAAACATTTCAATTCTGCCTGAAGATTTGTTACTGAAGAACACAGAGTATCTTTCTGTTTTTCAGAGTTGAACACTATCTTACCTTTATAATTGTGAATGCTTAGAACATCACTTCCCATGAATATGAATGATGCAAACCTGTTTAGGGCCATGCCAGAAAGTTTTGAAAATTCTATGCTAGTTTCAAGCCCAAAATAAAATCATTTAATAATTTTGTATCATTTGAGTCTGTGACTTAAACCACAATTTTCAAATCAAATATCCCAAGACCTAGTTGCATGGTCCCTCATTCATTTCCATTCCCTTTTTTTTTCTCCTTTGTAAAGGGAACAGCAGAGCCCTGGTTTGTAGAGACAGAATAAGAATGATGATGGAAAAACATTACAAGCATTTGTTTCCCGGGATAAACCATTATGCTTCTCTACGAGCAGGAGGTCTGTGTAGAGTAAAAACACTGCACGCAGGCATGCTCTCCTAGTGAGCCTGGCATGATGGTACACGCAGTGGAAAGTGCACATGTGTGTTCAGACCCCAAACTAGAACACAGCCGGGAGATGAGATGTAACATGGGCCAGCCCCTTGCAGAGACACTTTGGACTCATTACTTTTTTGATTTTGAATTACCTTTGGGGCTACTCGTGTTGCCTTTTTTGGTGATCTGCACCTTTCATTTTTTGAAACCCATGTGAGGTTACAACACACAGTTTAATGTGTTGTGATTTGACGTGAGAAGCAGCTGGGCAGTTAGAAGCATTTGCCATGCAGCCATGAGGAGTGAAGTTCATAACCTAGCATCCACTTAACAAGGTGGGCATTGGGCAAACATTTCCATCCAGAGCTCCATGGTGGGCAGGGACCAGAGACCAATTGCTTGAGCTCGTGGGCTCTGAGCCCATCCCAGTGGACATCATCACAAAGTTTAGGGAGAGACCCTGTCTCACTGAACTAGACAGAGAATGGCAGAGGAGGATACACAGTATCTTCCAGTCTCTGTGTACATACACAGGTGCACAAACCCAGTTGTGCGTGCATGTGCACACATACACATACTCACACTCACAAATTAAACATTTTTAAAAAGCAGCTGTGATGGTGACACAGGCAGCATTGACACAACATTCATATACTACCCAATGGGTTCCTAAGGTTTTTCAGAATAGGGAAAGAGAAAACTGTGACCCGGCAGCCTCTCTCCATCTGGTGTCACCCAGGTAAGCAGGAGGGTGCTCCGAGATGACTGTCAAGGTCAAAGGGACAGCAGTTGCACAGAACTTACTCATTTTCACATGTTCATTTTCCGTTTTCTTCTTTCTTAAAGGAGATCCCAGAACAGCATATTTGTATATTTTACTTTTTATTGAAAATATTTTTTATTCATACAATATATTCTGATAACGGTTTTTCTCTCTCCCAATTCCTCTCAGATCCTCCCCAACTCCCTACCACCCAAATCCAAACCCTTATGTTCTTTCACTAGAAAACAAACAACTAAACAAACAGACCAATCAACTGGAATAGGATAAACAGGAAAAAAAAAAAAGGAACCAAAGAAAAAGCACAGGAACATACAGGCAGATGCATACACTTTCTCTGTCTGTTTGTCTGTCTGTCTGTCTGTCTGTCTGTCTGTCTCTCTCTCTCTCTCTCTCTCACACACACACACACACACATCCCACAGAACAAAATTTAACGTCATATATAAGCAGAAGGACTTTTAAAAAATGTCTAGACAAAGTATTATGAAACATAAACCCTTAAAAAATACCATTGAATTTGTTGTGTTAGCCATCTACTGCTGGGCATGGGGCCTGCCCTTAAGTGTACTTTGTACACCCAGTGAGACTCTGTTGGAGAAAACTATTTTTTCCTTTGCCAATGGTTGTCAATAGGAGATAGCTTCTAAGGGATGGAAGCTTGTGTCCAGCTTCCCCTCTCAGTACTCAGGCCCTATCTGACTTAGACCAGTGCATCCTGCCACATTCTCTGTGAGTTCATATGTGCATCAGCCCTGGTATATCTGCAACTCAGTTCCCTTCTTGTCTTCCATCCCCACTGGCTTTTACAATATTTCCTCTTTTGCATAGATTCATGAGCCCTGAGGGGAGGGGTTTCATGGAGACATCTTACATGGGACTGAGTGTTCCAAGATCTCTTACTCTCTGCAAATTGTTTAGTTGTGTGTCTCTGTATTTGTTTGTCGCTCCCCAGCATCCGACCAGCGGAATAAGGCAACGACAATAGTGTTCTTCTTCCAGCGGTTTATTCAGCAATCCTTGTATTGTAAGCTTCTTTCGTGCTGCCAGCAGCCGCCCACACCACCACCTGCAGCCCCTTAAAGCTTTGCCTCGCTCCTATTAGAAACTGCCACGAAAACACTGGTAATTGGTCACTCCGTATGACATGAGGCGGGATGATCGGGCAACCACACCTCTTAGCGCAAGCTTTCTATATATGGAGTTGTTTTTCTCTTAACCAGTGCCCAGTCATCCTGGCAGGCCTTTTGCTAAGCGCCATCTTGTAATGGCACCAGTGGAGCCGCTTCCCACATTTGTTCCCATATACTGCACAAGGAGGCTTTTGGTGATGGTTAAACAAGGCACTGATCTATGAGAATAGGCGAATGTTGTTGGGAGGCATTCTTTTGCTATGTTCCTTTAGCAGATCAATAGTATTGGATTTACTCCAGATCCATGATCTGTCTACTCTCAGCCACCCAAGTAGTTAGGCGTGAGTTCCATTTCCAGGAGTGAGCTTTAAATCCAACCCGAGAGCTGATGGTTTCTTCCACATCTTTTGTGCTACTATTGCCCCTGCGTGATGGAATAATAGTGACATCATCAACTGTGCTTGGGAAAGACGTCAAGAAAGGTTTGTAAGGTTGGATGTAGGTGGGTAATGCTACTGGGCAAAGCCTTATTCTTTTGGGTCTTTTAGTTTTTTGAAACATGTATCTGGCTGGCCCAGAACTCACTGTAGAGTCCAGTCTGGCCTCAAATTCGCAACAACTCTTTGCCTCAGACTCCTGATTCCTAGCACTGCTGCCTGTACTCCATGCTGGAATTCTCCTAAGTTCCTGTCATTTTTTTTTCTAAGGAAATAATTGAGTCAAGAGACATGGGAAATATAAGCACAAGTTTATTTAGCAAAAAGCAAAACAAATATTCCAGAGAAAGAGGAGTGGGGCTAACTTGAAAGGTGATACTGGCCCATTGGGCTCTGCATTATAGATTTTAAAGACATTTTCTATGGTTCCCTCTTTTTTTCTGATGTCATATTAAGCAAGTCCCTTTGGCTACAAACATTCATCTCACACTAAGTAATATACTCTGGGGGTCAAGATGTCCCTGTGATTTTTTTCCTTCTCTGCTCATCAAGATGTTCTTTGATGGACAGGGCTAATCATCACGAAAGTGCCCTGGTATCTGAATTTTTGATATGGTGGGAAGCATCTAACTGTTGGTATTGAGTCACAAAGGAGTATTTTAACCATTAAGAGGCAAAGACACCACAATATAGAATGATTTCCCTGGTTGCCTGACATCTGATGCCCTAATACTGTCATATTCTACTCAGTCTCAAAAGGGGTGAGTATCCTCAACAGCCTTCTCCTTCCTGCTAACATCTGCCTAGATGTCTGGTTTTTAAAAGCAATGGTTTCTTAGGTGGCTGAACTGAGACAGGATTAGGAGGGAAAACATAGTGTATACATGGGAAGGCAAGAAATGTAAGTTAGGAAGGCACAAGTCATTTGTCACAGCTAGAGGTTGACAAACTCGAGGGGCAGAGCACAGGTGGTCAGGGTCTCCAGAGGCCACATCCGAGGGGATTTTGTATGGCACACTAAGATTTTTTAGTTCATTCCATCAAAGTTTTAAGAGTTTTGACCAATGGTCACAATGATTAGTTTTTATGCTTGTATCATCATAGCAGGAAATAGCAGGAAGCAGGAGTCCAGATGAGACATAATACAGTCGGCCCGGGGGAAGATGCTCATAGCATTCCTAGCAGGGCAAACAGTGGGAGAGCATGGGAGTCCTTAAGAGTCTACTAACATAGCCTGGGGACAGATTTCACATGAATAGTTGGAGAGGTTGGCTCTTTGTTTGAACTTTATGTGAGTGATAGAATTTTTCATCAGGTGAGAATATGTAAGAAGTACAGTAAGATATTTTTACTTTAACTGGGAAATGGTAGATTAAAACTCTATTTCGATGGTACTGATTTTGAAATGCCTGTGGGACATCTGTGCCAGGTAGTTTCCCGGTAAAATGCTAAGATTTGGAAACAGATTGCTTGGGTCGTAGAAAAGCTCCATTGTATTTCTTGGTTGACCTCAATGTGCATTGTTTAACATCGGTTTTAAAACCTGGATGATACATATAGGAAGGCAATCTCCATGTATCCTCACTCAAATGTGGAAAGTATATAGGCTGACCTCATGGAAGTAGAGAAGAGTAGTGGCTTCCAGAAGATTGGAATGGGGAACGGAGATGGCGATTGGGTAAAAAGCAAAGACAAAACAAAGAAACAAAGGAACAAAGAAACAGAGAAGGAAAGAAGGGCTAGCAGTCTGTGATACAGTGGGGTGACTACTTATACGAAAGGGGTTTGGTGCTTCTGAAGCAAACAATGATGCTTGGAGATGATTAGTATATCAGCTACTTCTCTTTGAACATTATATGTTAAACACATGCATATATTACAGTCCCCTGTAAATGGATACAACTATTACATACCAATTGAAATAATTTAAAAATATTTTCACATAGTAATACTAATAGTTTTGACCTAGTGTTATTGTGGGGTTTGGAAGACTTAGTACATAGCAGCTGCTTAGAAATGTGTCTCAAGTCTGCCAAGTGCTTATGATTATATCCTGTTTTTTTTTTTTAATAGTCATAATGACAATCAGTTGGAAGCGTAAGACTAGAGCCAAGCTTGAACTGAATATCTTAAAGCTATGTATAATCTGTGGTGATGGGTGCCAGATGTCTTTTACAAAGACATTGCATATTAGTTGACTCTCTTCATTCCAAGGGATGGCATGTGTGTCCCCTCACTTTGAACTCACATAGATGTGTGACTCATCTCTCACAGGTGAAAATGATACTGTGTGACTTCTGAGGCCAGGTCAGAAAACACCACACAGCTGCTTGTTAGTCATAAAACCCTCAAGTCCCAAGCTAGTGCGTTACAGGGAAAGCTTAGGCAGCGTGGAGAGGTCACATGTTAAATCAAGTCCTGGTCACTCCAGACTCGCAATGTATACCAGTAAAGGTTCCCCTCTCCGATCTGTCTCAATCCATTTGTGCTGCTGTGACCAAAATGTCATTGGCAGAGAGCATAATAAAATACCAATGCCTCTGCTCCTGTGGCCTGAGAATCCAAGATCAACGTGCTGTAGATCTAATGTCTGGTGGGGTACACCCTCCTGGCTGGCAGATGGCTTCCTTTTGTACCTTGTACCCTGAGCTCCGATCTTTTCCACTTTATCCAGGGACACTAATCTCAGTGTGATGCCTCCACCCTCAAACCCTATCCAAACTCAATTTCCCCTCAAAGGTTCCATTTCATAGTATCCCTGGTCCCGCTACATTGAGGTTAAGGTTTCCAGATACAAATACCCGGGTTTGCACACATTTTGTCTGTCACTCACGTCTAGCCTGTAAGTCACCCCAGCCGTGAGTCCTCTTAGCTTAGGCTCAGATGTTTTGAGTAAAGAGGACTCATTCCCACTGTTCCCTTCCCAGGGTCTTGGCCCACAGTGTGTGTGTGAATATAATAACATGGGTATTTTCAAGCTTCTAAATATTAGGGTAATTATTTTTCCCAGACAACAGTAGCAGATGCTGGATGGACATGCTCACAGAAATTAGACATGCAAGGCAAGAACAGATGTCCATTGACTCAGAAACGAGAGACAGTAGAAACAGAAGCAGTTAAAGCACAGAAGAAGAGGAACGTGGATGGTGGGGTTCCCCTGACACCAGGTTTAAAGTACTGACACAGAAGGCAAGCGAGGGGGAAAGGTCAGGGAGAGAAGTCAAGCATCACGGGATGCCAGACAGACTTGGCGATTGTGAAGTTTCTGGAGGGTTCAGAGCTATGCTCACAGAACACAGAGGACAGAGGGTGTCTGCCATGGTTTGAAGGCTGGTAGAAGGAGAGGTGGTTGTAAGACATCCTTGCTAGGCTTGTCAATAACAGGAAAGGGAAGGGAGTCCTGGGAAGGCAGTGATGGGAATGCTGCTTACAAGAAAGCTCTCTTTCTCCCTCTCCCTCTCCCTCTCCCTCTCCCTCTCCCTCTCCCTCTCCC
>NW_021620984.1:8598168-8613301 GCF_004785775.1 Grammomys surdaster
CCCTTCCATTCTCTCTCTCCCTCTCCCTCTCCCTCACCCTTTCCCTCTCTCCTTCCCTCTCTCCCCCTCCCTTCCCCTCCCTCTCCCTTCCCCTCCCTTCCTCCCTCCCTCCTTTCCTCCCTCTCCCCTCTCTCCCCTTACTGAGTACTTGGGAGGTTGAGAGGCTGAGATAGCCCATCTTGATGAGGAGTCTCACTAGTGTTTCATTGCCCCCCCCCCAGGATAGAGAAAACCTGCTAAATGATTGCTCAGAGGAACTTTCATTGTCTGACACAGACCGTACATGTCTCAGCACAGCAGAGCAGTCACTATACAGCCGTGTAGTGGAGTGGACTGGACTCTGCCCCCACAGTCTTCCATATAGGACTTAGATTAATGCCCTTCTCCCCTTCGTTTTCATCTTCTCCCCCTACTTGCTCTTCTTTGGGTCTGTTGTTAGGGGAAGAATATCCATTTGTTTAAATTTGCCTGTTCCCCTCAGCCAGCTCAATTTTTGTATGCATTAAAACAGCTTAGATGCTTATTAGAAATGTAAATTTCTAGGTTCTCCATTCAAAGTCTAAATCCATTGTGGGAGGTCTGTAGACCACACATTAAGAATGAGTAACTCAAATCAACACATGGCATTCTAATTTCTTACATACGTACACACACACACACATACACACACACACACACACACAGAGTGTTATACTGACTGCCCTTTCTTTCTTTCTGGAATATTTTCTTTGTCTATAACATCCTATTGTCTTTTACTTTTTCTGGAAAAACTCAATTGACCATCTGTTCCTACATTAATCTTTCTTTTTGTTTAGCTTCTACTTTACTATTTTTCTTGTGTGATGGCAGGGAATCAAATTGAAGTCTTCACACATGCCAGAGAGGTATTGTACTATGAGCTATACACCCAGTCTTCAGCTCTTATACATGGACTCAATATAACATTAATTTGAATTTAACTTTCCTTCCATTTAGCCAAACACCTAGCAATGGGCTGTAGGCACTGGGAACTAAACAATGAACTGAACACAGATCTGAAGTTTGAGAGGCACATGTTTATACTAGGATGCTTTTTCCTGAGGATGACTTTTTACATTCCCTCTCAGACATTGGGCTGCATTTCAGGAAAGGGCTATGTTCTTTAGAATCTACCATACCGACATCCCAGGGCTGGGCCTTAGGCTGCTTGTCAGTGATTAAGTGGAAGCAGCTTTTGGATCTGAGATCTGTTGTACAGGGAAGCCAATATGGTTCCTTTCACCTCCTTCAACAATAGACTGCTCCTAAGGAATACCTTCCTTGAGAATCGCCACTGTGCCTATTGTTTATGGTTCCACCTCCCTGAGCGCCTCTTGGCTCCGTGGCTGGATTTGCATGGACTTGCTGGTCTGGCTGGACAAACCAACGTATTCAAGGTCCTGGGCAGCCAGCCAATGCTCCCAAGCCCTTCCCCGCATTGTGTCTGACTTCCTCTTTGGTAAAAGCCCATGTGATTTTCATGCTTTGGAAGATTTGGGCCCTTGTGAAATCTCTCCTGGGGAATTAGGCACACTGAATTCCATGCTTTGTCTGCCCTCTGTCCTGGCAGGAGCCTCTATTGTTCCCCCATTCCCACGTCCTCTGGCTCCTTGAGTCGCGGGATGGTTCAGCTCAAGTTCATTGGGTAGTCTGCTCTGAAATGGGGCCGAGTATTTCCACTGGTTGTTCTGAATTAACTAGTAACAGTCAAGGAAATCGTTAGAAGGCTGGGAGACACGAATTGGAGCTTTGTGGTGTGAGCAGGGGCCTCTTCTGCCTACCAGATCCTCCTGTGGCTGAAACAGCTGCCATGTTAACACCAGCTCTTTTGCTGACACAGTTGTGAAGAAAGAAGAGGGGTGTGTGTGTGTGTGTGTGTGTCTGTCTGTCTGTCTGTCTGCCTGTCTGTGAGACACACAGACAGAGACAGAGAGACAGAGAGACAGAGAGAGAGATAGTCAGAGACAGGGGGTGGGGGGAGAGAAGGGGAGGGAGGGAAAGAAGGAAAGAGAGATATAGATATAACCGAAGTAGAGAAAGAGGCCAAGGGAGGGAAAAAAAAGGAGAAAAAGGATAGAGAGAAATTAGTTTTAGCCTATTTGTTTTCCATTTAAGGGGCATTTCTGGTTTTGTCTTTACTGGATTATCCTTAGGCTGGATTTCACTTTGAGAGAGAGTACGTCAGTTTCTGCCGTCGGCAACTTGAAGAATGCTTGTTATTTGTAGTCAGACTGTTGAGCATCAGTTCTGGTTCTGTTACGGTAGAGTAGATTAGGAGGGCTACCAGGAGTGTTAGGCAAAGTGCTAAGCAGTGGCCGTGGTCATTGTCTCTAATTCTTAAAACAATTCTGCAAAGCTGGTATTATAATGCTAGGGTGCAGGGACCATGGGAAGATCAGGGGATCCTGGCCAGTTGGAGTCCAGCATGGCTCTGCAGCTGCCTGCCACGCCCACTTTCTTAGACTTCCTCATGTGCCTGGGATCACTGGTCCTAGATTCCTCTAACCTTCACTAGCTGTTGGTGCAAGTGTTTGAATTCATGAAAGGCCATCAGAGTTATCCTATTGAAGTTTTACTCTCCTCATGTGTCTTAGTTAGGGTTTCACTGCTGTGAAGAGACACCATGACCAAGGCAAGTCTTATAGAGGAAAACTCTGGTTTGAGTCTGGCTCACAGGTTCAGAGGTTTGTTCATTATCATCATGGTAGAAAGCATGGCAGCATCCAGGCAGACATGGTGCTGGAGAAGATGAGTAGCACATCTTGATCCACGGGCAGCAGAAGGAGACTTCATACCACAGTGGATGTAGCTTGAGCATAGGAGACCTCAAAGCCCGCCCCCATAGTGACACACTTCCTCTAAGAAGGCCACATCTACTCCAACAAGGCTACACCTCCTAATAGCGTCACTCCTGAGCTAAGCATTCAAACACATGAGTCTATGGAGGGCCACTATACCAGGGAAGAAGGTAGAGTCATCAGCCTTAGTGAAGCCTGTGCTTTCTGTGGGCAGGAGCCCAGAATTCCTGCTGGAATGGGTTTCAGATAAATAGAAAAAAAAACCCTATCTTTTATTGAATGGTGCTTCACTCGCTGGGGTTAATTGGCCTTCTATTCTCTATGTTCCTTCATGAGCTTTTAATGACCCCGGAGAGCAACCAGAAGAAGCAGGGTGCATATTCACAACAGAAACACATCTGAATCCACTCTTCAGTAACAGAGACCATGTGTTCTGAAGCATTTCTATTTGGAGTCCGTTTATCATCACTATAAAAACATTTCAAATGAGAACAGAGTGGACAGCACACCCAGGGAATTCTACAGAGACCTCTGGCTGTAGATGGCTGCATGCCTGGCGTTGGTTAGTCACCAAAGGAAGCACGCATGCTAACATCTCATCTGTCACAGCCCTTATCCTGCTTGCTCCCTGAGCATTTCCACCTGTGTCACCACCAGACCCACATTAGCCTCCGAACAAATCAACCATGTGTGTTCTGCACTAGATCTGTCAGTTAAGTCAAGAGAGAACTTAGTTTCATACTGAGTGGTGTCTGGTTCTATTTTTGAAAAAGTCCCTTAACTGAAGATGAAAAATAGGTATAATATCTCATGATTACTTAATACAGTACACATGTAAATTCCATGGGAAATGTATTCTTATCCCAGAGCAAATGCCATGCTTCTCACCAGATGCAAGTTCTCCTGTCCGGTCATGTCCTCTCCTCTCTTTCCCTTCCCTCCCCACTCTCTTTCCCTTTTCCTTCCTCTCTTCTCTCTCCTCCTGTCTTTTCTCCTCTCCCCTCCCCTCCTTTTCTCCCCTCTTCTCTCTCCTCTTCTATACTTCCCTCTTCTGCCCCCTCTCCTCTTCCCCTCTCCTCTTCTTTCTTCTTCTTTCCCTCTTTCCTTTTATTCCCATACCACCTTCCCTCTTTTCTTTTCTTCTCCCTCCCTCTTCTTTCCTTTCTTTCCTTCCTTTCCCTTCCTTCTTCCTTATTTTTCTTTCTTTTAGCTGGATTTGAGGTTCATATATTAAAGTATCTACTTGATTTTTAATATCAGAAAAACTCAAACTGAAGGAAACTTTTCTAGAATTCAGATCTTCTTGTTCCTTCCCTTTCCTTTCTTCTGTTCTGGTGAACACCATTACTATAATTTGACAAAGCTCAGACCTTAGTGTGGTTTTGCACTTCATACCTCCCTCACTTTGAACATATGATAGGTCGCCAGGCACACACTGAACAGGTGATAAGTCACCAAGCACACACTGAACATGTGATAGGTCACCAAGCACACACTGAACAGGTGATAGGTCACAAAGCACACACTGAACAGGTGATAGGTCACCAAGCACACACTGAACAGGTGATAGGTCACCAAGCACACACTGAACAGGTGATAGGTCACCAAGAACACCTTGAACAGGTGATGGGTCACCAAGCACCAGGGATCACTTTGCTAAAGACATGACCAACTCTGTGTCCAAACCTTTCTCTTTCTTGTCAGGCATTCACAGTTCCTTCACATCACTTTTCCTGATTTTGCCTTTTAGTCTGAACACAGCTGTCACTGTAATATTTTATAAGGTGTAACTACACACTTGTTTAAAATTCCTCAGCGACTGGTGACATGCTTTAGCTTTCAAGACCAACAGAAAAGCCCTTAGCTAAGCCCACAAGAACTTCAAGTTCTGTCTCAAGCTTGTTACCCGTATTATATCCCACTACTCCCTGAGTAAACTCCAGCCATCTAAAATGCCCTGTGCTTAGCATGTCTGGTGTTTCATGCTTATAATTTCAGCATGGGGGTGGGGTGGAGATCACCATGAGTTTGAAGTCAGAGGGGTTCTAAAGTTAGTTCTTGAATGAGACCCTTATTCAAAACAAGACACATCTGGTGCTTAATGGGACTTGTATTTACATTCTTGAGCCACAGTCTTCTTTGGTCTGGAATCCATTTGTTCATTCACATATTGAGTAATTGATAATGGATGACGAATGTTGTAGAGTGTTTATTCTGCTCCAGACACTCTCTAATGACGGGGGATATAGCCACGAACATGAACATGATGGAGGTCATGCTTTCACGAAGCTCACATTGTAGTAGACAAAGACAGTCCATGAGTATACAACGAAGTTTACATCTGCATCTTACAAAGGCAATGCCCTTGAATGACGAGATTGTGGGTATTAAAAATTAAAAGGTGTGAATACACGCGCGCGCGCGCACACACACACACACACACACACACACACACACACACACACGTACTTCCAGGTCCTTTCTGTCTACAGTATTCCCCGGATCTCAAGCAGGTCCATTGTAACAGAGATGTTTGCTGTCAGGAGACAAGCATGGGGTCCAAGGTAACAGCAGGTAAGTGAATTCTGTGTATTCAGAATGCCCTTAACATTTTACAAGGACTGTTAGAGAAAGAGAGAGAAGGAATGCCAGTGGGTAGAGATGTGTTGGCAGCCAAAGAATGTTGGGTCTTGTAGGCATGGTGAAGGGTTTGGTTTTTTAATCTAAAAAGGGGAGAAATATGTCTGGCTATGTTTGTAGTTTCAAAAGATTATTATAGACTAACAAGTATCAGGATGAGTAAAAACTGAAAGGCTAGAATATTGATGGGGGTTGGGGGAAGGATTTAGCTGCTGTGGAAAACAGCAGTTCCTCACAGAATAAAAGTCATCTCACAGAGTTGGCATATGAAAACACAATGCTTGGTGAAAGAAGGCAGACAGTCCAGGCATGGTGGCATACCCCACTCTGTAAGCCTAGGCACTCAAAGGCACTGATGTAGGAGGTTGTGAATTCAAGGTCAGGATCAACTATCTAACCAAGGGTACTGCTGAGAGTCCTAGAATGGTCTATCTACCAGCAGTATGTAGACTTAGCTCACCCCTCTAGCAAAAAGAAAGCAGATAGATAGGCAAGCACAGCCAAAAAGACATAAAAGGCTTTATATGAATACCTAGAAGAGTCAAATCCATAGAAATGGAAACCATCAGTAGTTCCCAGGGGCTCTGGGTGGGGACAGGAATGGAGAGGGACTACTCCATGAGTGTAGGGGTTTTTATTGATGGGTGATAGGAAGGTTCTGGAACTGGATGGTGGTAAAAACTGAATGAATGTGGTGCTGGGGAGTTGAACACTTTTGTAAAATGAAATTAGTGGTAAGTGTCATGGTATTTGTTTTTAATAAGATCAGGCTTCCAGAACCAAGCAGGAGGCTTAAACAACAGAAAAATAGTATATACCTCTCCCAACTCTGGAGGCCAGGGATTCTAACACGACAATAGGTGTGACAGGGTTGATTTCTGGTGATCATTGTCTCCCTGGGTGTGCATGGTGGCCTTCTTGGTGTGTGCATGTGTGTGTGTGTGCACAGGATGAGAGGGATGGAGGTAGACCAAGGCAAGGAAGAGGAAAAAAGAAAAGGAGAGAGGAGAGGAGGATAGGGGAGAGGAAGAGAGGGGTGGGAAGGTGAGAGGAGGGAAGGGGAGAGGAGGAAAAAAACCAAGTTCCTTCGCATTTCTTCTTAAGTGTATTAATTCTACCGAATCAGAGTCCAAAATTTGTGATCTTATTTAATCTCTGACTTCAATTCCAAATGCAGCCACACTGCTTCAACATACACAGTTTAGAAGTGAACAATTGCATCCATAGTATTATGATCTATATTTTACAGTAATAATGGTAAGAGTTGGTGGGTGACTGTGGGCTACATAATCATGGTGAGAACGTGAAGATTAGCTAGGAGACTAGTGAGGGGATGGGAGAGACGATAGCGTTGAGCAAGGTGGTTCTTGAGAGGAATGTTTACACAGGCTTTTCCCTTCTTGTTTTCCTCTAGAGATGCTTACCTCCCATGGTATTGCTTGTTTCTCGCTGTACCCTTACTTGGTCTTCCTAGTGCCTGGTTTGAGGATAAACCCATCAGACCACATCCTTAAAGGGGTAGAGGGTTCTATTAATATGCTGTAAAGATTGAAAATTCTGTGCCTTCTCTTCCTTCTCTTCTCAGGCCAAGCGAGTGATCAACTGCATTCTGCAGACCCACACTTCCCACAGGGAGCACTGTCAGTGCCCAGTCTATGGACTTGGCAGATACAATAGCAGTTGACTACCAACGAAATGTTTCTTCCATCAGCTTTATCCTGGGAGCGCTGTTTTGATTTCTATGTTCCTGAAATCCTTCACTTCCTCCACAGAACCCTCTAATCTTGGTTTAAAGTTTGACTTTTTCCTGGGAAGCATTCTTTGACCTTTGCCACACTCTAGTGTAACTATGTACTTGTCTTTTGTGTATGGATTGTGCACACCCCCCACACTTGTTAAATACTAAACACAAACGAAATCACTTCTTAAATGCTCTCTTCGTAGAAATAAAGCCACACACAATACATTTTGTATTGGCAGCAAAGAGTTTCCAAAAGCATCAAGGTTTTAAATTATTCTTTATAAATAGAGTCTTATGTGTAGACAGGCAGGCCTCAATTTGCAGTGATTTTCCTGCTTCTGCTTTTGGGAGCTGGGACTACAGGTGTGTACCACACCATGCCCTGCTGTCACTAAATGCTTTAAAGATAAGACCGTTCACTATTAGTCCCTTCCTGCTTCCCATGCTCCACGTAATTTGAATCAGACAAGTGTCCAATAAATGTTCAACATACACTTCTCACATGAAACCTATTGTTATCTTATTTGTCTTCCTCTACTGATGCTCTCAGAAAAGCGTATAATGTAATTTAATCAATTCCCCTCCCTTCCAATCCCCCTCTTATCCTTACCACCACTCTGCCATCCCATTTTCAGATTCTTTGTCTTTTTCTTTGTCTCTCTAACCCATAGAGCCCTCTTTATGCTGCCAGTGTGTACATGAGAATGGGACCAACTTCTGGAGCATGTATAGCCAGCCTAACAAGCACAGCATCCCTGAAGGAAACTTACTTGTCTTTCCCTGCTACTCATCAATTATCATAGTCTTTCAGCTAGGACCGAGAGAGACTTCAAGAGCATCTCCTTAGCTTCGGCTGGGATTTTGATTGGCTTGCTCTTATGCAGGTCTTACACATACAATTACAGTTGCTGGGAGTTCATGTGTGAAATGGTTCTGTCATAACCAGGAAGTGATGTTTCACTGCAGACATAGAGACCATGAGGATACCTTTAAATACCAGGTTGGATCTTGACAGTGATTGAACTTATAAACTCCAAGTTCAACTTACAGAAAGTGCCTGACTAGGTAACTGATGTTCTTTCAAAGTTTTTATAAAACCATAACTATGATGTTCAATTGGAGTTTGTAAGCTTCTTTGAAGATTTTCTGACTTCCCACAACCACGGAGTAACAACTTTTTGGGCTTGATTACCTGAAAGACAATACTAGATTAAATCTGTATGTGTTTTCAATCCTTGGAATAATAAAAAAAAAAAAAGAATAATGGCAAAGTTATTTCTACTCTCTGAAAATGGGAGAAGGTCAATTTGAATTATATATTCCTGTAGGTACAAAAATGATAATCTATCACCAGCCATTCGTTTTGAGTTAAGCTGACTTGACTGATTTTTGGTGCCTGCATATACAATTTCATCTAGTTTTTTTATATCCGAAGGACTGCATGCCTTCCATAGTTGTTTGGGCTTATAGCTGTCATCTAAGTGTTTTTGAAACAGGTTGCAGTCAGCTTATCAATGCTGTATTTAAAACTCATGATTTGTGTTTCTTTAATATTTTTTGATTAGAGAACTGGCTTGTTGAGGGTTACAGATCTCCTGAAAATTAAACTGTAAAATGATTTCAAAGCTATTTTGAGATATTCTAGACTTCTTTTAAAAATTCAACCACCAACTATGTATTTAAGGTAGCTCACTACTTAAAACGATAAGCAAAACAGTTTCAATGTTATGTTTGTCTGCAAGTGAAATATAAATGATGAATTGCAAGCTTCCCAGAAAGCATGAAATTTGAATGAACCTAAACTTTTTTTTTTTGTTTTTTTGAGACAGGGTTTCTCTGTGTAACCCTGGCAGTCCTGGAAATTACTCTGTAGTCCAGGCTGGCCTCGAACTCAGAAATCCGCCTGCTTCTGCCTCCCAAGTGCTGGGATTAAAGGTGTGCACCACCACCGCCCGGTGAATGAAGCTAAACTTAAGAGGAGATTCACATCCATGAATGCCAGGGAAAACCAACCCTTAGGACTGTATTCCTATTCATGAAGCATATTTGGTAGTATGCTTCCTTATCTAGAAAAAAGTGCTGTATTGTTTCTCTCCTGGGCTTAATTTAACCCTCTAACTTAAACTTGCTCTGCACAGTAATATAGGAATAGAGAGATCCTCAAACTATTTTTTGAAGGTAGAAGAAATGGTGATTGACTTGAGGGGTTAGTAGGAAGCTTATAGACATTCCTATGGCTGGAGCAACTTCTAACTTAATTTTATAAAGCAATTTAAAATACAACTCATGGTCCTTATGAAACCCAGTACTATGAATGATAAATATGTATCAGTAAAAATACTTATATTCATAAACATCACTACACAAAAGAAGCAAAAAAGAAGACACAGAATAACCTTCCTCGGTGGCATTAATATTGCCTTGTCATCTAGCTGTGATGGGAAGCCAGGGCAGTGGCAACTGGGGCATTCAAAATCCTTGATTTAATGTTTTCTTCTGCCTGTCCCCGGTGGCCCTCAAACTAGAAACAATATCATGACTAAAAGTTGTTTAAGAGAGTCCTGAGACTTCCATGTTGTTAAACCCTGTTATGAAATCTAACTTGGAATTTCTTTTATTATTATTTTTCTATCTTCCATTAAGATCTTGGTGGTTCCTTTTGGGGTTAATGAACATACTTTAATTTATTTAAAGAAGGCCGTGATGTGTTGTATAATTTAAGAAGGCTATGGAGTGCTATATAGTTTTACTTAAGAAGGCCCTGATGTATTATATAAAAGGCAACTGTTCCTTACCATTTCCTTTGACATGGATGGAAAAGGCTCTTGGGCCTTACAATAAATTGATGATTAAGGCTCTGCCATTTACTTATGGTGATATTTTGGGGAGTACAAAAAAAAAACAGTAAACAAAGGTTGAAATAGAGATGAATAGTTAATGATTTTTACAATTCAAGGTTTATACTTAGGTGCCTCTACCAGTCAGCATGAATAAGGACAAGAGTATCTCTTGATATCTTCTATAAATGATCTCTCTTTTGAAGCAAATTCTCTCAATGGAAAAAATTGATATTTGCAACATGAATACCCTGTAGTAGAAGATTTTCTGGATATGTATGGAGGACTTGTGAGTCCACCAGATACTCAATGGGTATTTTAATAAAAGGTGTTTGGATACACTAGTCTTAAAGGAAGAGAGAACAAGAAGTTGGGTATGTACTCAAAGTTGTAGCAAGCCTATGGTTTGTAACAGATGAGTGTCATTTCAGAGTAACCATGGTAATGCATGTCTGAATCGTAAGACAGTAAATGAGAATGAAATTGTGAGAAAGCAGCTTCATGAAAATACTTGTGGAATCTAACCACACATTTTGCCACTTAAAACAGTGTAAAAAAGCATGGTGGTTTCAAAGGACAACTTCCTTAGCCAAGATTACCCTCAAAAATGGCACAGGCAACTGATGGGCTTTATTAGTCTTAGAACATTAGTAGCTGACATTAACAGTGACAGTGTGGTGTCTGGGTGGGTGAACACATCATGGGCATCATTGTTGTCTGTTTCCTAGCAACTGTTAGGATCGGTGCTTTAGTATATATTAATAAAAGTTATGACAGTGGTTTTGACTTCATGACTAATTGTATATGCCCATTTGACTGGGCCATAGGATTCCTAGATTAAACTTGATCTCTGGGGGGTTTGTCTGTGAAGCTGTTTCTGGGAGAAATTAGTATTTGAATGGATGGGTCCAGCAAAGTAGATAACTTTCCCACTGTGAGTAACCATCAATCAATCCATTGAGGGGCTAAGTTGAACAAAAGTTGGAGGATGGTTGGATGTAGTCCAACTGCTAGAGATGGGGCATTTATCTTCTACTCTTGAATTTCTTACTCTCAGATCCTTAGATCTGGCCTGAAATCTCATCATGAGCTCTTCAGTGCTCAAGCCTTTGAGCTATGCTACTGACTTCCTTGTGTCTCAAACATGCGAATGAAAATTATGAAACTTCTTTGCTCCCACAAATATACCAACCAGTATTTTATAATAAACTTTGTTCATCTCTTGATATATTTATGTGTATTCATAGACATATTCATGGAGGAAGTGTGTAATTTTAGATATCACCTAGTGTATGTTGACATTGTTGGTATGAAGCTCGTAAATGCCCATGTGAGATTCACATGAGAAATTAAGAATTAGAGAGGGATTCAAGGAAGGTTAGAATTCCTCCAAAATTGAGGCCGTAGAGCAAGCATAGTAACTTTCTGCTTTTAATTGTGAGTCCCATTTTTTTTTATCTCAAGTTAGAATAACCTGAGAATGGCATTTGACCAGTGTTGATGTGCTATTCAGCTTACATTTTAATGTTTTGAGGTTGAAGGCACTTAGAAAGAACGGCTGACTCAGAAAGATGGTGGCAAGAACAACAATATCAACCAACCAGACTCCTCTGCCTCCAAGCTCCCAGGGACTAAACCACCAACCAAAGAGTACACATGAGGGACTCATGGCTCCAGCTGCATCTGTAGCAAAGGATTGCCTTATCTGGCATCAGTGGGAGAAGAGGCCCTTGGTCCTGTGAAGGATTGATGCTCCATTGTAGCACCCTCGTAGAAGCAGGGGGAGGGGAAATGGGATGGGGGTTTGTGGAAGAGAAACAGGGAAAGGGGATAAGATTTGAAATGTAAATAAATAAAATAACTAATTTTAAAAAAAGAAGAAGAAGAAAGATGGTGGTACATGGTTGAAATCTCAGCATCTGTGAGGCTAAAGGAGGAAGGTCTTGTTTGAGACTACCCTTGTTTCTCTAGTAAGACCACATCTCTGCCAGTTTCTTTATTATTTAACTGAAAGATAATAAAGAAAAAATATGATGCATTCCTTTTATTTTCTTTCAAGCTTCCTCCTAGATACCTTAACAATGCTTTAGATATCCTTAACTTCAAGATGCCCAGCTTGTTTTATACCAAGGGCCTTTTATAAAACAAATGTTTCATTAACATTCTTCCCACCAGTGTAGAACAATAAATGAAGAAAAGTTTTATTGATGCCCTGCAGGCCAGAGCTAGCACGATAGAGCCTACATTATGTTATGTCAGTTATGTTATAAATATGTTATAACTGTTGATGGAAAATCAACCATCATCATGTTCCATTCCATCACTCGATCCCAGGCATTAGTTCGGTGTTGATCATTAGCATCAAACATCACCGCTGAGTTTGGCAAACGGCTGCCCAGTTTGGTTTAACGCTAAGATCTATTCTGGCAAAGATGAAACTTTACTCGTTCCAGAAGAGATGGTTTGGATTGAAACAGTGTGGAAGTCTGCCAGGGCGGCAGGGATCAGAAGAAAGGCTAGCAGCGCATGGCTTATGAGTTATACCCTCTGGGACTACAGTGAAATCTATAGACCCTGGACTCTGGGTGATAAACTACAATCTGTGGGCCAGGACCATGATGGATAGGGCTGAATGTGGGGGTTGCAGATATTTGGTGATGATAAAAGCTTCTTAATTTGCAATGGCCACAATGGTGATGGTAAAAGCTTCTTAATTTGCAGTGGCCACAAATAAGTTCAAAATCAAAGTCCTGGTAGTGTTCAGTCAGTACACCATGTGATCTCATTGCAATCTTGGTTCTGAACACACAACACACACACTTTGTATCATACATGATGTTACAGCAGTAACTGCTATCTGAAACATCTCGTCTCAGGTCTGAGTCTAGCACAGGCTATGAATTGACTGCTTTTACTGTGTAGGCAAAGTTTCCCAGCTTTTATAGGAACATAATGGTTTAATTATAGAAAACAATGAATTAAAAAAATTTTTAACCATCTTTCCTCAAAGTGTAAGTATTACATCTGTATATACTTGGGTCATATTGTGTCAGAATGCTTGATTTTAATAACTGCCATTTGAGTTGCTGATTTGAGTTTCATAAAACATCATTAAATCATTAAGTGAAGTTTTGTTTGAGATCAGCACAGAATTCCTATCGATTTCTGAAATGGCCACTAAAATATTTTTATTATTTGATACTACATATTTACATGAAGCAATTTTCTCAGCATGAATATTATAAAATCCAAATAACATTCAATGCTTAGAAATGTTGAAGAGGACTCTATGTTCTGCGGTATCAAATATCCAGCCAACATTTAAATTTTTATATAAAAAAAATTAAGCACATACATCTGATTAGTATGAAAATTTGCTTTATTCTTTAAAAACTTGTAAAAGCATATATATATATATATATCAAATAATTATTTTTAAATAAGTGTGCTCATGGTTTATTATCACTGATTTGTATGCTGGATCACTGATTTAGATACACAGGATTTATAATAATTTATCAGGTAAACAGGACTCATGAGTAGAAAATGCTTAAGACATTCTTTGCTATAAGATCAAGCCAGTCAAAGTTCAAGCAGGAGCTGGATGTGGTTGTGCACACCTTTAGTCCCAGCACTCTGGAGGCAGAGGCAGGGGAATACCCGAGTTCAAGGCTAGCCTGATCTACATGGGGAGTTCTAGGCCAGCTGGTTACATAGAGAGATGCTGTCTCAAAAACAACAAATTCCAGCAAGGATGGACTAGGGACCTCTGAGGCCCCACCTCTGTCTGACAAGATCTTGGCAGCTGATGGCTGTTGAGGGAGAGTCACTCTCCTGCACGGATGTGGTTGATGGCAGGTTGCTCATGCCCTTCTGGATGGGCACACACCCATGTGCGTGTGGTCTGCGTTTATTGGACTCAGGAGTTACTGATAATAAAGACAAAACATTGAGGTTGGGAGGGAGATGGAACAGGAAGGAGTAGGGTGAGTTGGAGGGACATAGTGGTGGATGGATTTGACCAGTGTTCATTCTATAAATGTATGAGACATTTCAAAAGATGAAAATTACAGCTTTTACAGGGTCCCGGTCCAGTGGATAAGAACACTGGCTCTTCTTTCAGAGTACCTGTGTTCCATTCCCAGCACCCACACGGCAGTACATAACTGTCTTCACCTCTATTTCAGGGGCTCCAACAGCCTCTTCTGATGTCCTAGGGTACTAGGCACGCAAACGGTGCACAGGCAGTCATGCAGACGAAACATGCAAAGATAAACATTAAATTAAAACTAATATACTATTTTAAAAAATCTTTAATTTCAGAAATTATAATTACATCGGCCATGTAGTCATGAGGGTCAGATGTGGCTTCGTGTCCCTGGAGCTCATTTACACATGGCAGAGTTCAGATCCGGGTCAGTTCCTCAGAAACCCCCATGGCTATGCATACCGATAATAGTAAGATATACTATTGTTACTAGAAATATTCTGAATCGTATCATCTCAAACTGCCATTGACCTGTCAAAATGAGCCCATGAGCATCTTATTTGACTGTCTAATAAATTTATTCCCTGCTTTTGAGAACCAAATATGCTTTATAAAGTAAAAGAGGGTAAGTCAAGGGCAAGCCGAGGTTCTGGAAGCTAAAGTGATTCTGAAAAAATAGCAAGGTAAATTCTAGAGAGGGGTCCTTGAATACTTTTCATGTCATAGACAAAATATTGAATTCTTTTGGTAGAGAAGAAGAGTTGATTTGAATATCAAATCCTATGGGTGATAGCAGCAGTAAGGACATCTTATGTAGGTTGAAGGGGAAGAGGGAGGCTGTGGTAACTTAAAGTTGGAGTGAACACTAGGAGGGAACAGTGTACTGAGAGGCCTATTGTGAAGTTTTCTTGTTAGGAGCAACGGAAGAAAATGTTGGACAGGTTGGGTGAATCTCTGGGATGGAGAGAGGGAGAGGAAAGGGGAGAGAAACAGAGACAGAGAAGAGAGACACACAGAGGGAGATAGAGACAGAAACACACAGAAATACAGATGGAGGGGGGGGGGAGAGAGAGAGAGAGAGAGAGAGAGAGAGAGAGAGAGAGAGAGAGAG
>NW_021620984.1:8613311-8627894 GCF_004785775.1 Grammomys surdaster
GAGAGAGAGAGAGAGAGAGAGAGAGAGAGAGAGAGAGAGAGAGAGAGGAGCAGACAGCCTTTTTTATTTTTTATTTATTTTTTTATTTTTTTACAATTTAATAATGTGGTCTGTGGAAAGTAGGCTGGTAACAGAGATTAATTTAAGCAGAAGGATTCATTTTGCCTGGAGTGCACGGCAGACTAAAACATCTTGAAGAAAATAAATGTCCCTCAACAGATGGAAATGATGAACAGGCTTATAAAAAGCCCGTTTCAATTTCCACACAATGAGAGCTGAGCAAGAGGGCAGCAGAGAGAGGCCTTGAAGACACAGCTAAGCTCAAATGAGCTGTAGATGTGGGTATCGTCTGTGCCGAAGGGACCCGGTTACAAAGTAGACTTGGCTGGTGTTGTAAATACAGATGGGTTCTCGGTATTGCGGCCAGTGGTCATACCCTGTGGGAAAGGACCGTCGGTCTCAACCAAGTTACCTTCCCAGAGACTGCCTTCTTGGTTATTTTTTGCTTAGTCTCTATGCCAGTGGTTCTCAACCTGTGAGTCGCACGACCCCTTTGGGAGAAGAACGACCCTTTCACATGGATGGGTCCCATATCAGATATCCTGCATATTTACGATTCATAACTAGCAAAATGACTAGAAGTAGTAAAGAAAACAGTTTTATGGTTGGGGGCCACCACAACGCGAGGAAATGTTTTAAGAGGTCACAGCATTAGGAAGGTTGAGACCTACTGCTCTAGGCGATCATGTCTGACCTAAGGCCCCCGGCTTCCACTTCCAGCATCCAAGGAGAGCTATGAATGCTGCCCACTGCACTTGCAGACGACTATGTAGTGTCACAATGTCACTTCTGATATTTCTGATGCCAAAAATTCAGAATCTGAATCTCAGTATTTTTTCCACCATTATTGGCAAATAATTCACCTACCTGTCAAGAGAAATTATTTTCATTTTCAGTTGCTATTTGTCTTATGTGGCAAGAAATTTCTCTCTTGTCTAGGTACATATTTCTAGTTAGTTGGTTGTGGTCTGTGTCACCTAACATGTTGTTAGGTTTAGTCTTTATGTATAACTGTTTCATCTTATATGATTCCTCAAGTCTTTCTTCACCTCCTTCTCCTTCTTCTCGTTATTAATTATTATTATTATTATTATTATTATTATATTAACTTTTTTTTACAGTCCAGACATTATCCCCCTCCCTGTCCACCCTCTGACTGTTCCTCACCCTATACCTCCTTCCCTGGCTTCAAGAGGTTGTCTCTACCCCTGTTCCCCGCCCCACCAGACCTCCCCACTCCCTGGGGCCTCCAGTCTCTTGAGGGTTAGGTGCTTCTTCTCTCACTGAGTCAAGACCCAGCAGTCCTCTGCTGTATATGTGTTGGGGGCCTCATATCAGATGGTGTATCCTGTCTGGTTGGTGGCTCAGTGTCTGCTGCTGGTCTTCCTATAGGGTCGCCCTCCTCCTCAGCTTCTTCCAGCTTTTCCCTGACTCAACCACAGGGGTCTAGCTTCTGACCATAGGTTGGGTGTAATATCTGCATCTGACTCTTTCAGCTGCTTGTTGGGCCTCTCAGAGGACAGCCATGCTAGGCTCCTGTCTGTAAGCACACCACAGCATCAGTAATAGTGTCAGGCCCTGGAGCCTCCCCTCCTCAAGGCTTTCTTATCAATAGCAAGTGCGGAACATGAGATTAGTCATAGCCTGGAATCTGTTATGTCTCTTACTGTCTCAGAGACCGTACATTCCTTTGCCCCCCACCCCGCTCTCGCCAAGCTTCGCTTATCACGGTTAATCATACATACTCAATAAAGTTTCTGATTAAAAACTAATTCAGATCATGTATTAAAAGCATAGATCATAGTCACGGGTTCATAGAAACTCAAATGTTATGTTAGTTTTTCCTTTTTCCTTTCTTGATTTTTTTTTGTATCTGTAGTGCTTTGTGCAGGTCCCAGTGTCTACTGAAAAGTCAATAAACTTGAGTTGGACTTCAAAGGTCAATGTTTACTGAGGGCTCACCGCATTCCAGTTACATTTCTAAGCTCTACCCATAACTCATTTAATACTCTCCCTAACACTGTGAGGGTTGTATTTAAATCCCCATTTTGTGATTGAGGAAAGTAACCCAGAAAATGTTAGCTACTTCCTGCCAGTGCTGATCCAGTCCACGCAGAGAATTCTAAAAGTCTGTTGTCTTGTTCCTTGTACTTCAGTATTGTTCATATATTCTTGTGAAAACTTATTTCCCATAGCAGAATAGAGCCAATTCTGTCTTGTTCTCCAACAGTATGAGCATTCATTCAAATACACTTGTGGATTGATTGAGTAGCATCTATCTGACATCTATTCAACATTTATTCATTGTTAAACTTGGAGTATAAAACCCATAGCCACCCTTGACTCGTGGACCCCCACCACTGCCACTAACTGCAGTTTCCTGGGCTCCTATGTGGTAAATCTTAGATACAAAGTCCCGTATGAACTCTATTCTGCAGTAGACAGACCTGGAGTCATAGTGGTGACTAATTTGCATGTGTTGGACAGCCAGCTATGCTCCCTGACTTGGAGAAACATGGACAATGCAATGAGAAAACAAAGTAAAACAAAATAACCTCCTCCCCCACCCCCACACACAGTTTCACAAAGTACCTGCTTCTTGGCTGTTCTCATGGAGAAAGTATAGGACCTGTGTCAGTCACCTCCCATGGAAGGATGTGTAGAGCTGTTATCAAGCCCTTCCTGAGCAGTGTGTTCTTCTGTATGCACCGTGCTCTCGGGGACCATATTTTGTCAAAGAATGTCAAAGTACACTAGGACAATTTCCTTTTAATTATTTCTGATTTAAATATCAGCATCGAATTTTGCTTTGAGCAAAAGAATAGTGACATGGCCAAAAACTACTATTACTTGAAAGTTAGACATTTTTTAAAAAAGAAGATGGAGTGTCAAAATCAAACCATCTTTTATTTAGGTGAAATATGTTATGTCTATAATATATTATATTTTAAAATTAAGCAAATAAAAATCTTTCTTTTCAATTCCTTCCTTCCCTCTCTCCTTCCATTTCTCCTTCCTTCCTTCCCTTCCCTCCTCTTCTTCTTCCTCTTCCTCCTCCTCCTCCTTCTCTCTCTCTCTTTCATTTTTCCCTCCCTCCCTTCCTTCCTTCCTTCCTTCCTTCCTTCCTTCCTTCCTTCCTTCCTTCCTTTCTTTCTTTCTTTCTTTCTTTCTTTCTTTCTTTCTTTCTTTCTTTCTTGGCTGACTATGTAATTTTTCAATGTGTATGGAAGCTGGATGATGAATTACTTGGCTGGAAATGGAACGTTAAATAAACACTGTTTCAACTAGGCATCATAAACAACGTTAATTATAAGTGAAGACACTGTGAAACTCCAAGGCATCCAAATATGGCTGTGTTATAGCGCACTGATAGATGAAATCCAATTTCCTTTTTGATTTACTCAAACCTGTCTTGCAGTCCCCGAGCAAAAGTCCCCGAATTGAACAAACACGATAAGGAAGAATAATGCATACAAACCACACATTCCCCCCACCCACAAACTGGAAAGGACACGCATTCCTCCGCTCTATCTCCCTCAACTTGACCAACTAAGCACAGATTGTACTTGGGAATCAGTCAAGAATAAAATCATAAACTTCAAGGATACTGTGTTGAAAAGTGATCTTTTATATTTAAAAGTTCACTTACAAAAGCTAATATTGATGGTAAGCAAGGAAACAGATGTTGCTCTGCCCTGATCAAGGTTCTCCTCACTGGCCCTCCTTTCCTGATGACGTTAGCATTCTGTTGCAGGCAAACGGTGGAGAAATCTCCAGCCCTCTGTAATTGGGTGATATGGGGAAGGGCTAGTTGTAGCTTTTTAATGCTGTTTTCACACAGGGCCTGAGTCTAAACCTTTGGCACTAGTGTCACCACAGACTAGCACTTGGTCTTTATCTCTTTTCAATCTGAAAGACAACCATATATAAGCAACGAGGGCCCTCCTGCTTCAGTTCTCTATAGGGGTTTGTTGGTGATGGTGTCAGCCTAGGACGTAGGTGCTTAGCATTCTTTGGGAAAAGGGAGCCCCTGAGCTGAAGTCAACACTATGAGGCTGGACTAGGCAGGTTTCCTAGGTCCCAGCATCTCAGCCTTTCTGGGATGGCCAAAGAGAATTAATGGGGTTTCTACTCTCATGTTCACGTTCAGCCAAGAATACCCTGCGACAAAACCCTCTGAGGTCCAAGCATCTCTTGGTGGTCATAGTTCTTGAGGACAAATTCTTTTCATTCCTGTATGGAGCCATTATTTTTTTTGATACTTTTGGTATGATAATGGGGGCAACCTTGTGTCAGCGGTGGGTACACAGTGGCTGCAGGACCAGCAATTTCATACACTGCCTAGGCCCTACTGTGGTGTTTCCCTCTACACTCTAGATCCCCTTCCATCATTCATGTTATTCTGGGCTCTCAAGTCTCACACATCCAATTCCATCAAGTATGTTGGATATCATTCATTCTCCAGCAAAAAAGTTCAGACCCTAATCTCGTTTCTGGGTCCTCTGCTTCTTGGTATGCTCATTCTTGTAGAAGAACATGGGTGTAAGGCAGTACTCAGAAGCTTCAGTTAGTGAATCCACATTGATATGTTGATGGTGGGTGAGGTCTATGTCCTTCCCCCATAGTATGCAAGACTTAGAATCCTGCCACATCCCAGTGAGAGAATAATGGACTGGACCGTGATCAATATGCCAAGCACTGAATATCATACACGATATCATTTACCTATTGGCAACAATTTCTACTCTGAGTCTTCTAATTGGATTCTATTTGTTTCTCTTTCTGGGTCCAACACTTCCCTCACATCCATGAAACCTTGTTAAGGTAGAGTGTCATGTCATTCTAGGGAGTTCCACTCCTAAGCACCATGATGATGACTGAGTTTAGGCTGGAGTGACACTTTCGTGGAACCTTCAGTCATTGTCTCCCTAGGCACGGGCATGTTGCTCTGAGAATCCAATTCAAGTCTGTGGATCCTAAACCCTGAATACAGCGTTCGATGTTTCTGCCTTTTGTCTCTGAGACAGAACCCATTTTGGTCCTGAGTCTTCTCAGTTGACTACACCCCCCCCCCCCGCATCAACAGGGAGTGTTTGCCAGAGCCTCCTCCTCAGGACTGAGGGGGAGATGCTGGAAATGAACAATTCCATGGCCAGAGAGGGGTTGAACCAGACACTTGCCAAACGGCTCTTGGATGGAAAACCTCCAGCAAATATAAAATAGTGGTCCTATCTGCACCTTTGAAAGTGACACATAAGCTTTCTGAAGCAAAAGCTTCTCAGTGGGGACTACATGAGCTGATTAAAGAAGAGGATTTGAAGCAGGAATAGAGGCTGGTCAGTGGGGGATACCAAGGACGACTATTAATGACGGGTATAGAATATCAAATGTTGTGTCAAACAGGTCCGTCACTGGGGACCCTGTGACTTGCTGGTAACTGTAATGGTGAAGGACCACTAAGACCATTTGTTTGACTCATGGAAGGGAGATAAACCGTAGTTAAAACGTTCCAGAGATGTAAAGAGATTCTACAGAGAATGAGTCCTCTCACAATGAAAATAATGTTGCTCAAATACAAAGACTCGCTTTAAACTGACCATAATTTGCATTCAGGTTTATTGAGGCAAAGTTTATATTCAGTCAAAAGCATCCACTTAAAGAGTACTATTCAATTTACTCACGGGGCACAACGAACTGTGCTTTCTCATTAACACAAGCCCATGAAGTCACTGCTCAGATTAAGATGTAGAACATTTTCATTGTCCCAGAACATTTCCTTCTGTCCTTTTGACGTTCCCTTCTCCTCTCTCTAGCCTCTGGCAATGGTTGATCTGCTTTCTGTCACCATGGACTTGATTTGCATTTTCTGGAATTTTAACTAGATAGAATCCTGCAGTGTGGACATTTCTGTGTCTGGCTTCCCTCATCACTGAATGGCATAAAGATCTCGATGGTTAGTCTTCATTGCCAGTGTGACTGGATTTGGAATCACCTAGGAAGTATACCTGCAGGAGAATCTGTATGGTGTTTGCAGAGGAGTGTGACTGAAAAGACCCACCCTGGATGTGGGGAGCAGCAACAGAGTCATGGGGCTCAGGCTGAATAAAAGAGGAGAAGAGAAAAGGCCCAAAGAACCCTGGTGTTCATCTCTCTCTGCTTCTTGACTGCCAGCAGGATGTAGCTAGCCTAGCTACCTACCATACCTTTCTCTTGCCATAGCAATGAGCCATCTCCACCCTCTCTAACATGACAGTGTATCTCCTAATCAGGAGCTAATACAAGCCTTTTCTCTCTTATATTTCTTTTTCGTTTTTGGTCAGGTACTTGGTTGCAGCAATGAAATACCTTAGAAATACAATGATTTGATGGTTCACCTGTGCAATGAACCTGAAAGTTGTCAATCCTGCTGTTCCACGATCTCTCTCCATGTTTGCCAAGTAGCTGTCTGTCATATGGACACGCCAATACTTGTGTATCCAGACCTGTTGACGACTGTTTGGTTTGTTTATAGACTTATTTTAAATTATGTGGCTGTAAACATTGGTGTATGACTTTGGGTGGACTTTTATCTTCATTGCTTTTGGTCATAGTGTTTCATTGCAACAATATTAAAAAAATCTCCATAAATGAGAATCTATAGACAATGGCTGATTCTGAAAGGGAATCAGTTTGCTTTTAAGTGTGGGGCCTCTGTTGGGTGGACCATGCCCTAGTGGATGGTCTTCACACTCAGGACTGTATGCAGCAGAAATTAGACTCCATGGGTTTGTTAAAAAGGACTAGCATTGGGGTGCTGGTGGGGAGGTGAGGGGGATCTGAAGGGGTGAGTGTAATCAAACTATGTTTTATTAAATTCTCAAAATTAATAGATAATGTTATATTAAAAAAGAGGTTAGGCCTGGGGAAAAATATTCTGGCTGTCATTGTATCCTCTCTAAGGAGCTAGAAACCATCTCCTCCTCATTCTTTCCTGTCTTGGGCATAATTGCTTTTGTTCTGCCCCATGCTTACTATGCTGTGCTGCCTGCCATGGGTCTAAAAGAATGGACCAATTTATTATGGGCTGGAATACATGAAACCGTAAGCCCAAGTGATCCTTTATTTTTTTTTTTTTATCAGTTGACTCGCTAATGCCTCTACATGCCATTGCAGTGGCAGGTTGGAGGCGAGTTCTAGCACTGTAGGAATATCCCATGATGCCTGGAGTGTAGGCGCCCTCTGAGCAAAGCTTGGTGTGGGATGGAGGCTGGGGAAGAGGAGGTTAGTCTGATGGCAGAAGCCTGGCTCTACCCTTTCCTGACTTCCTTGCCTGTAACATATACTTACCAAAGGGCAACCAAGGGACTCACTGAGACGTGAGCTGGGACCTCACATAAGTAATCTTTGTGTTCCCAATTCTTTCATATGTTTAAACATTCAGTAACTTCCAGAACGGAACACTCCTTGTCATGCCTTCAAGGACATAACAGTGAAACAGGACGGAAAAAAGCCATTTCCAATGTCTCTACTTTTCTGATCTTTGGCAGCCTCGGTACTTGCAGTCAGGCAACTGGAAGGAGAAAGATGACGGCTCACAAAAGGTTAATTATTTCCACTCAACCATGAAAGCTTAGCCCTCTTCCGTTCAGTTTCCATCCATCCTATCTGGCCTCCCAGAACGGCGCCGAACTGAGCCTTCCCTCTTGAAGATTCTCCACATTTTTTCTCCTCCCCGGCAAACCCTGTAGTAAGTTTTGTTACCAAGATCCCTGAGGTTTCCATGCCTACCCGTCTTGTTTTCTCAACTAGCGGTTCTCAGGCTGGCAAGAGGGAGTTGACTAAGAGCAGAAACATTTCAACTTCCAAAAAGATTAACTAGCCGTGAGCACTCCCACACATTCTGGGCAGAGTTCTCCGCTAAGGTCAGGTCCATGCGCTCTTTATAAATGTGATGAGTTTCCTGTAGTTCTCCATCTGAAACGTAGCATCCATCAAAACCTTGCCCGCAGCCGTAACTTCCTGGCTCCCCCTTCTTCTCACCCCTGCTCTGGGCTCCAGCTACTCTTTGGGTGAGTGTAATTTCCACTCCTCAGAGCTTTACCTATCATTGCAAACACACAATCTTCACAGACAATGATGATGCTTCCCCCTGGTGTTTGACGCTCAAGACTAAAAATAGCAAGACGCGAAGCCTGGCGTGTTTTCCAAGGAGATAAAGTTGAATAACATAACTGGATTATTCTTGGTTATCTTGCAGATATCCGCATGACCAGACGTCTGCAAATGGTGGTGAGGTCATTTCTAGTCTCCTCTTAATCTCTTCACAGATGGCTTCTGAAGACATTCTGAGAGGGTTGTATTTACTTTTTTTTTTTCTTTTAACCCCTCAAGACAAAGGCAGTTTTAGTGTTAGAAGTTTATCCTTTGAATTGGCACTTTGACTTTCACAAGTCACTTCGGGTTCCCCCCACCCCTTTCTCTCTCCATCTCAGGCTTTTCTCTTGTGGGGGGTGCGGGAGGAGCGGAGCTGTACTCTTTCAAAGTGGTTGCTAAGAAAGACTCTTCTCTGTTTATGGGCTCCTAACAAATCCTGGCAGCTGAAGGACAAATATGGTGCTGTGTTTGCAGGAAGGGAGTGGAAGGAGGCCAGCAATTAGCAGCCTGAAGCACAAAGGCCCACAATGAGGCCTTTGAGTGTGTTGGCTGGCATCATGGGTCCACAGATCGCTTGCTAGAATTCAAAAAGGTGTTTGCCTCATGTCCTCAGTGACAAATTTATTTCCACAAATCAGCCGTGCTTGCAGAACTTGACTGGATTATAAAGGAGCAGAGACCCCCATCCCCGACTTTTTGCATCTTAAGGAAACTTTGGCTGCATAGAAACCAAAACTCAGTCTTGATTTGTATCCAGTTTTAAGACAGGGGTCTCTGATCTTTGGGACAGAGGTTGTGATGTCAGAGTTTGATGCAGGCAACCCAAGGGTAGGCATAGCCACATTTGTCATTCTTATCTTTTTGTTTAGGACCATTCTATGTTTTTATTGTTGAGACAATGTCTCATTTATGTAAGCTTAGCTGGCCTAGAACCCACTATGTAGGCCAGGCTGGCCTTGAACCTGTAAAGATCAGTCTGCTTCTGCCTCTGAAGTGCTGAGATTAAAGGCTCACCGTTTTGTTGTTTGCTGTAGAACAGGTTGGTAGTGGAGATGTTGGAAAGAGAAGAGGATGGTGGTACCTTTCTAGTCAATCCCAGTGTACGAGTGGACGGTGTGGTCTGAGTGTGTTTCCCAGAGTGTACGTTAGAAGTCTGTGGCCTGCTGAAATTGATGTGAGTGTCCCATGGTGGGAGATTTGTCCTTGGTAAGGATCAGCGTCACCACCATAGGAATGCATTAGTTATCCCCAGAAGCAAGCTTCAAATAAAAGGACACCTTCACACCCCATGCCTTCCTCTGTACCCTCTTCTCTTCTCTTTCCTCTGTTTCCTGTCTCCTACCTTCTACCAAGAGATGACACAGAGGGAATAACTTCACCAGATATTGCCCCTGATCTTGGCGTCCCGGTCTCTAGAACCACGGAAACTCAGCCTCTGTTCCTTGTAAGTCATTCTTGTTATAGCTTCACAAAGTGGACTGGGACAGTGAGCATTTGGGTTCGTCATTTCATTACGTTATAAATGGTTGTCTAGGGGAGACTCACGGACCAGAGTGATGCTCACTGAGCATGAAGCCCAGCGGGAACGGGATGAGTGTCTAGTCTTCAATAGGCACAGTGGTAGAATAGCCTGGTGATGACTCACTGAAGAGCTGAGAAACAGGGGCTATCCACTGGGTGCCAAGACTCTGTTTAGATGAATAGCAACTCATTCAATATTCATGAAGCCCTAGCATGTGGGTACTGTTCATATCTTGAATTACAACAAATAAGAAGGCAGAGTAAACAGTGTTCTAGGTCCAGACATTTTGATTCAGAACCATAGTTCACAAGTCACGTTCCCAGGTGGTCAGATGGATATACAGCCAGGGCCCAGAACTCCCCCTGTTGATTGGTTCATTTTGTTGGCAAGGTCTTGTTGTGTAGTCCAGGATGGCCCCAAAGTCAAGATCCCTTCACCTCTGGTGTGTGTGTGTGCATGTGTGTGCGAGTGTGAATGTGGAGGTCAGAGCACGGTGTCTTGTCTCTTTTTTGCTGTGTTCCTCCTGCCTTAGGGTAGTTCTCTCACTGAACAGGAGGCTGGCCGTTAGATTAGGCTGGCCACTGAGCTCCTGGATCCTGTCTGTACCTCCCATGCCTCTGCCTTCTGAGTCCTGGGGAAACAGACATGCAGCAAAACACCTGGTCCCTTGTTATTCACTTTTAATCAACAGGACTTCCATCTCCTGAGAGACTTCTGCCCCATAAGTATGTTTTCATGAACTTAGTAGAGGAGAATGCTTCGAATCGCTTCTCTTCTCTTTTTTTTCCTACAAGCCTTCTTAATAAATGTGTTGTGTGTAGAATCCTTGAATAACTTTGACGAAGGTACTGAGGCTGATGACAGAACTTAGTTTTCATTTTTATGCACTTTTGCTATCTAATTATTTTTAATAAAATTTGAATATCGTTATTTTAAAATAGCAAACTTTCAATGATATAAAATACTCAGAGGGCCAGCAAGATGGCTCACTGGGTAAAGGGCTTCCTAGGCAAGCCTTACAACCAGAGTTTGGTCGCTAAAACTCATGTAAAAGTGAAAGAGAAAGACTCCTCCCAACTGTCCTCTGACTTCCACACATGCTGTGGTGTGTGTGCAACTGTACTTCATACACACAAAAATAATAATAAATATTTGAAAAGTTATGGGTGGGCAGATGGCTCAGTTGGTAAAGTGCTTCTTAAGTAAGCATAGGAACACAAGTTCGATTCCCAGAACATTATTGAGCATATCATTATATGGTAAGGATGTGAGGGAGGCCTTGGGCATTGAAAGAGAGGTGGGACTCAGAGCATATGGGACATGGACACTTACAGAGTACGGTAACACAAGCCGATTGTACTGGTTGGCTTTGTGTGTCAACTTGCCACCAGTTAAAGTCACCAGAGAGGAGTGAGCCTCAATTGAGAAAATGTGTCCATGAGATCCAGCTGTAAGGCATTTTTTCAACTAGTGATCAAGTAGTGGGCTCCCAAGGGCCCACCCCACTGTGGGTGGTGCCATCCCTGGGCTGGTGGCCATGGATTCTGTAAGGAAGCACAATGAAGCCATGGGGAGCAAACCAGTGAGCAGCACCCTCTGTTGCCTTTGCATCAGCTTCTGTCTTTAGGTTTCATCCCTGCTTGAATTCCTGTCCTGACTTCCTCTAATGACGGACTATGAACTAGAAGTATAAGCCAAACAAACCCTTTCTTTCCCAACTCATTTTTTTGGTCATGGCCCATTGATACAGCAATAAAACCATGACTAAGACACCAGCAAAAACTCCAATGAGTAGCAAAGTTAAGTTCTGATGGGAGCATCGAATAAGCAGTGAGAAAATGGGATGGAGGTAGTTCATAGAGGAGATATTATTTGAATTGCATTTTGAATGATTTATTTACTCATTCTCAAGATATTGTTGAATGCATTCTGAATGCTAGACATCAAAACAGATGCAGTGGTAAAAACCAAACCAAACCAACCCAACCCAACCAACCCAACCAACCAACCACCAAGTCATGCCCACGTCTCACTTTCAGAGTAGATACAGATGCAGAGAGGGCATGACATGTCATGACATGGCAGGACTGACATGCGAGGCATGGACTTGACTAGAGCAGATAGTCACAATCTTGGTGATGCAGGCAGTGTGGGGCTCCAACATGAGACACCAATCCTGGCCAAGAATACAGTCAGGACAAGTTATACCTGAGAGGCACTGATTCTGGGACTGGAGTTGTCAACCCACCTCCCTGCAGAGGCTAGAAGAGATGACTTCTCACTCTGGTACCATGCTATCACCATTTAGCACTGCTGTCCCTTATGGGTAGCTGAACTTGAAAAGGAAGAAGAGAAACAACACGCATGTGAGTGTACTTATTAAGCTTAGTGTTTATCAAAAACTTCCAATCCTAAACTACAAAAATCTGAGGTAACACTGACTGCTAAAGTTGATTGTTCAAATCAAATTAAGTCAAATCGAGTCAAATACTGATGCCTCAACTTTTACCGCTGCCATGATGAATGGGAGTTCAGAGCGGGAATTCAGTGGGTCCCACAGTTATGTTTACATTTGTGTAACTCTCTAAAGCAGGAAATTCATGGAGACAGAAAGTTGGATGAGTGTTTTATCGGGGGCTTTGAAACAGAAGTGGGGGCGGCTGCTAATGGGTCTGGAAGTTTCCTTTGGAAGTGATGAAAGTGTTCTGGAATGAGATAACAGCAATGATTGCCCAGATTGTCGAGCCTGAATACTTTAAAGCAATCTGGTCTGTGACTTGTATCTCAATGGAAACAGGAAAATTAGATTGGTTAAAGAAAACAGGGAAGCTAAGATTTGCTCTATGTATCTGAATGGTGATTCACACAAGGTCTGCTATCTCTGATGACTGTAAATCAAGCCATGCTTCCTCCAGCTGTCCGAAAGCTGTAGCACGGCAGATGAAAAGTTACATCATTCCTACTCAAATAATAAGCTGGCATCAGAGTTCAATGCAGCTACCATGTATAGAAACCCGTTGTCTCCCCTCTGTGCTTTGAATAAAATAGATATGAGTCTTATATTTTATCACAATGCTTGCTAAAAACATGCCATTGTACTTCTTATTATCATTGAATATACTGAATCATTACAAATTTTTGAATTAAGTTTTATTAGGTCTTTGTGATTTTTAAAAACTATTGGTTTATTTTCATTTTAAGTGTATGAATGGTTTCCCTGCTTGTTTGTGAGCCAGGTGCATGCAGTGCCCCTGGAGGCCAGAATTGGGGTGGGATTTCCCCTAGAACTGGAGTTACAGATAGTTGTGAGCTGCCAATCTGGGTGCTGGGAATTGAACTTGGATCCTCTGGAAGAGCAGCTGGTGCTCTTTAACCCCTGAGACATTCCTCCAGCCCAAGGGCTTTACATCCTTAGAAGAGAAAACTTGTGTGTGGAAATGAATTGCTATCATTCTGTATTAAAAGAAAAATGAGGTGAGTTAGTTTCTTTCCAATCATTTCTGCATTTAGCCACGAAGTCACCATTTTCTTCAAACCTCAGAGCTGACCAGTGGCCAACCCTTGCTCAGTTTACCTCTCTGATGCCTGGACACGGGTCCCCGACTGCTGTGGTGGTTTATATTTACCATCTTTTGCATCTGCACCTTCCTGTTGACTCCTTGCTGGCCATCTGGCCCCTCCCACAGTCTAGCGTCACCCCCCCAAAGCAATCACCTGACTCACCCTCTTGAACTCTAGTTTCAACATGGCTCCCTTCTTTCTGCACCTAAGCGTCTTTTACTTGATAAAACTATGATTTCCAGACTTTTCCCCTTTAACTCTATTCTATTTTTATAAACCTAGAGTTCATGGTTATTAAATGTCTTTCATAAAGGCTGTGTTTTTTTTCTTTTAAGCTTTTTGATCCATCACTGACCAGAACCTTGTTGGGCTGCCTGTGATGCTTTCTCAAACAAATTGGTGAAGAACTGAATCTTGGCACTGGTGTTTTTGTTGTTTATCTTGCTATTCTCCTGGATATTTTGTGTTGATGTCTGAGATTGTGTGGTTCAGGGTGGCCTCTGAAGTACTGGAGTACTCAGATACACATATCATCTACAAGTAAAAATACACAAGAAGCTTGCATTTGTATCTTAAGTTATCTGTATTTGGTCCTGGTTTTTCTTAATCCACTTTGTGATTCTCCAGAATCTTTTAGTTCTCAGTTTAAAGTGGCTCTCCCTTTCTTGCTCTCTTCTGTTTTAGTTAGATACATGTTTCCCAATGACTTCGTTTTGTTTTTTAAAGTAACTTTCTAATGGATACAAGGTTCCAATTATTTTAAATGAGTCAAAAACTTGTTTTTCTCTATCATCATAAATCATTCACTTAAACATAATTTGAACAGAAGAAATGGCAAGAATAGAACAAAAGATACTTAAAATTAATTTTGACGATTTTAGGAAAGAATGATGCAAGTTATCACTTTAAGGAATAATTCTATATCTTTGTCAAATTAACCATTGAGAACTTTTCAAAGAGTCCCTCTTCCCCCCATACCGTCTCTCTGAGAAATAGTAGGGAGAAAGAGACAGAGACACACAGAGAGAGACAGAGACAGAGAAAGACAGACAGACAGAGAGAGAGAGAGAGAGACAGAGAGACAGAGAGAGAGAGACAGAGACTGACAGACACAGGGACAGAGATAGAGACAGACAGAGAGACCCAAAGAGGGAGATACAGAGTGGGAGACACACAGCGAGACAGAGAGCAAGACAGAAACACAGAGAGACAGAGACAGAAACAGACACATACACACACCATACACACACATGCACACACAGAGAGAGAGAGAGAGAGAGAGAGAGAGAGAGAGAGAGAGAGAGAGA
>NW_021620984.1:8627904-8629400 GCF_004785775.1 Grammomys surdaster
AGAGAGAGAGAGAGAGAGAGAGAGAGAGAGAGAGAGAGAGAGAGAGAGAGAGGCACAGAGACAGAGACAGACAGAAGAGATTGAGATTAGACATTTGGTCAAGGTACTTAAGGTAGCAAATGAGACTTCTGACACATCAAGAGAGCTGAGCACATCTGACCAAGGATTTAGTATTCCACCCTGCCCCAGGTCTTACATGCTAAGGATGCAGAATTGGAAAGTGCAAGGTTGACATCTGCAAGGTGGGGCCACAGCACAGTCCCAGGTCAGGGCTGGAGGATCTGCAGACAGCCAGGTCTCTGGAGACTGTAAGGGGTAGCCTGAGGAGTTAGCAGGAGGGATAATTCTCACAGAGGGAGAGCAGATCACCAGCTACATTCCTCTCACAGTTAGGCTTTGAAGCCCAGAAGCCACCCAGGAGACAAGGGATAAGCCCTGGAGAGACAAGAAGTTGAGCCATCAGGACCAAGAGCCCAGGTTTTCCTTCTCAACACTCTTACTGGAGGATGTTAACTTGCCTCCCACCTTCTGTTGGGGTCATCTTGGGAAGAGGTGTTGGAGGAGAGTGTCCCTCCAATGGAATACTAGGCATTTTTATTTTGATGAGTGATTATTTCTTAAAACAAATACTATAATCTTTAGACTGCACTAAAATTTTGACTATTATGTATTAATTTTATATATTTCTATTATATATACATATGTTATATTATATATGTATATATATATGTATATATATGTTTGTTGTATATAACTTCTGTTAACTAGAAATATGAATTTGAAAGCCAGAGTAATTACAAAACTATGTATATTAGGCAGCAAATATTTTTCTTTGCCATTTTTTATTTGGTATTAAAGTAAGTACATCTTAACTATAAAAGCTTAAAATAACAAATGTGTCTTTAATTCCTGGAGATATAACCATAGTGGTATCACAAAAACTGTGTTTTATGAAATTTTAGCCCTTTCAGTGTGCATATATATTCATTTATTCAGTTGTAACCTAACCTATGAAATTACTGATATTTGAGTATTTTTGACTTACGAAGTTGGATGTTTTGTAGGAAATATAGTCTTGGTTAATGTGTGCACATACAACACACACATCTTCATGTTCTGTGCACATATGCACATTGTATGCACTGTAAAAACTTAAAATGTGAAGATATAACTCCCTCTCCATAAACATATAGGCCAATAGATATATAATGTTGTACAATTGTTTTATTAATTGGAAAATTTTTGTTTTCTGTATTTTATTGACTTCCATTTCTGTAAACATGGTATAAAGACCAATTCTTGTACATTTGTTAGGTGAAAAACTATTTTTTTTTCTGTTATCCAGATGATTAGAAGTTTCGAGCTTCTTTAGTCTTCATCTTAAAAAAATGTTTCCTCATGCATTCGTTGCTTGTACTGGATCAGTCCAGCCTATACAGGTATCTCAACTTCCAGTCTGGCCCTCTTGTTCTCCCTCCCTCCCTCCCTCCCTCCCT
>NW_021620984.1:8629500-8701371 GCF_004785775.1 Grammomys surdaster
TCTGTCTTTCTTTCTTTCTTTCTTTCTTTCTTTCTTTCTTTCTTTCTTTCTCTTTTTCTTCCAGGATAAGGATTTACAGTGTAGCCATGCTTGCTTTGAGCTTGCCAGTTCCTGACTGCACTCCCTGTGTGCTGGTGCTATAGATGTGCCACCCCTGCCACCGTATCCCCTTCTGGTCACTAATTCTAATGCAGGGTTTCTGTCCTTAGAGTCAGTTGTTATACAATTCTTTTAATCTGCTGGTATTTTTCCCATTATTTTCTTTTTTTTCTTTTATTTATTTATTTATTTATATTGGATATTTTATTTACATTTCATATGTTATCCCCTTACCCCATCCCCCACCCACCCGGGAACCCCCCATCCCCTTACCCCTCCTCCTTCTTTTCCGTGGATGTAACGCCCACCTACCCCCCCCACATCCCCACCCTCAAAATTCCCACCCCCTGGGGCGTCCAGCCTTCATGAGGTCAAGGATCTCATCTTCCACCTGTGCCTGGCAGGGCCCTCCACTCTTTCATATTCAGCTGAAACCCTGGATCCCTCCATAAGTGCTCCCAGGCTGGTGGTTAGGACCCTGGGAGCTGTGGTTGGTTGGTATTGTTGCTCTCCTCATGGTGCCACAAACCCTTTCAGCTCCTTCAGTCCTCACTCTAACTCCTCCATTGAGAACCTCATGATCAGTTCAATGGCTAGTTGTGAGCATCTGCCTCTGACTATGTCAGACTCTTGAAGGCCTCTGAGGAGACATCCATATCAGGCCCTTATCGGCATGCACTTCCTGACTTCCACATCAGCATCTACCTTTGGTGACTGCACATGGGATGGATACTCAGGTGGAAAGGTCTTCAAATGGCCCCTCCTTCAGTTTCTGTCCCTCACTTTGTCTCCATATTTGCTCCCTTGAGTATTTTGTTGCTCCTTCTAAGAAGGACCGAATCATCCCCACTTGGTCTTCCTTTTTTATGAGCTTCATGTGGCCTGTGAGTTGCATCTTGGGCATTTCAAGGTTCTGTGCTATTATCCAATAATCAGTGAGTGAATACCATGTGTGTTCTTTTGTGATTGGCTTACTTCACTCAGGATGATAATTTCTAGTTCCATCCATTTACCTAGGAACCTCTCGAATTCATTGTTTTTAATAGCTGAGTAATACTCCATTGTGTAAATATACCACATTTTTTGAATCCATTCCTCAGTTGAAGGACATCTGGGTTCTTTCCAGCTCCTGGCTATTATAAATAAGGCTGCTATGAACATAGTTGAGCATATGTCCTTGTTATATGTTCGAGAATCTTCTGGGTATATGCCTAGGAGTGGTATAGCTGGATCCTCGGGTAATGCTATGTCCAATTTTCTGAGGAACCGCCAGACTGATTTCCAAAGTGGTTGCACCATCTTGCAGTCCCACCAACAATGGAGGAGTGTTCCTCTTTCTCCACACCCTCGCCAGCATCTACTATCACCTGAGTTCTTAATCTTAGCCATTCTGACTGGTGTGAGATGGAATCTCAGAGTTGTTTTGATTTGCATTTCCCTGATGACTAAGGACACTGAACATTTCTTTAGGTGCTTCTCGGCCATTAGAGTTTCTTCCATTGAAAATTCTTTGTTAAGCTCTATACCCCATTTTTTAATAGGGTAATTTGGTTGTCTGGAGTCTACTTTCTTGAGTTCTTTGTATATATTGGATATTAGCCCTCTATCAGATGTAGGATTGGTAAAGGTCTTTTCCCAATTTGTTGGTTGTCGTTTTGTCCTATTGACAGTATCCTTTGCCTTACAGAAACTTTGCAATTTTATGAAGTCCCATTTGTCAATTCTTGATCTTAGAGCATATGCCATTGGTGTTCTGTTCAGGAACTTTTCCCCTGTGCCCAAGTATTCGAGGGTCTTCCCCACTTTCTCTTCTCTTAGTTTCAGTGTATCTGGTTTTATGTGGAGGTCTTTTATCCACTTAGACTTGAGCTTTGTACAAGGGGATAAGAATGGATCAATTTTCATTCTTCTACATGTTGTCCTCCAGTTGAACCAGCACCATTTGTTGAAAATGCTGTCCTTTTTCCACTGGACAGTTTTAGCTCCTTTGTCAAAGATCAAGTGACCATAGGAGTGTGTGTTCATTTCTGGGTCTTCAATTCTATTCCATTGATCTTCCTGCCTGTCTCTGTACCAATACCAGGTAGTTTTTTATCACTATTGCTCTGTAGTACAGCTTGAGGTCAGGAATGGTGATTCCTCCAGAAGTTCTTTTATTGTTGAGAATAGTTTTCGCTATCCTGGGTTTTTTGTTATTCCATATGAATTTGAGAATTTCCTTTTCTAACTCTGTGAAGAATTGAGTTGGGATTTTAATGGGGATTGCATTGAATCTGTAGATTGCTTTTGGCAAGATGGCCATTTTTATTATATTAATCCTGAAGGGCTCCCATTATTTTCTAACAAAGAGTTCACAGACAGTTTAGAAGTAGAGAGAGCTTGATTCAGTTTTCTTCATTTAACCTGAGGATGCCAGTGGCATCCTAACAACTATCTCAATGCCACAGTTCATATGAGGACAGGATCAAGGGCTCCATAAGATATATCACTGGCCTCCATCACCCCTCAGCCTCCCGCAGTCTCTGATGGACCAGATCTATGTAGAGCAATCATCAGAATAGGACACCGGCCGATAGAACAATATTCAAACTGCCTCTTTAATTTTCCTTCTACACGTCTGAATTTTGTTTTAATGTTCCTTCTTTCTTAAGAACTGATTGGTTTGGTGTAAAAAAATGCAGTCTTTTCCAACAATATTGTGTATTAAAATCTCTTGTTGGCTTCAGATGATTAAGATGGTCAGTGAGCCAAGAGGATCTAACAGCCAACATGGGAGAGTTAAAAGAAAGGAATAGGGGTCTAGCCTTTTGGTGCTAACTATGTGTTTGGCTGTTTGTGTATTTTCTCATTTACATCTCAGATGAACATCATGTGATAACATCTTTATTCTATACATTATACAAGCCAACTGATGTTCTAGCCAGTTCACAAGAAAGCAAGCCCAAGTTTGAAAAGCCCAAGTTGAAAAGTTGTATTGATAAAATTAGAAATTCATACTTTTTCTGTTTACAAAAACATTGAACTTAAAATATAATTTTGTGAATGCTGAATTCCAGAAAAATTCACAAATTATATGTCATTAGTAATAGTCACACTGCCACGGGAAGAGAAGCTTTGACAGTTTGTATTTGACACTTATATGGTGGTCCTTGTTGTTTTAAGACATGTCTTACAGGGAAAAACTGTGGGCCCTGAAGTAGGAAGATTATCCATGATTACATTTAGAAAATAGGTCATCTTCTCTGTGTATCGTCTGGGCCGAGAAGTATGTTGTGGTTGTCAATACAGCTGTCTAGCAATTTATCTTTGACAGTGAAAGAAAAAAGAAATACCATACCCATGAATTCATGAGCAGATGTCTGTTAAGCTTTCTGTCATATCATGTGACAGCTGACCAAAGGCTTAAGTGTGTGTGCATGTGTATATGTGTGTAAGATTGTATGTGTGTTGGGTGGCCAGGAGTCTAGAGAACACTGAGCCTAGAATTCATAAGCATTGTGAGAATCATCCATTAGTAAGCAGAAAAAAGGAAAGAGAGGTAGAAAGAGAGGAAAATATAATTTAGGGGCTTAATTATAAATGTGACCCAATAGTGCTTGTGTGCTCCTAAGGAATATGGCAAAGATAACCTTGCCAATTCCCACTCTTTTCTCTGTGCCAGCAGCTGACTTTTTATGCTTAGGAGAAAATGCCAATAATTCTAGGGGAAACTTATGCTAAGCAGAAACTCTGATAAGTTTCTAACAACAGGGAAGTTTGTATAGGAGCAATTAGTGCAGGGATTTTTGTTAAAAAAAAAATAAAGAAATGTCCATGTCCCCAGTGTGATCTATAAGGACATAGCAGAACCAGAATAGACTGGTGCTTATGTGTACTTCTTCTCATGTACTTTATTGCTTTGAATTTCCTATGATGTATTGATGTTGAGTTATCAGTGTGAACATTATCTTTGGAATTATGGAAAAAAAGTGATGTCTTACTGGGCCAACACTTCTGAGTCCTAGCAGAGATGCAGGTGGCATTCAGCCAGGAATTGTCGAGGCAGAGAGCCTCGAGTGCCAAGTTTCAGTGAAATTTTGCTTTTGGCGACCCCCTCTTTTTTTTTTGGTATAGAAGCTCATCTGTTAAAAAGGCAATGGTGTTATTTCAAATCTTGGGTTATGTCTTTGGTGATGATAATAACAAGTGTTGCCAGTTGATGGTATATCATAGATGCCCTCCAAACAAACCCTGAGTATGCCCATCTAATCTAGGGACCAATTTCCCCTGATATGATTAAAGTCTAGCCATAAAATTCCTTGCTGTTTTCTCCAAAGCAATTTTTCTTAGATGAGCAAATAGCTAACTAACTTCTTTATGACCTTGTCTATGTTTTCACATTGGTAAAGCAGATAGATACTCTATGATTATCCAGTGTAATATTTGTATATATTTGTAATAACTTGCGTTGCCGTTCTGTGCATTGTTGGACATTAAAAGCATCCTTGGCCTTGCGGGAAGTTATCAGCATCTTCGGTCTCTATGTACACTAGATGGTGAGAACACCCTTATCTCTGACCACCACAAATGTCTCCCTACCTTGCCAAGTGTCCCAATGAAGGGACAAAGTCTTCCAAGTAGGACAAACCATAGGAACACATAGAAATAGGAAAATGTTTTTATTTCTCACTTTTCTATGACATGCTTATTTTCAAAATAAGTTGTTATCTTCTATGGTACTATTGATAGATTCAGAATGTATGTCTTTGGGTGCCTTCCAGGGTTGTTTGGCTCTTACACCCAATGCTCCATAGTTTCCACCCTTCTCAGTGTACTATCTTCTTTTACACAGCACTCAGTTGGAAAGACACTTAATGCATGTAAGAGGATGGTAAATAGTATTTTCTTTTCCCTCTTCTTTCCTTCCCTTCCTTAACTAAGTCTTCTGATTATACTGGGTTTTTTCCTTCGGTTATAACAGAGCATTTCTTGGCCTTGGGTATGTATTTGAATTGATTGTAATTTCATGAATCCTGGGTCAAAGTTGCTTTGACCTTCTTCTCTTTATAGACATGGTTTATGTCAAGTTCATTTCATCACTTGACTCTAGTGCCCCACTCAAAGATAGTTGTAGAACATGAATATGTCCAGTGTTACCCCAGTTTATCTACACACACGCACACACACACACACACACACACACACACACACAAGTACTCTGGAGGGATATGTTTCAAAGCATAATGCTAAAATGGGATTTGACCATTTCTATTTTCTATTTTTGGTACAATAAATACACAATGAGTGTTAAATTTAAGAAATAAAATAAATGCTTTAAGGAGTTATTCTTGAGCTCTCTTCAATAGAATGCAAGACTTGGCACCTGTCTAAGGGTGTTACTAGTAATGAGAGTTGATTGAAATGGCATTTATTTTTAGAAGACACAGGGATGCCTGAGTCACCCATCATATTTTAGGGAGAAGGATGAAACAAGAAACCCCAAAGGAACAGGTGAAGGTTTGAGAGGCTGAGTTCTGTCATGTGCTCCAAGTTTTATGGGTCAAGATAAATGTATGTGTGTGAGCTCAGACAGAACTTTCCCGAGCTCCCAGGGGGCTGAATTTAGCAGTGAGCTAAGGCTCTGAGCCTTACAGCGAGTCACCCAGCGGAGAATGGCTAGTGTATCCTGGGACTGTGTATATTTCAAAGCTTCCCAGTGAGTACACTGTGTTCCTACAAGCATGTTGGGCTTGCCTGTCTCCAAGTAGCTTGAATAGCAAACACTTCCCTGAAATTCCATTGGCTGATGAGCTGGCTCACAAGCTGGCCATCGCTTCCAGAGCCTCAGTGAACCAGAACTCATAGACACAGTTACTGTGTACTTCTAGAAACCTGAGTGAGCTCTCATCAGGGAGATGTTTAGTGTGGTATTGGGTACATACTCTTTCTCATCATGAGAGTGGTGGTATAGCAGACAGCATCCAGGCTTAGAGAATACATCAGACCCTAAATCCAACTTCTACCACATGCTACACTTCACATACCACAAAGAAGCTACACAGCCTCTCGCAACTCTATTTACCTCATCTATAGAATGGGCTTTCTCTTAGATTTACTGTGAGGATAAAGGCATGGAACATGGGGGGAGCAGCCTGGTGTGTAGCAGCTGCTGAACTTTCCTTTCTCTCTGGTCATGTCCCAGATCTGACTGACAGGTAGCATCAGTGACAAATTCACCAGCTATTTGCTATAAAGGGACAGAGTAAACACTTCAAGTTTAGTGGGACAAGATAGAAAAATGAGGGAACCACATGCACAATTATATTACAAAGAGAAAATACATTTCTCCCAGTTTTAATTGATGAAAGTTAAGAATAGGAGTGTAAAATGCTTCATAAATTTCTTCTAATATAATCCCGTCTAATATACCATAAAATGGAAATAAAGGAATTATTTTTGAAGGACTAACATTTTACTGAATTATGGTTCAGAGTTAGGGCTTCCTGTCATCAAATTAATCGCTGTTCGCTGTATAAACCATTCTTAACGTGTAGGATATACCCAATAGCAGACTGGATTTGTTTCATAATCACATCCCCACAGCAGGACATTTTATTTCTAAGGCCAATCTCTACATGTGCTCTGACCCTTCTTATGAGTGAGGAGTAGATGATTTGAAACATAATTGATACAGAAAAGATTTTTAAAAAGGAAACCGATGATTTATTGTAGGTGCAAGGACAGAAGATAAAATATTGACTGTGTTTATCTATACAATGCTAACTTCGTCACAAAAATTATAGTTTTAGACTCTCCATGAACCTGTGGAACTAGTGACGATAATGAATGTCTGGTTCGATAATTCTTCTTCTTTTTTTAAAAAATGTAAACAGTTTTTAAAGAGTTACCATCTGGAGAGGAGGCTAATTAATTCTTTAAATAAACAGACTGTGAGAAGCTGTCAGCGCACATGCTCATTTGTAATCAAATCATTCTTTAACTAATATCCTCCTTTGGGGCCAAAAATCTGGAAAAGAGTGAGAAGGAAGTATCTGGCCACACAAACTGGCCACCTACAAAGAGAGTAAATAGTTATGAAAGCAGACAGCCACTTAAACAGATTCTCCCTGCTTTTGATCAAGTAGAAGAGAACGGGCCTGTGTGGCATGATGATCAACTAAAGCAGGACTTACCATGTGGTACATAAATATCAGAGTTCTTTCCTCTTAGCCTTCCAATAACCTGGGCGGACAGATTCAGGTTTATAGATTAAGGGACTGACCAGTGCTCAGGTGAAACCAGGACCATAAATGGTCTGTGAGGTGTACTCTTCCCATAAGGGACCGCATCTCAGAGTTGAGCTTGAGACAGAAAGTATCCAATGGAATACTGGAGGCCTGAGCAGCTGCTGGAGCAATGCAACATGTGTATGAACTGATAGGCAAGGGCGAGACCGTGCTCTGAATACCTGATAGACGTGGATGTGAGCTGACACAGAGAGATCAAGGATGGACTGAGATGCTCGGGAGGACCCAAGTGTACGTCATAGCTCTTTGTTATTTGTGTGGCAGGAAAGGATGATCCCTTCGCAGCAGGCATTAGAAATTCACCAAGAGACCAATGATGGTAAAGCTCTTTCAGATAAGTGTTTAAAAGTTATGAGGCAGGTGCTCATAATATACAAGTTTTGCAACTAACTATTTCTTGGAGAATAGCCAGTTTTGAGGCAGCACAATATCAAGATGTGGTCCTGTGGCTGAAGAGTAATATTTAAGTAAAGCGGATGTAGCCGGTGGGCTTTGGTGGTGAGAGTCTTTAAAATATTCCAAGCTGATGCAAGCATTCATATCTCCATCCATGTGTCAAGATAACATAGACAAAAATGGTTTAAATTATTTTTAACTAATGTCGTGGAATAAGACACAGTCTACATAAAAGCTAATGAAAAGCAGAGGTACTTTCAAGCAAAATTTATTAGGTATCTACTCAAGAAAAACACAACAGCCTTTGCTTGTAAGAATTCAAAGTCAATTACCTGAAAGCCAGGTATGAATATTTCTTTTTCCTTTTAAAATCAGATACAGAGAGTATAAACAGCAATTTTTCTTAAATATAACAGGCAACAGAGTTGAAGATTTGTTTTCATAAATGGTGTGAAAAAGTATTCATTTATCAGCAAAGCTGCATGTGGCTGATCGGCTGACTGATTTTCCAATCCCAAGTTTTTCTAATATAAAGCTGGTTGTGAACTGGATCGTAAAGTGGATTTCTCTAAGATGTTTCTTTACCTCCTGCCCCCAACAATGCTCCTCTGTAACGGGCATGTACATGTATTTCAGATTAGTTACAAAGATCTTTCCGATTCACAGAATTTTGTGCAGATGCTATCTTCCAGATTCACATTAGCTTGTGATCTGTGAAGACACCATGAAAGGCCATCTGCTGAAAGAGTTTAATCTCCTTTAAGTGCAGGATAAATAACAAATTGGGAGATCTCGATGTTTTCTGAACAAGTAAATAGTCTGTACAAAGAAAAGAAAAGAAAAGAAAAGAAACAAAACAAAACATATGTACAAAATATGCTAGAGTTTATATGTTGTATAAGATCAAGCATTGCCCATGGGAAGAAAGCCATAAAAAGTTTTGTCTATAAGGTGCTAAGGATGAATAGGTCTTCTGCAAATTCATTCAAAATACAAAGCTAAATCTCAGGGTATGTGGAATGCAGGCACCGTAAATCCATGAAATCTTTCAGGTTTGGTATCATTTTGTAGATCTGTTTTGGGGGCAGGAAACACAACCTGAGTGATTTAACCATTATTTCCAAAAGTGCCCAATGTATTCCTAGGAAGTGTTTTACACACACCAGAAAAAAAAAATCAGGCTCAACATATATATTCCTGTCTGCAAATGGAGTCAGGATTCTGGGTCTTATAGAAGAAAAATAATTATTGTAGTAAAAATAGTTGTATTGATCATAACCCTTGCTAAAGCCAGCCTTAACACTCAGGATGCCCCTGAAGTACTCTATAAAATAATGTGGGATTCTTTTATATTTCCATAAAATGTACAACATAGCATATGGGCTATACGTCCTCATACAATCTCAAATGTGTAAGTGTGCACCCAGTGAAACCTACCTACTGGTATTACTTTCATCTCTCTGCCTAACTCACTAACACTGCTTTTAAGTTTTAACAGGTAAATAAACCACTAAGAACTTGTTGTTCACGATGCTGATGATTACATTTTAATACACGAAGCAGCACTGTGAATTCACAACACGATTTGTCCTGTAGTGTGGCTAAGCCTTTCGTAGTCTCATAAGAGTGACCAAACTGCTCGCTGTTTGCACTTCTAATAAGCACAAAAAAAAAAAAAAAGTGGACAGGGAAAAGACCCCCGTGTGAAAATGTAATGCAGTCTACAAAAATCACACTCATCCCAGGGAACGTTCCTACGGGCTCCTGATTTTGTAATCACTGTGCATGAAACAACGTAGAATAAGTGCAGGCAAACAACAGCCAAAGTATAGTTGTCATATAGTGTAAACCAGAGCACTAGGCAAACTCGTGAAAGGAAAATATACTGCCAAGCTTAGAGTGAAAATGAGAACCATAGCATTTCAGAAAAAAAGAACAACCTTCTGGCTTCGCTTCCTGAGGACAGTGTACCTTCCAGAGAGGTGGAGATTCAGCCATGAGACCAGACAGTCTCCTGAAGAGTCTTTTTCTTTTTTTCTCTTTCTTTCTTCCTTAATTATTTCATTTTTTAAAAGTATGATCACGTTGTTCTGATTCCATACATAGGCATTTCAAAGTTCAGGGCAGAAAGCAGGAAACTGCATATTTATGTGGATGAAAGTTTGCCACGTTTCTCTAAAGCTCCCAGCCTTCCTAAGGCTCACAGCGGTAGTCCCTCTGCTGGTGGTTTGGTGGCGGCGGCAGGTGGAGATGGTAATGGCCTACTGAAAACCATAAGGCATGGCAGCAACAGGTCTGCTGGGATGTTTCAGGTGGGTTAATGCAGATGTGTGGCTGAAATGTGGTGTAAATTAGGAGTGAGGTGAGTCACAGCCTTTTGACATAGTTTCCGGGAAAAGTACCAAAGAATTTGGTTCTTCTTGAAGTTCCTGAAAACAGAAGCAATAAATGAAAAGGTATGTAACAGCAATGGAATGTCATGTCCTGTGTCAGCTTGAAGACTTTCTGTCTACAAGGGTTCGCTGAGAATGCAAGCTCCAAGTAGTTTGGGGAGGAATGAAGAAAACTCACTCTAAGACAATAAAAAGAGAAAGCAGGCAATTTAATTGTCTTGCCCGATGTAGTCATCTTTTCATGAGCATAAAGGATAGATTTCCATCACAGTGAGCTAAGTGGGCAAGCCTAGCCTCTCAATCTAGAAAACAATGGCACAGAAGAGCTGGGTGGTAGGACTTGGGTCATCATGATGCTAAACAAGGAGTGAGAGATAACTGTGAGGTGGTAGTGGGACACAATGACCCATAAAGCACAGCGGTTGGTTCTGGAGCCTGAGGCTGCCTCTGCAGTACCACAGTGGCCACTACAACGGATGCTGCCGGTATCACAAGTGTTATAACCTCATGCTCAGTGCTTACCTCACTTGCTAAATAAAAATGAACTGCTGCATTTCTTAATAAAATATAGAATTCTGAGCAATTTAAAAATGTGCAAGACTGGGCACTATTTGTCTGGGCACGTGGAATGAAATTCAGCCATTTGAGAGTGATTTCTAATATGGTCAGTTAAAATCAAGTGCACACGTGGGTATCTTTATGGCCACCTCCGGTTTCAAATGATACAGTTCTTTGGATGCTTTCTACTAAGCCTGTACTGTGCACGTTAGCACAGTAGATTGGACAGGGCCTCTAAAATTCCATTTCCCATTAATGTTGTATAATTTATTGATTTGGTTTGATTCCTATTCCTGCAGACCCTGTATGTAAACCATTTCTCTTTTCTTCGAGATGGTGATTAATGCAAACAGCAGAATCTAGCGCACGTGTCTGCCCGTGTGGCCTCTGCTCTTGCATTGTCTCAGTTCTGCTGGACCAGTCTCGAGAAAGCTTTCCTCCTTATGCTTTAAGGTTTTTTAAAAAAATGTTTATGTATATGGGTATCTGAATGCACATCTCTGCACTGCAAGTCCACAGTGCTTACAGAGGCCAGAAAAGGTGTCAGGTACCCCTGGAACAGGAGCTATTGACAGTTAATAGCCAGCATAGGTGCTGAGACTAGAACCCAGGTCATTCATCCTGCTGAGCACCTCTGCAGCCCATCTCGCTTCTTTCCTTTTCATCTCTTTCGTTTGTGTCTGGTGTACACTTTTGTCTACAAATATTTTCATAGAAGACCTCATGTCACCTCTTCATTGTCTACCTTGCTGCTCCCCTCCCCTAACCACTTGGTGCTGGACCGAACAGTTGAGCAGTGGGGAATGATAAGCTTGCTCTTGGCTGAGCTTTCAGTCTTGAAGGTGGTAACTATTATGGGCTTGCCTTTAAAGTGGTAAGGATGGAAATTCTCCCCTCTACTAATGGAAGTGGGGATGGATGGACGATCCCTAGACTTTTGGGATTGCTACATCAGAACCAGCAAATGGGTCAGGTTTCCTTTCATCTTGCTCCTCATCAAAGGGCATCTCCCCTGCTGACTAACGTTTTCTGTTGAGCATTGCAAGGTGTCGCTCACCTGGGAACATTTGGAGCTTTTGTTATTGCTATTGTGACATCACAGCCATTGCTTGTTGGTGCCATTTAAAGAAATTCTCTTTAGTTGAATCAAGACCAGCAGAAAATCACATATAACGGAAGCAATAAATGCTACACTATATTAAAATGCAGGGCTTTGGGAGTATATAACACAGCACAAATTCAAAGAGAGACGACTGTCACAGTGAACCATGCACGTGAGCAAACTCAAACAGATGATGAAAACAGCTAAATGTATCTTAGAATAAACAGGCACGTACCCACGAACCATCCGTCATCGCACTTTTCCATGACATCGACGACATCGCTTTCTCTGAGTTCCAGCTCATCTGCATTCCTAGGAGTATAGTTATACAGAGCCTGAAACCTTAAACAGGACAAATGGGCATGCTTAATTGACTTCACATCTCGGTGAAACCGGAGAAGATTGTTTAAGTCTTTGCTAAACATGGAAAGTCAATGGAGACATTCAGATGCTCACGGGAATCATCCCACTTTCAAAACTTACAATGAAAAATATTCGGGGAAAAGTTATAATATTCACGAATCAGGCAAAAGCATTTTGCTATTTGTAGGCTAGACCTGCACCTAAATCATCTAGACATAGAAGGTCTATCATTCAGATGCTACTTAACAATATAGAATATTAAATTAATGGTACTTGTATCGTGTTGCTATAGCAACAACAAGAGGGATTGCAGATTTATCTAGTTATAACCATAAGCAAACAACGAAGGTGTAGAAATGGAATTCTCAAATGATTCTAAATTGAATCATACAGAGTATTTTAAACACACATTTTGTAAATAACAATGTAAGAATTATTAGAAAAGGAAGACTATGTTTATCATAGGAAATCCTTTAAAGCAGGACTAGTGTTATAATCTAAATCAGGATTTGAGATGCTGCAAAGACTTGATGTAGTTCACCGTTGCCCTTGAGTCATAGATGACCCTTCATGTATGGTCATCCGGATCCAGCTCAGCTGGTAGATTATAGACTTTTAAAACTGTGTCCCAGTAGAAAAAGCAAAAATCAAAACTGTGCTTGAGTTTAAAAGTCTCCTTTGAAATAATCATATGTGTGAGAGAGAGTTATGGAGGGAGTGCCGCCATTTTGTGTTTCTTGTCTGAACTCTTTAAGAGACAGATGGTGACACTGAATCTCTTTGACATCCACGTTTAGGACTATTAACCTTGGTGACTATTAGCACTGGAACCTTGAAAAGCAAAGGCTGGCATTATAGAGGCTAAGAGAGCGGGGAAGAATTTGATATGCAGTTGGAGGGAAAATTTTATGATGTAACTTATCTATCGCAGATATGATTGGAAAATTAAAAGGAGTGTTAAATTTCCATTGCTTTTTATAACTGTCGCACCATTGTGCTAATGTAGAAAATAACAACACCCGGGGCACTGTGGATTTATTTTAGGCCACTATTAAAAAGTAGGTGAGCCCCAGTTTTTTTTGTAATAAGACCGCTTTACTTCTAATTACTTTATTGAGCTGGAAAGAAAATCATATTTTGTAGAATAAAGCTGTTCGAGTACTTGAATTCAAACACTGTGCTATAAACGTGCAACAGCCTCACTGGCTTTTTACTCTACTCTTGAGTGTCCCCTGATCATGGGATGCAGATAAAGTTGGCTCCAGGGAGTTCTAGGAAAGAGCTCTGCCTTTCCATAAAAACCATCATCTTCTGTAGCCTGGCACCCAACCCTAAAGTTCCCACATTAGAGATTTCTTCCTATGTTAATAATGTTCTCCTCTAGTGGGCAATTTTAGCCATTTTTATACTTTGAGCCATTTGGAGTCTTCTGAGGTCTTTTGTTGGGAGAGGCTTCAGCTTGTGGTCAAGGATAGAAACAAAGACAGACCCTAGAAGAGGTAGCAAGAAAGACTGGGAGGGGCCACCTCACTAGGATGCCTGCCTGGAGCCGGAGAAGAGGAAAAGTGTTATGTTGTCCATGTGTTCATCTGAGGCTGGTCAGGTGAGAGAATGGTGTAATTTTGGATGGTCACAAGGAAAGGGGCTGTCAGCAAGACCCCATATCCAATCTCAAGCTTGAGGTGTGACATGGTCATCCTGGCTGGTGTGTTAATGGTTGCGTTCTGTAGTCACTTTGGGAAAGTGGATTTTCTCTCCTTCAGTTTCTTACTCTTTAGCCTTACTGAGGCTGATTTCCAACTACTTACAGGCCTATTTAAAGCTACAAACTGCAGCTGCTTGAGAACTCTTGAGGTCCCCAGAGCTAACAAACCGTCATTGGCGTGGATTCGCAGCTCATTTTTTATATAATGAAAGCCAAATACGTTTGTCAGAATTTATTTATCATAGTGATTTAATTAGATCTCGATATCTCTCTCTCTCTCCCTCCTTCCCTCCCTCCCTCCCTCCCTCCCTCCCTCCCTCCCTCCCTCCCTCTCTCTCTCTCTCTCTCTCACACACACACACACACACACACACACACTCATAAGTTTTTATGGAAACATAAACAAACCTTCCTGGAAATTCTTCTACCTCTGCTGGTTTTCAAACTCAGTAGCCCAATTAAAATAACAACAGTGCTGCTTTGAAAGAGATCAGTGAGATGGAGGTGGGGGGGAGAGGGGCGGATCAAGACTGCCTCAAAAATAAATTTGCAAATTTTTCTATAAACGGAACCTTTTGTTGTCCCTAAACTGGACCATAGCTACATGGCTTAGGTTTCTATTTTTGCTTCAGAAAAAAATATTTTTTTAAAAAATATGCAATTAGTTAGCATTTCATAATCTCTCTAATTAAGGCTGCAATGGAACATAAATACACTTTAATGTGTATTTTTCTCCACCTGTGGGCTCTGTGATTTTAGAACAGCCGCATGGCCACAGCTGCATATGACATAACAAAGTTCAACAGAACACACCTTTTCACACATCTGGAAAGCTGTTAAACAGAGCATGCTAGCAATGCTGTCACCCTAAACAGCTACTTTGTAACAAGAATGTTACAAATGGAGTGTAGTTTTGTCAACTAATTCTTTCATTGTTGGCACACTTAAAAAAAAAAAAACAGAAACATTATTGGAAAGTGTTCTTAAATTTTTCCAATTAAGTGAAGTTTTTCCGGACTCTTGTTTTTCACCTAGTCTGTCTGTGGAAGGGACTTCTGAAGAACACCTTCCTGGCTAGACTGCTTGAGAGACTGCGAGTGAGTGGTGAAGTCCAAAGGGTGTGTTTTCATCTATGAAGAACCAAGACTTTTGGTGCAGAAAACACCAGTTCCATACCAGATCCTGCTCGCAGAGAGTCATCTTTGGTCAGCATGTCTTTTACCATGTGAGCAGAGCTTGGGCAGAAAGCTGAGGTGTACGAGGCAAGGACTATGGCTGTGGCTTCTGGAGATCTCTTTTTGACTCAGCATAGGCAGGAGTCAGTCGGAAGTGAAGTGCCCTCTTGATTCTATTTATCTGAGTAACTACCTTGAACTGGGCCATACAAAGACAAAAGAGACTCTTAAAGACAATGGGTGATACTTTCGGGTTGATTTAATGTATGTGTCAGAAAGGAGAGGAAATTTGGGTGGAACATTTGAAAAGGCACATTCTTGCTGTGGTGGAAATTGTATTGTGCATTTGAATAGTAGTGAGTGCTTTAATACTGCTATTTTCCAAAAGACAGTTTAAAGCATGTGTTGTAATTTTGGAATTATAATACTAAAGTATACCTTAAACATACTTTTGAAGCATTCAAAGAAGTGGAAAAACAAAGTGGTGGTTACCAGTTATACAACCAGCAGAGGAAAAGGAGGAGTCAGTAAAACATTGGAAGATTTTTTTCAGTGCATAAATTGTTTTCTGTTCTCTTCTGTTATTTCTTGATATTTTAAATTTATTTGTATAAGTGTTTTGCTTACATGTTTGTATCTGTATGCTGGTACCCATGGAGGCTAGGAGAGGGTATTGGATTCTCTGGAACTAGAGTTACAGGAGGTTGTGAGTCACCATGTGGATGCTGGGAATTGAACATAGGTCCTCAGGAAGAGGAGTTAGTTCTCTTAACCACTGAGCCATCTCTCCAGCCCTTCCGTTTTCCTTTCAACCTTAGTGTCTGATCTCATTGATAAACAGAACAATGTGATCTCTTGTACTGGAGACCCCTGGTGCTATTCGATCCCCTTCACTTAGAAAGCCCTACTGTCCTCAGTGTCTATGTGGTACATATATTGCCCATCTTGTGGGTCAAGGTTAGTCTAGAATTTAGAAGATAAGAAGAATACTTACGGTTCTCCCCCACCTTGAATGTTTTCATGAGAGAACACAGGACGCTGTGGCTGAAACGAAATGATTTTCAATGTCATCAGTGTTTGAACTGGTATCATTAAAAAGGTAATTTGAGTAATAGCATGGTATGTTTTTTCTTGACATTTAATATTTCCTGTTGTAAAAAACCAAGAGGAAGAAAAAAAATCCAACAAATAAAGGGTTTCTGTATGCTTAGTAATTCAAGTATTTTGAAGGGTGCTTTAAATCAAAATACCCAAGGTTCAAACTTTTGAACACAATCTGGTCTCTTCAAGCTTTGGAAGAATGCTGACGTTTAGTCCCATTGATTTTTCCAAGGTCAGGAATATGGCAAGAGCAAGAACAAAATCCACAGAGGCGGGGAAGCTGGACACCATTCACTCTCATTCTCCAGCATGTTTTCAGACAAGCAGAAGGAAGCCACGTCTAGCCAGAACCACATTCGCGCTGAGCCTTTCCTTCACAGATGACATTGCCACGCACGGTACAGATGAAAATATTAATAGCCAGACATATCCCATGCTGGATTCGAGTTTAAATTCTCTGCTCTCAACCAGGTGAGGGCCGGGGCAGGAAAACACATGCAGTTTTCCAAAGGGAACACAGAGAACTTTAAGAAGAATGCAAACGGACAAGATCCAGGTAACATATAATGCTTTACCTTAGAAGAGAAATATTGGTAGGAATCCCCAGTGCACTGAACTCTCAAAAGAGTTTCCTTTCTTTTAAAACTAAGCATCAAGACCAGTATCTGTAATAGATACTTATAATATTGGAAATGACGAGCCTTAGCATGCTGTATAGCCACACAAATACTTCAGAGAATGAAATTTAGCATGTTTGTTGAATATGGAAGCACAGTGTAATTTACATCAGTCATCGATATGCTACATTTTAGGGAAAGAGATACAATCGAGTCATTCACATTTCATATGTTTTCTGTTAAATGACAGCTACCTGCTGAGATAAAAAAATGCAGAGCCTAGAATCTGATAATAATGGAATTAGTAGTTAGGGCCATATCAGGACCAGTGCTTGAATACACATCATTATTAATTGATTGTAATAAGTTAGACCGATTTCCCTGAGACTGTCCATAGAAACCTCTGGTCCAAGGGGTTGCAGTCAGTGTGAAGCTGTGAACAGACCCCTTTCTAAACTCAACTATCATTTCCCAACCCACACTGTTTGCTGAGTGCAAACGAAGTATTCTCACTGTCTTAAGCCTGTTAATTGGGAGCATTTTAAAGCAGTATTTCTGTAATTTTTTCAACACCTATGCATGGAATACACAAATTTAAAACTGAAGAATGGATAGGAATTACCAGCCCCATGGATGCTTTACTCATACAAAACAGTACGTAAACTTATAAAATATTATTAAATATAAAATATTGAAAGCATAAATTAGATTATTTTTAAGGATAATGAAGAGCAAGCTGTGTATAGTGGTGCATTCCTTTAATCCCAGCACTTGGAGGTAGAGGCAGATCTTAGTGAGTTCAAAAAAATTATAACAAAACATCCTCTAGATGTTTCTGAGACTTTTAATTCAAGAAATCATTAATTAGTGTAATACATGGAGAAATGAGTGTAAAACACCTGTTATGTGCATGTCACATTTCCGGTTCTTCTCTAATTCCTTTTTTAATTAACAACTCAGTCAACCTGTTAGTGAACGTAAACCGATGCACATTCGAAGGTGACAGTCCGTTATTTAGTATTGTCACTAGAATCTTACTTGTTCAGTACATTTGATCCTCCAGCCTCCTAAATTATTTAAAGAAATTGTCTCTTTGACCGTTAGGAAAGCTGGGCCATAGCTCTATGTGTGAAGCTCACGTAATTCCTGGGTGTGTAAGCCAGCAATTTCCTGTCTTTTAATCATCTTTCAAAATATGTCTTTCCCCTTGCCTCATGTCCTCCAAAACTAGCTCTTCCTCTTTCTTCCCGTTTCTTCCCAAATCATCAATCTTCCCCATAGAATTAACGTTCCCAGGCTATAATACGATACTACCTTTTATGATGAAGGATTTGCGTTATCTCATTCTATTGCGACTTTTGTAACATTTCCAAATGTTTCTTTGATAGGAATCTTCCTCAGATGAGCTGATAACTACTGGTCTGTCCCTAAGGAAAGTTCTGCAACCCCAGCATTAGAGTTAATACAGCTTACGGGTCCTTGGCTGGGAGAGGGATCGTAGTGTTGACAGTAACTTATGGATGTGCATTTGTTTCTGTGTGGGGCACTGTCTGCTATGGACCTTGGATACGCAGCTTAGATACCTCATCCTAAAATCTGTGAGACAAGATAGAGAGCCTATGGAGCCCATAAAGGAAGAGATAATTCACCTCATGGTTTCTTTTGCCATGTACAGATTCCTCTCCTCAATCTTACACGCTGCATAGTCAGAAAGTCAGCTAATCATGATGTATCTTTAGTCACGTGAAAACTGCTGAGGTAATAGTTCAACCTCAGTGCGTGTTAGTTAAACCTTCCCCTAAATCTAAAGACATTGGATCATTTACTAGATAGTTTGTCCTTTACTAAATGACAAAAAGAGATGGGAGGACAATTTTGATTGGCCCTTCATTGAACCACATATTAGGACGGACTAGATGGGCTAATTTGGTTAAACTCAGCATCTGCTGTTTGCATTTCCTGTGGGTAATTCAAGCAAAGAGCTTCCAAATGCAATCTCTACTACCGTGTGCAACCCATCGCCACCTAGTGGTGAACAGTGGTAATAACATGTTAAAATTGTTTTTGCCTTTTGTTAACAGGGATTAAATTCTTTCAGCCTAGATTGATTTTGAAAGGATATTCTGCAGCGTACAAGGTAACTTGAAGTAGATAATGATCTGTTTTTATGACCGTGCTCTTCCTTTTCTGCAGTCTCAATTCTCGAGAAGAAATGACTTGTTAGCCTGCGCTGTTTAAGGTCTGTGTTGACTTCTCTTTTAACTGCTCAGGCATTTCTAGCATGCAGAATGAATGTCTCAGCGGTGCTGATGTTAATATACGCACTTCTACCATTTGGAGAGGCCTATGCAAACTGTGAGCTTACGAAAGTAGCTTTCAAGTTAACACCTTGCCATTACCATGCGAGACATTTTGAGCAAGAATTGTGCTACAGTTATATCCTCTTGGTGAGTTTTTAGAGTTCAAAAAAGATTTGAAAACCCAATGATGCAACATGCTAGTGTCATGGCACCCTAAATATTTATCTTCTGTCTTCTCAGTGTCACCATGGGGATTAATTGTATGAAAGCAATGGTTTCATAAAGAGATTTCCATAAGTACATATTATGTCCTTTGGGTTTTCCTTTTTAGAAAAAGAAATGGGTACAAAGGAGGCAGGTTTTAAACACATGGTATTATGCAAAGCCAGGATCAATCAATAAAGATTAAAGGATCAATTGTAAAAAAAAATTATGAAGCTTCTTTGAAGCTTCTCCTAGAATCTGGGATCAGTACACAACACACACTATTGCAGCTAGAAGTTTGAAAGCCAAGAATTTATTTATACTTCTCTCAAGGTATCCTAGGAGGCTTGGCTATAGGTTAGATGATTCTTTAAAAAGTATGTGCTGTTCCATTAAAAACTATTGTGGAAAAAAGTCTTTGCAAGCACTACAAGTAGCTCTTGGGTTCCCAAGTTATTCTTTCTTAGCAAATGCTAGCTGTAGTGCTTATCGGCCAGAAACAGCGGGCTGTGACTCTGCTGACTAACAATACCACTTGCTGGCCTCTTTTCCCTCTTAGGTTAGGAACATGAAACACAAATCAAAATACATGAGAATCTTCTGGACCTCAAACATTTAAGTAATATACAAACTTATAAAATGGAAATACGGACAAGGGGGGAAAAAAACCTCAGGATGACTTAAAGCATGCCATGTTACTAACCCATGGATTGAGAGTTATGAGTTTCATTAACTTACTCTCTGTCTCTCTGTCTGTCTCTGTCCTCTCTCTTCTCCCCTCCTGCAAGCTCTTGTGTTAGCTCTGGAAGGCTGTTCAGTAGAGATTTAATCTCTGCAAACTGACATCCCTTCTTCCCTATGGCAGTATGAGTCTGCTTCAGCAATAAAAGCAGGTCTGTCTATGCAAATCAAAAGGCACAAATGCCTTACATATGACACACTACTTGCACTTACGAAATAGAAAGGGAACACTAAAAATTAAGCCCCAAGACCTTGAAATGCAGAGCTGTGTGGCAGGCCAGCCAAAGCTAAATCAGGGACCATTAACTTAGATATGGTGAAAGGAACCCTGGGGTCTGTACAGATGCAAACTCCCACATTCCTTGGCTGTGGTCCCCAGAACTCAGGGTGCCATTTAGAATCTGTCCAAGTTCTGCAGATGTTACAGAAGTGCATAGTTAAAGGAGAAGCGACTGGCTTCAAAAGGAGGGAACTGGGTGCACACAGACCCCCAGAGAGCAGCATCACAGGGAACAACATGGAGAGGACGCAGATGTATCTCCTGAGCAACGGAACAGTTTGAAATGGCTCACAGTTTAAAATAAATCCATAGAAACCATAAGGCACTAGGGTTAACATCACCGGAAGCAGGCAAGCTCGGTATGTATGGCTGGCCACAGTTTAGTTCTCTGCCCTAAAAATAGTGACTGGGAACCAGCAATTGAATATGGTAGGAAGAGAGGTGTAGGAAACAATGCACACTGCGCTCTTATTTGTGTAATGAAGTGTTTGAGGTGCCTTTTGGATTGGAGAAACTTTACACATACAACAGGGGAACTTGCGACCCATTCAGATCTGATTTCCTAGCTTCTCAACCACCGGTCATTTCATCTCAGGGGACTCCTCAGCCCCACTTTACTGCCTGATCACAGCAAAATCACTTAAGGAGGAGCCAGGGTGGCCAGGATGACTGCAGCAGGTAGGGGATGTCCGACCCTACCCTGTGGGAACCGCTGACAGGTGAGCCGCAGGACCTCTTAGACATCACTGGGCTCCGAGGCGGCTTACCCAGGACAGATGTCTTGCTTTTTAAGTCAGCCTAGAAAAGCCATAAGAAGTGGGTTAGTTCTTGTCTTCATTCCATGGCCTTTGGGAGGAACCTTCTTGATTTCTGGTTTTCCACGCGTGCACACACAGCATGCCATGCTTAAATACTAGCTGAACAGGGAGGGTGAACAGGGCACGCAGCTTCTCTGTCTGCCCTGTACAGCTTTTATCCTTCTGGGATCAGCTGCTCCTATGGTAGGGGGATCCACAGTGAAGAATAAGTGTGGGAAGCGAAGCTGGCAGGAGAAAGTGTTTGGATGTGACTTGTGTGGCTAAGAGTATTACCTCCTTCCTAGGAGAAGGCTTAAGAACTGCATCCAAAGCACTCCTTAACCTGCCTGGTTTCTCTGCGTTTAATCAAGTGGAAGGCAGTAATAAACAAGGTGAGACAAGAGAAAATTTGGCTTAATGCTTATCAAGCTTTGTAAAAAATGTTAGTATTTTTAGAGATAAATGTTCTAACAATGCTCCTAAGAAGAAAATGAATTTTTTTTTGGTAGGGGCCAGGTAGAGTGAGAGATAAAAAAATATAATCAAATATTGAGTATTGCCCGACTATGTACTGCCTGACGACAGCTTCTTTTGACATTCTTTCAAAGAAAGGTCTTCACTATGGCACTGGACAAGCAAATCTTGACATGAGTTTGCCTTATTTTTGCTTTCTGTGGCAGCCAGTTAGCAATGCAGGACCTGGAATTTGACTAGAATTAAGAGAACATCAGTAAGACTAACGTTTAAGTTAAAGATTGTAGCTCTAAATTTAACTTTTGAGTTAAATTTCATGATCATGACAGGTTATGCTCTCTAGTCTCTCGGGATGATACACACATGTCATGCACGTCCAAGGCTTATGGAAGAGGATATCAGATGTTCTCCACTATCTAGTCCTGGTTTTGACCCCACTCAAGCACAGGGTCACTGAAGGTAGACCACTGTTCTTAACCTTCCTTGTACTTAGCTGTGTGTGCTCATGTGACATTTTCTGAAAGAGGAAACAACAAGTTTTGAGATTGTCCAGGTCTGATGTCCATAGAACTACCATGCTAGCATGGGATGGTCTCTCTCTCTCTCACTTTCTCTTCTTCCCTCCCTCCCTCTTCCTCTCCCTCATTCATGTGAATTAAAGAATTGTTGATATGGGTTAACACAAATGTTACTATAATGAACAGTATACATAAGTATACTCTTCGATGACTATTAAAACATTATTTTTCTCTTGTGTCAGTGCTTTTTTTCCTTGTAATGCATATGAGATCTCGAACTGAATCATTTTGTTTTTATATTTACAAACATAGACATCTTCTTCTTATGGGTTTCTTATTCTTCTTGTGAGTATAAAATGGACTTTACATGGTTTAGAAAACACAATGGGGGAATTAATGTTCCCAACATGAGGTAAAATACAAGAGACAAAAGTTCGTTTTCCTGAAGTTAGTAATTTCATATACTTATTAAAACAGTCTTTTCAAATATAGTTATTGTGAATACTTCACTCTCCCTTATTATTTTTGACACATTGATCACAAAAGACTACATGAAATGTTCTTGGCTCTCGTGGTAGAGATAAAACGTTTTACATTTTAGCTTTTCCCTTATTTACTATAATGATGAATTCAACATCTGTTGGAGAAGTAAGAGTCTAGGGAAGTGGTTCTCAACCTGTGGGTCACGGCCCCCCAGGCAACCCTCTATCTCCAAAAGATATCTATATTATGATTCATAACAGTAGCAAAATTACAGTTATGAAGTAGCAAGGAAGATAATTTTATGATTAGACGTCACCACAACATGAAGAACTGTAGTAAAGAGTCATAGCATTAGGAAGGTTGAGGGCTGTTGATCTAGAGGTACTTTCTCAAGTACTGATTAAGCATCAGAGCTGATGAATGTTACAGGAGGCAAGGAGTAAGTATGTTTGCTTTGGAAGTCAAATCACAGACAGCATGCTAAAAGGCACCTCTTAGCTTTGATTAGACACGATCCAAGCGTTGTAGTTCTTAAAAGTTCTAAATTATCTCTTGCTAGCTAAGATGAAAACTCAAAGAACAGAGAAAAATTGGTCCTTTAGAGCAGGTTATCCTTTCTTCCCAAGGTCTCTTTTCAGATGTAGAGCAGTATCACAGATAGGCTCTGTTGTCTGATGGTGGTGGGGATTTGTGGATGGGCGCTCACCGCTATGGAAACGCGGTTGTGTTAGAACCTTAACTCCTTCTTGATCTACAGAGGTTCTTGGTTCACTTTCAAAAGATGAAAATTGGGGCTGAATTTTTATTTGAAGTCTGAAGAGAAAGGTTTTGAGACTGCGCTCGCTCGCTCTGGAATCAAAACATTTCTGTGATAGAGAGATTTCGTGTTGGATTGTTAATATTGCTTTCTGATTTCATCTTGAATTATCAATATTGCCTTCTAAGACCAATTATTAATTTATAAGAAAGTGAGAATCCTAGGGAAAGAGTTAAGTACCAGCTGGGCTGCTGAGCTTCAAGTATCAGAGATGGATGCTCCACAGTCAACACCAAAGTGTGTCCTATGAGAGAGTGGGGCTCTAGACAAGTAAATCCGAGGACCACTCTGGTCTTGGGCATTGTGAACCTGCCAATGGATGAAATGATGGAAGGCATCATGTCTACTGAGGAATGTACTAAACTTAGCCTTTGAATGTGATAGCTCCCAGGCTGACTCAAAGCTTAAAACAATCTAATGGTCACCTCGGATTATGAGGCAAGTTTTCATTTGTTTCCCTTCTCAATATGGGTACGGTTGCTATGCAGTTTTGACTCTTAAATTGTGGGGTGGAGGCCATGCTGATGATGTTAAGAGTTAGCAGTCACGGTTTCCATAACTTTTTAGATCTTGTAAGATGGCATGAATCCAGACGCACACACCTACTGAACATCACGGAGAGACATGCTATAAGTTGAACCACACTCAAGATGCAATTACCTTTGATTTTGGTGAATGTATCTCCTGTTGATAAGGGTATTTGGGGAGGAGAGGAGGTGAGGAGGGCCGGGTAGGCTGTAAACGCTCACAGGCCAGGTCAGAGACAGAGGCCAGAGGAGAAGGAAATGGAGGGGAAGGGAACAGACAGCTGGGGAAAGGCGTAGCAGTTCGATCTCCCGAGGCAAATGAAGGTGGCTTAAATGTTGAGGAAAGACAAGATGTGATTATGCTTGTGTCCAAATGAAGGGACATAATCTTAAGAGTACCTTCCACATCTAATAACTTTAAAGTTGTAGAATATCTGGGGAAAAGTGATATTTATGGTGGTTTTTTTTTTGTTTTTTTGCTTTGAAAGCACTTTAAATTTTGATTTCAAAATCTCAATGGGAATGATTTGGGGAATGTAGGTGGTTGTTAATGTCTGTGTTCTACTAGTCTGTCTGTGAGGGCATTTTTTTCCCTCTTCAACATGAAGGCAGTAAGGTACCTAAAACTCTGCAATGACACTTAATTTGCTTGTAAGGTAGGCTAACATAAGGTAAATAGTCACATAGCTAGGGGAGTTGGGACTTCTTGAAGCATAGAACCTTGCTAACCTTAGAAGGATAGATGCTATGCCTAAGATCCTTTCAGAAACAAGTAGATAGCACATCCTATAAGTAAAACCTGTTCTAATGTCCAATTACACCTTCCAGATGGTACTATTGAAGGGAAAAAAAAATCCGATGTTTAAATGAGATACTTAGCTGCACGCTTGGTTTATTATACTGAATTTTCTGTGTCACTAAGCTGCAAGTTTCTTTTCTATAAAGTCATGGCTAGTTATTTAGAGATAGAAGAATCATGGAAGGAAATGACATGCAATATCACCATGACTTAGTATGCTACCAACTTTTACTTTTTGATTTAACGGTTTCATAATTTATAGATAATCATACTTGCTCTTGAATTTAGATAATTTGCATTTGAGAGAGCAACTAGTTTACTTTTAAAGAGAGAAATTCGTGAACTTATGGTTCAGGCCACTCCCTTCCTATATTGATGGAAACTACTGGCTAAGGTCCCAGACTCCAAGCAGCTGTGACCTCAAGGGAACAACTCTCCCAGGAGAGTCAAACGGGGGTGGGAGAACTATTTTATTTTTGACACTTTACTTTATTTACTTCGTTGTTCTGTTCTGCAGACTGCCATCACATCAAGGGGGATTGTTTGTTCATCTTGGAATTAGACAAGCCTGTTTATCTATCTATTTCTTCATCACTAAAGCGAAGTTAACCATGTTTCCTAGGCTCTCTGGGTTTTGAAAATTAGAGATGTTGGGTTCTGAGAACGGGGTCTGACACTATGAGCTAATGATTAGTTATCATTATTAACATTAAAATATCAAAAGGACAAGTAAACTTAAGTATATAAAAGTTGGAGTTGTAGTGACAAAGGGATAATGGGAGATTGGGGTATTCCCATCATTGTAATAAACTATGTTGTGCTTGCCTAGCCTTCTACCCCAGAATTTCCAATACATATACTCCTCATAAAGAAGCTTACTATGACAGGGTCAGATGTAGGTATTTACTAATATTATTAACTCTTCTGTATAACTGATTAGTCCCCAGTAACTAGGCAAAATTAGATACCTCATTACTGGTTTTGGCTGCATTGCTGTCTTCCTTGGGGCTCCTAGGATATGTGGGAATGCCTAGTGAATATGTTAAGCAGTCTGGATTCTCATCCTCCTCTTCTTCCTCCTTGATGTACAGTTGTGGTGTCATCTCTGTACTGCTGGGGTCATACCACATGACATCTTGTTCTTGAGATCCTGGCAGCCATCTTTGGTATGAAAGCCCCTCATAGCTGTCCTCATCTTCCTCTCCAATGACAGGAAGAGTTACAGGCAAGGCACCCACGTTGGTACATGCAGAGGCCACAAATTTATCACCTAGGGCTTCAAGGATCTTGGTAGGGTCTGAAAAACCCCTTCTCTTTTTATTCAAATCTATGAATTTGCTTTGAGTGTCCTTCGTGTGATCTCTGGGCCTCGTGTTGGCAGTCTGGGCCTCGGTTGAAGTGGTACTTGAGTGGGGAGAAGGTGATAGGCAGGGAGGGGATTCGTCTGGTACAGAGGCTGGAGGCAGCGAGAGAGGAAGAGGAGAGGGCTCCTCCTTAATTTCAAGGATGACCTGGTTTAGGATGTTCGGTTTGTCCTGGTCAGATGGTAAGGCTAAAGCATTAAACTTCTCTAATTCAATCAGGAAGTTGTCGAGGAAAGATGATGGTGTTGGAGCCAATGAGTTTGCTGGTGGACACCCTTCTGTCAGGGATAGACATGCTTGGGCAGTTCCCTGGATGGCTCTTTTCTCTGGGCCAGGCATAGCATTGTACATGGGAAGACAGGTGTGTTCACTGGAAGCCAACTTATAAATGATCAGGAGTTATGAAGTAAAACAGACAAAGAAAATAATAACACATGAAAATGCGATGGCAGAGGTGCGGTGATGAATAAAATTTTAGGCTGTAGCACAGACATAGATAGAAGACAGTTGGAAAATTTCTAGATGGGGAGAAGTTATTCAAAATTTAAACCCATAAAACCATTTAGGCTAACTGTAAACCTTATGCGAGCAACCAAATGCTCTCAGTTCTGGAAGATACCAGCATCCAAAGGGAAGATAGAGAGAGCTTCATGGACATCATGAGGGCAGGCAATGAAGTCCTAAAAGGCTTGCTATTAATCCACTTCTCTGAGGCTGTGTGGACTCTTGTCTATATTTCAAGTATATCTGGGGATATCTAATAACTAAGTTTTGTTTTACTCTCTGAATTGATTGACCATTTCCCCTCCCCACAGAGGTGTCCACTCTCGGGTTTTCACAGTTGTCCCATTTATGGGGCACAAAGCATTTTAGACTTAGCATAAATGAACATATGTCTAAGGGAATAAATGCTAAAATATATTTCTTAATCACAGAGGCCCAGGATCCGAATGAAACCAATCTTGTGTAATCACCGATTGAAAGTTTCAAACATCTCCAAAGTAAATGTTCACACCAAAGAGGACAGGAGATGGCCACGCGGGCCCATCTTCTAAGTGAGATAGTTTAGGTAAGCCCAAGGAATGTACTTTATAAAACTGGATCTTGGGAAGTCAAAATATCATGCTTTATATTTTAATATTATTGATATAATTTGAATATTTTAATTAAACAACAAGTGCAAATTCAAAAGAAGTACTTCTAAAGAGCCTGCCTAGTAATTATGATATATAGTGCTCTTCCCTCACTGTACGAGGAAAATCAATGCTACAGGCTATGCATATAAGGGCCATGAAAGAGGCTAGCAGGATGACCTTTAAGTTAGTGCTTTCTAGATACTTGACTTTAGCTTGTGAGGAAAAGTCTCTCAGAAAAGGTCACTGGAGATGCACATTCTGGTTGACTGTTTAGGATAACCCTTCACACATCAACCAAGGGAAGCCTTGCCCTTCACTATGTCCAAGTGCACAGTATTTCCCAATGAATGATTGACTAAAAGTGTCCTCTTGTAGGAAGGGGCACCAGTGGAACTTATTTACATTTTAAAGGAAATATGACAGTCTCATCACGGGGTATCATGAACAGCACCACGTATAACACAACCATGTGAGCATCTTCATATAGGATCTAAGTCTGCTTAGCCACTGACACGAAGTCATACTGTACACGTGTTTTGTGATGGATTGAAAGCCACATTGGCCCTAAGATGAATTTTCATCTGATAGTCTATTAGTTCTCTTACTGGCTAACATTCTTTTTTACACTTCTGGGAACAAACACAGAAATGTTAGGGTTGATCTTAGTGATTAGATTTTGGGAATGAGTGAAATTGATAGTAACTCAAGATGAATACTTTTGTTTTTCTCTCATGTGGACAGAAATGCTATGTGTATGAGAAATATCTAAATTTAACTGTGGTCATCACAACTGTAGTATCTACTGCTATCTGCTACTGCTGACATCACTGTTACTGCCCCCATGTCACCTCTGTTCTTGTTAAAGGGCCACAAGAGCAAAAGTTTTAAAATGGACTTCATAATACTAAAATTAAATGTTAATTTTGATTAAGTAGTACCTATATCACAAAATGTAGTTATAGTACAAAGTTGAAGTTATTTTATATTAAAAGGATTAGAATTGGATTCTGTTGTACCAAAATAGGAAATAATCTTATATTTGAGCCTTTCTCAAAATAGAAATACATCAAGCTATGTGATTTGAATTTGCCAAAGAATGATTCAAAAGTTATCAATGCATTCCTTTCTCTATTTGTAAATACCAGTTAGAAAATAGGAGGTTTATCTTTTTCTGCTTTTGTATCTTTCACTATTTAAAAATACATTTTTTTCCTGAAATTGACCAGCGCACCACTACAGAAATTTCCTTCATTAAGCCAATGGCATCATAGGATAGATAGCCAGCTGATATGAAACTAGAATTTCTTTCAAATTATCGACATAAAGTTGTTTTATTTTTTTCAGCAGTAAGAACAAGACGATTAGTTACTAGTGAAACTTGTACATTCCTGTATTAAAATTTGGTATTTGTAGATTCTTCTATGTAAAATGCAGTATTATAACACAAACCATGAATTCCACTTAAAACGTATTCAGGAAAAAAAACAAAAATACTGATTTAAAATATTTGCTTGCCATTGTTAATTAGAGCATATGGGAGAAGTTCTTCAGTGCCAAGTAAGCATTTAAAGATACATGGTTTTCTCTTCTGCATCTGTTTAAAGGTTCAGTGACTTGAGGGTTATCTGAAAGTTCTCTTAAGATCAATGGATTGTGGGTAAAACATATGTGGATGGGTGAAGATTCTTTTTCCATTATCAACAGAGACTACTGAAGGAAGGATATTGGCTTCTAAACGTTAAATTCTGGAAACTTCAATATCAAACTGGTGCAAACTGCTCAGTTATCCAGTGCAAGAGGATGTATGGTAATTACTCATGACTAAAACCTAGTTTTTGAAGAGGATTAGAATTAATAAAATGTCAAACCTTGACTTTTAAAGGAAAATATCTCAATTGAGATAGATTCATAGGTCTTTCACGTAGGTAGGGTGGTTTAGACTCCTGGGACACTGTCTGATGGTAACCTTGACTTCACATTTTCACAGTGTTAGTGGTCTGTTATCTACATCCTTGCCCTGAGCTCAACAGCATAACCTACAACCGAATACACCACTTTCATTGTTGGGAGGCATTTGATAATATTTTGGAAATAATTTCACTGGTGCTTTACATTTTTATATTTTAAAATAATTGTAAAGTAGAAAGAAACCCATATATACATCCATAAGATATCTTCTAATTCAATAGAAAAGTGAGGGGAAAATTGGGAGATAAGGGAAGTTGGAGGGTAGCCTTGATCTAATGGACCAGTTCAGGAGGGGAAGCTCTTTCTAGATTGTATTGAGAAAGAGAATCAATCATCTTCAGCTGCCAGCTTAGGTGAAACAGTGGAATTTGTGGCCCCCAAAAATAATAAAAACTGACTATTTCTAATTATCATATTTAAACTAATAATGGAATCATAGGCCTTAAATTAAATATAATGCCTTAGGCTGTCTATGAAGAAAATACCTTAAGACTTTCATAGAATATTATATACCTAGTAAATATAATGATTAGATATACTATATATATGTATATATCTGTATATGTGTAATTTATATACACAGAAATATTGAGATGTGTCAAGAAAGGTTGATGATACTAACATTTTCTCTCTCTTTATAGACTTTAACTTGAAAATGGAATTAACAAAAATGAACATTAAGTTTTTAATGCCAGCACCTACTTGAGGAAAATTATATTTTCTAACCTGCAACTCATGTATATGAATATATGAATTTGTTTCTTTTCAGTAGATATGATGGTCTGACATCCCCCAAATCGCCTACTGATTATGACATTCTGAGATCCCAAGTACAGAGGTAGCATGATGGAATGGCTTCTTACCTTATTGGAGCTTAGACTGTAGATTCTATCACTGGAGTAGCTGTGGGGTAGAGGAGGGTCAGGGTAATCCTCAGGACCTTTTGTGTTCCTTTTGACAACTTCTACGTAGGAGACAGGGAAGATGCCTTGTCTGTTGGTTCCTGGGATTTTACCTTCGTACCAGTTTTGATCAACTCTTTTAAGAAGAATAATCCTGTCGCCCTGGAATGAGCGTTGGGAAAATGCATTATACGTAGAGACACAATGATATAAAAAACTTATAACTCATTGTTTTCTGATAAAACAGTAGTTTTCTATTTGGAAAAGTTGTATACCTCTGGTTTTTGCTTGATCAGAAGAATGTGAGCAAGGTCCCAGTGTTTATTAGAAAAGCATAGATTGTCATCATAGATGTAAGCTAACTGTCCATTCATGACGTTAGAGTCCTAAGGATGATGGGAATGAGATTATATATACTTCATGCTGGTTCAAAGTAAAATGACTTGTGGAAGTTATCTCAAAAGGCAAATAGTATGAAAGATTCCATATCCATGACAGGTGCCTCATCTAATCTCCACTGAATCATCGTGAGGATGTGCAGGTGGAAGAAACAGTGTCTAAAATGGGTCACAGAAGCCATCTTCTGGAAGGCACAATGTTGGATGGCATGCTGTTTTCCTTCTTTAATCTGCATTGTCCTGAGAGGTGACAGAGTGACTGAAAAGGAGGAGGCAGAGATGGCACCCGAGAATATCCATAGCCATGGATTGGGCAATGCAGCAATTGGGTCTTATCAGGACAGGTCAACCCCAGCATCCCTTCTAAATGTTGAGTGGCTATGCCACTCTGCCCACTAAGCATTTGAGTAGAATCTTCAGCTTTTGCAATAGTAGACATTTCTATGATCACAATGAGCAGACCAATGTCAAATAACGTTATCTAATTCCTTACTCAAAACCACACATGGGCCAGAACCAAATCAGCAAGCTGCTGTTAAAGGGCAAACCCAGCAGGTGCAGCCAGAAGGTGCTATAGAACTGTGGAGAACTGGATCTGATAGTTATGGTGGTGATGTCTACTGATCAGCTTCAGCACAGCAGGGAGCCTCCTTCAGTGCTTTTCAACTCAAAGTGCTGGATAGTTTTTAAAATGTGACTCACCGAGCAGAACATACTGAAGAAAAGGGAATCTCTCCAAATTGAACTGATTTTCTCATGTGCCCAAAACAGGCAATTGATAGGCTTTTCTGGGGTATCTCACACAATGACCAACCTTTAAAGTATGGCAAAGAAGATGGTATACTGTGTGTGGCACTGTGTGGTCTTCTGGGCTAAGTAGTGTGCAAGGAAAGGAGGAGAGGATTGCTGGTGATGCAGAACTAGGGACAGAAGGAGAAAATTAGACTGCCTGCTGCAGCCCTGAGTCGCCCTCAGTTTACCAACTATCCACAGGCACGGCATGTTCTAGATTACCCCAAGTGACACTACCATATTTTCTGTGCTGTGTGGAGACCTAGTTGCCTCAAATATATACATGTCATTGTTTAGCAAATGATAGCAGTGCTTCATTTATTATCGTGAACTGTACAAGGAAGGAAATTAAACAGTTCCTTTTTGATTTTTTTTTCCAGACAGATTTCTTGTACTGGATAGCTTGCTGGAGAAATTTGCATCCATCATAGGATTTAGTGAAGAATGATCAAGGAAACAGGATTGCATAGATAGCTCTTCAAAAAGGCTTCTAGAAAGGTCAATATTCTCATTACATTAGGACCATTCCTTGATTCCAAGATAGAGAAAAGTAAGTATTGGTATACTTATTTAAAGCTGAGTAATGAGGCAGTACACAAAGATACCTTGAAATCTTGTAATTAAAATGCACTCTCCTTTTAGGGTTCCACACATGCACTTCTTAGCTCCAGTAGAGGCACCCCTTGGAGGGGACTCAGGGTCATGATTCTTAGGCTAAGTCACGGATAGACTCTCAGAACTCTGTGTTTCACAGGAAAGAGTCACAGGGACCAGAGGTAACAGTGAGCCTTAACAGTCTCAAGTCTTTTGTAGAAGCTAAAGAAAACCTGGAATGTTCTAGTAAAGAAGGTAACCTATTTTGGCTTCAGAACTGCACAGTCACTGAAAACACCCCAATGAAGAGCACATCCAGGTTACCTTTCGCAGGGAGAGTTCCACGTTTGTGTCTGCATTGAAGTTGTACTTGGCTATGGCTTCTCCAATCTCTCCAGGCTGGACTGGGGGTGGTGGTCTCGCAGGCTGCGCTTTTTCTGGGGGTGTTAGTTTCTGTAAAGGAGAACAACTGTTGGTTTCGTAAACTTGTGACAACCTTTGGGACAGCATCCTTCAGAATGTGAGGAGAAAGGACGTACCTCTACGTATGAGATTGGGAAAATGCCCACTCTTCCGTGGTGCTCCCCCTCATACCAGTTTTGGTCAATTTTCCTGAGGATGTAGACAGTATCTCCTTTCTTAAATGACAGCTCCCTGGAGGAGACATGATTAATGGACTCTTTCTGAATGAATATCAATTAGTATTATGATTCACATTCTTTATCTGATAAATACACTCCCCACATAGAAACATCTGCCAAGTTTAGTTAGATGAGGATTTTCCTTATGAATTTCAAGAAGTCACTTAATATAATCTTGGAAATGATTTTGAAGAGCAAGTATATAGATCACACCTTGTATAAATCATATCCTGCAGTGCAATGATATGAAAGAGGGACTATATTATTGTTACTTTGCTAGTATATAGTCATATGTAATGTTTATGACTTAATAATTTGGCTTGTACCAGGGGCATTTCTAAACATCACCAACTTAAAATTTTAGAATATACATGGGAATTATAGGCAAGCAATTTTTCTTCTAATATGAGTATAGATACTTTCTACTTAATATAGTGAAGTCCTATATTCATTTAAAGTTCAGGATATATTCAGTAAAGGGAAAATTGCCTTATTCTCCAGTTTTCAAAACTCTGTTCCTCATGTCAGAGCTAGAGTCCCATTTTGATAATTTGCTGTATTTTTATTGCATTTTAAACTGCTGGCTATTGTGGACCCTATGGGAAATGAGAAGTCATCTCTTCCTTCTCCTATCTACAACTGAGACATTTTCTTGGGTGAGTTACTTAGGTGTAGTTTTTATAATTATTACAGGTGAGCTTATTGAATAATAAATAGCTTTAAACGAATATGTATTTAAAACATATACACATGTATGTATACATGTGTGTGTTCATATTACACACAAAAGCATTCACATCTCCTAATGTAAAAGAACTAAAATTGGCTTCTTCTACAGTTTCCAAAGATGGTTGGGTTTATGAGCCTTGAAAGTTACACAAGTTGCCCATCACTCTGATTTTTGTGTCAAATATAGAACTGTAATGGAGGTGGCAGATGTTCCCTTTATGTCTTCTGAGAACAGAACAAGAGGAGGATCATTAAGCTATAATAAGACAGCTCTGTTCATAGGATAAACCAACCGACCCACTTCCTTCTTGGCTTTGATGGGAAAAGCTCACACAGATTGTATTAGTTTAGGTAGATACACACTTGCTCTCTGTGAAAGTCGGGATGGTACAGGCAGGTAGTACCATGGCCTTTCCCTTACGGTAATAGCAACGTGGGAGAGCAAGATTCCCCGACTCTAGATCAGGGATCTCCAGAGAAGAATGGGGTCCGTGAATAGGGTGAGCACGTGGGATGATTTACGAGCAGTGGTCCAGTCATTCCTGGCCCTGTTCTCTGTGATGTGTGTCATCTTCTCTTTGAAGCTTGTTTGTATTTTATTACTTATTTTGCATATATGTGTGTGTTTGTGTATGTGCACATATGTATATGTGGGCACCCACATGTCACCATGTGTGGAGATCAGAAGACAACTCATAGATGCTGGTTCTTTCCATTATATAGAAAGAAAGGATCAGGTTGTCAGGCTTGATGCCAAGAGCCTTTACCCCCCGAGCTGTCTCACCGGCTCTGAGTCTTGTGGGCTTTTTCACACTTAGACTTAGTTTTCAACTTACTGTTTGAAAACTTTATACATGTATAGAATGTGTTTTGATCAAATCAATCCTCTCTCTTTTCTTATCCTGTTCCCCCTTTCCCTCTTAACATCCTGTATACCTTCCAGAACACCTGGAACACCTTTTGAGCCCTAGGCTGACATCTTTCCTGTGTTATAGACTCTGTTATGATATGTACTTAGGAAAAATTTTGATGGCTTGTCACAAAGTACAAATAAAATAGATATAGTTTATATAGTTTTTTCACAATACCTTACAAAGAATCAACACCATGCCTGAAGTGCAGAAGAAACACAATGATTGTTATGGTATAGTTTGTGTCTCAAATGCTCCACCAAGGCCCCACCTAAGCACTGCTGTGAGGTTGTGATGGGAACTTTGAGGTGAATCCATGGGAAGATTTCTATGGTGATGGGGAGGGTGACATGCTTTTGAAGGAGATATATAGATCTCTATTGTGTGCTTCACATTAACCTCCCTCATTTTCGTGCCTTGTCTTTTGGATGAAGAAGTCCCCAAAGAAACAGGAAAGCAGCCCAGGACTGTGAAAACATCAGCACTCACCACAGACAGGACAGGAGTGGGCTCTCCTAGGAATCTCTAAGCTTTGAGTGTTGGGAGATGAAGCTTTCTCTGCCGGGCCCTCTCTGTGCAGGTGTTCTTGTTCATGCTACTAACCGTTCTTGATGTAGCTGGACAGACAAATGCCCTCAAGTTCCTCTCACTGGGTAGGAATAATTACTCCCTATCGCTTTTAGAAAACTTAATTCTTAACAGAAAAATTTATAGAAACAAATACTCTTCTTGTTTCCCGCCGATTCCCCTCTGAATTCATTGTGCATCACTCATGTAACTGATGGGATTTAAGAGTTGGCGATTCACAGCTGAACTTGAAAATGAATTATCCTGTCCATTAGTAATTCTAAAGGAGCTAGCTGATTAGAGTAATATAGAATTGAGAGTTGGGTCTTATTTGTAGCACACTCATTCACAGACATACACACATACCTCACAATAGTAAAAATGAAATTCAAACACATAGTGAATTTTTATTCCACTTACTTAGATGTCTGAGCTTTGAAATCGTAGACAGCTTTTGCAGGCAGTTTCTGAAAAAAAAAGAAGGTAAATGTTTTGCCCCAATTTGAAAGATTTTAAGATTTCACATAAGGACTATAAAACACATGTAATTTAAGTAATCCGTGCAAGTTACAAATGTATGGGTTAGTGCTACCCTCAGAACGGTAGAAATATAGCTGATTTCATCATCAGGCTTAGCTTTAGGAACAAAAGTAGATTAATGGCATAACACAATAAAATGCCCATGAAGGAGTCTGTCCCACGTGTGCCATTTCTGAATACTACAAACAGACATTTGTGGAGGGCTAGATGCTCTAACTTCTATGGATTTACACTAGTCTGCCTGAGTCATAAGAAAAGACATAAAAAGAAGTTATTATATTCTTCACTAGATACTGACTATCCAAGAAGTAGCCCAGTTTCCAAGAGGTTTGTCAAAAATATGGAAATGGGGGGTTGAGGAATCCCCTGGCTTATCTTTTAGTTGTGAGGTAATACTCATGCCTGCCCTCAAACTCTTGGGCCCATGAATCTACCTGAGGTACAACGTACCATGTAGCTAGTGACATCAGCTCTTCCCACTGATCAGCAATTCCTTCACCCCATTTTTCTTCCCCTGTGATTCTAGTGAGCATCAAGAAACCTGGACAAATTCTGACTGCATAAGGGTCGCACAGGCTATCTCAGAAGCTGACAAAGCCCTCCTGACTTCCAAGGCAATTAGGAATAGATGCTCCGGCTCTGGCTGAGGGTGATGGAGCAGGAGTCACTGGTGTATGAGAACATGTCAATGCTACAGGAACTGGATTGATAAAAGTCTGTACCTATTTTCAGGAGTATTCTCCAACAAAAGTACTTGTACAGATCACACCCCACCACCACCGTCACACACACAAAGGCGGCCAATTAGAACTCTATTAGTTCATGAGTACCAGGTCAAGAAAACAGTCCAATACAACTAAATACCTCTTTTTCTGGAGTTCCTCTTCGTTCCCGTGATACACTTCTTCCCAAGTCAGTCAGAGTGGATGAATAACTTCTTGGGGACTCGTGATCTGTTGGAAGGGATAAGGGGAGACAGAGTGAGATTTCACTTCATTGAAAGGAAACTGGCTAGCCACTTTCCCTGGTGGCAATTATTTTACCCCTAAATTTGGAGAGATATCATTGATGAGAACACGGATGTAAAATTCAAAAGTAACTGTAAAGTAATGATATAAGACACACACACACATATTGAAAATGAAGAAATACACAAATAACAAGTATTCCAATCACATATAAAATATCCTATTGCCAATTGATTACACTGCAATCTTTGGTGTAGATGATCCCCAGTTATAGAGATTTTCATGCTCCAAATTTATCATGATTAATATTTCTATTCTTCTTGATTCCAAAATGTAATTATTATAAGATACAGAAAGAATGGAAAATTTAAAAACAACACATTTCTAGAGACAAATGATTGTGAAGTACAATCTCAGAAGTGATGATGAAAAGAACGAGTATGAACATGACAGGACTACAGTCATACTCCACCCAGTGTGTGTGCCTGTGCATGCATTCATGCATGTGTGTGTACATGCATGTATGTGTGTGAAAATGTGCATGTATGTGTGTGTGAATGTGTGTGCATGCATGTGTGTGTATGCATGTGTATGCATGCATGAATTATGCGTGTGTGTGCACGACTATGCATGTGTGTACATGCATGTATGTGCATGCATGTGTGTGCATGTGTGAGTGTGTGTGCATGCATGCATGTTGTGTGTATATGTGCATATGCATGTGTATACATGCATGAATGTATGCATGTGTGTGTGGGGAGTGTGGGTGCTTGTGTGTGTGCATGTGTATATGTGTGCATGCGTGTATATGTGTGTGCAAGCATGTATATGTGTGTGCATGTGTGTTTATGCATGTGTGTGCCTGTGTGGTTGTGTGTATGTGTGTGTAAGCATATGTGCATGTGCACATGTGTATGCATGTATGTGTGTGTGGATGTGTGTATACATGTGTGTACATTCATGAATGTGTGTGGAATGACTGTTTGTAAGTACTTATTTGGCCTTAAGATTCCATACCTTTTATGACTTTCCCTTGTACAAGATTGTTCAACTAATCAGAAAGTAAAATATTTATTCTAGAAAACAAAGGATAACCAGAAAGCCTCATATGAAGTTGCCAAATTGCTTATGAAATAGTGAGGTCTTGTCCTCACTAAAGCAAATTATAAATAGCTACATTTAAAAGTGATGACTGCAAATCTCTCTCTTGGTTTCTTAAACCTACCATAGTTGTGTGATTTGCATGGGGGATGTAAGTAAAAGTGTGAAAGTATCTGGCAGCATCATAGAATTTTACTTGTGTAACTGGGTCAAAGTTTAAACATTTACTCACTTTAACAAATATAAATATGTTGAATATTACAAACTATCAAGATAATTTTTGTTTATGCATATAATATATTTTTTCAATGCTTCAAACTCATGTTTTGATAATACTATATATCAGGGTATCAGATAATTGAAGTAGGTAGTTAAAAAATTGGGTTACAACTTGTTTCCGTTTAAATAGAAGTGATTATAAATTTCTAAATTTGAAATTTATTATTTTATCAAGTAAATGAAATAGTATACTCTTAATATTATTAAATCATTATTCTATCTATTATTCTATTCTTTTTATATTATGTTATTTTTTGTATATGGGTTTTTGTCTGTATGTAAGTCTGTGCACCATGTATGTACAGTGTATTTGATGGCAGTCTTTCCCTGGGTTTGGAGTTATAGACAGTTGTGAGTTGCCACGTGCATACTGGGAATTGAACCTGAGTCCTCTGGAAGGTAAGCATGGGCTCTTAACTACTGAGCCCTGTTTGTTCTAATTTATTGTTTTCCAGAATGTTGTACAGTACAAATTAGAGTGAAGGTAAATACCAATAAGTAAAATTCTCCAGTGGTTATTAACAATTTTGTTTTTTTTGCCATTAGGAATTATATTTTATGTCATACATTTTTAGCTAATAGGGATTTGAATTCTCTTGCTGTTACTGTAATCTGAGTTATATTCAGAAACTTTATCCTCTTTGCCCTTCAATTTCTCAATTGTAAAACAGCACTTACTATAATACAAATCCATTGACTCATGTTGGTTTCAATTGGACAATGCAGTGCCAGTGTATGAAGCTGCTCTGCTGACAGCCCACCCCCAAGTCTGGAATATTTACTCTAGCCTCATGACATGTGTGTCCTATACAGATTCACTTGAGAATTAGATAAAAGTATCGATGCACACTGTTTTAAGGTTATGCTAACTTCAGTAAATACCTCTCATTCAGATTGTCATTTGCCTTCTAACATTTGTGTTAGTGGTGAAAATGGACTTACTCAAGAATCATGTTTAGCATAATCCAATTCACACTCCAGCATAAGATTATCCCAACAGAAGTGAGTAAATCAAGTAATACAACGAAGAAAATGAAGTTCATAGAAATCATATCTATATCTTAAAGATACATTCACAGAATACCATCCAAATTGTGTCCTTTAAATGGGGGGAGTTATTAAATAACTTGTGGGGACCAGCTTCTTTGAGTGAATAAGTATAGTGTTCTAAGGTTAATATAGAAATCAAAGAAAAGTCTGAGAAACTTCTGGCTTTGATTCCTAATGAGCCCAAATAGATCTTAGGGATACATCTATTGAATTATAGTTTTTGTCTTGATACATTCTTTTGAATTTGAGAGGTGATTATGTTAGGGTATTAGATAACTGATGGCCATTAGAAAATGGCCATTTTTTGCTAGAAATTAGATTCTGGAATGTCTTGATTTGAAGTTTTCCAGTTGTACAGCCTACTTTTAAAAACATTTGGATCTACTGTTTGTGATGCATGCTTCAAGGCATTGGTGTTAAGTAAATACAGACTTCCAGAATGTGGAGATTTCTCATTTTTATCATTTCTTTTTCTTTTCTTTTCTTTTCTTTCTTTCTTTTTTTTTTTTTACAATATCCTACTTGTTCTAATCCTAAAAATAAGTGACATATTTGAATTTTCTTTTAAGTGAATAAATGTTTGTGAATGGATGATCACTTTCAGCCAACACATGAATGTCAAATATCACACAGGCAAATGAGAACTACCGAGTCAGACACGCCTGCACAACACAGCTCTTTGCTTGGCAACACAGAATGACGTCACGTGGTCTCACGGCTCAAGAGCGATGAGATGCAGGATGGAGAAACAAATGAGCGAAAGGATGGGATCTGAGCCACATGAGAAAAAGAAAGAAAAGCGCATCCACCTTGGAGGCTCAGTGCACTACCATAGTCCTGTGCGTGGTAGTTGCTGGTTGTGTCCACGTCTGGGAAAGAGGCACTGTGAGACATTCTCCCACAATCATTTTGGTACAGGGGACAATGAATAGCACCATCTTGAGGCAGTGGGTGGAAAGGCTGGTGCATGGGGCTCCTTTTTAGAGCGTTAAGAGATGAATTCCTTTCTGGAATCTGTGGCAGCAGTTCACTGATAAGTCTGTGCAGTATACTGTTGTCTGGCAAGCTTCCTCTCCGCTTTTCAGCTTTTATTTGGTCGCAAATGTCTTTAAGGGCAGAGTCCAAAGCCTCAACTACTGAGGCTTTGCATTTTGCTTGTTCAGTCTGTTTTTTTGGAGTCAAAATTTTTTTCCTTCGGAAAGGCACGGGGCTGACTAGAAATGCAAGTTTAGATAGGCCAGGATCCATTTCTTGCCTTCTGGGTCGGTCAATAGTTTCATGCTTAGCTCTTTCATGTTTTAACATTGTGGTGAATCGAGTGTAAGAAGCCGGGCAACGGCCTTTGCAGGAGCTGATGAGGTGTCGGTGATGGTGGTGGTGATGGTGATGGCTGGATCCGTAGAAGCTTTCAGAGGATGTGAATGAAAAGTGGTCGAAGTCACTTTCACTACAGAAGGATGACCCTTCGACATGAACGTAGTCGCTGTGGTCAGACACAACCCCATCTTGGTCACTGTCGGAAAATTCCACATGTGTTCTAGGTTGTTCGTCGCTGGTGACCTCGATGTGGATGGGCACCAGGGTATTAGACTTGCAGCTTCGCTGACCCTGAGAAGGGTGTCGAACCTGAGTTTCTTCATTCAGCAGAGACTCAATAGAAAATCGCCTCTTGGGACACAAACCATTTTGTGGAGGCTCTAGGGTTATGGGAGATAATATTTCATCTCCTAGATTGGGCATAGACTTTGACTTCTGAATCAGCTTTTCAAACTCTGAAATGCGAGTGGGTACCACGTCCCTGGGCACCTCCTCGGTGGAAGACTGGCTCCATCCGTGGAGCAGCCCCCTGTGCTGTTGCTCCTTCTCGTACTGCAGGATCCTGGATTTCACGGAGCAAATGACCTCTGAATTCATCAAATCCTTGCGGTTGATGCGATGCATTTTCTTGTACATTTTGAGGAAGCCTGGGGCATTATGGGCTGACCTGTGTTTGAGCCTAGATCTGCTGTTTCCACACACTTCCTGTATGTAGGGGGAAGTCCACCCCATGGGGCAGCTCTCTTTGGAGTCTTCTTCACATAACAGAGAACCCATACTTTCTGACTTGGTTTTAGGGTCTGGGAAGCTGTCGCAGTCGTCATTCAGGAGATCATCACAGCTACGTGATTTGATTTTGGGGGAAACAGTCTCTTCAGTGCTACTCCAGATCTCTGCATTTTGCCGGGCCATTTGCCAGCCATTCTTGAAAGTGATGGCCCTTTGCGAGTCTCCCGGGACGTCCAAATGCTGTCTATAAGCTCCGCAGCACTCTAACTCACCAGAGGGGGCGCCATTGAGCCCCGAGTAACTGCAAAGGGGCGGGCACATTTTGCTATCATCCCCACCTTTCAGTCCAGAGCAGCGTGGCAGGAGAAAGACATTTGGAGAAGTTAAAAGGTTCGCAGAGAAAGGATAGCATGTCAATATTAGCACAGCAAAGAGAAGGCAGTTAGTGTAGGTTTAATATAGATCACCTTAACACGCATAGCTTTAATTTCAGAAGGATGCTTGATGCTAAAGCAAGATAATACTTTTCAGTGCAACTTTGTAGACATTACAGTGAACACAGTCATACATGAAATACACTTGGTATAGCTAACATATTTCTATTGCATAATTCAATTGTCTTTTCGACAGCATGGCAAGCCCAAACCACAATTCTATCTATAAAGCTAACAGCATGGCATTCGGCATTCATTCTCTCTCTCTCTCTCTCTCTCTCTCTCTCTCTCTCTCTCTCTCTCTCTCTCTCTCTCTCTGTCTGTCTCTATTCTAACAATTTATAAATTAAGATCCTCTCCAAATTCTCCAAATATTGGCAATTCATTCATTCAGTTAATAATGTAATACATGGGAAAGGATGTTGATTTAAGAAAAATACTTAAATTTATCGGGATCCTTTTACATTTTGGATTGTATCTGAGAATGATGGCTCCATGGCATTTCATGACTGACTTGTTACTTAGGATACTTGCTTGTGTGCATGAGTAGACTATAACGAAGGTGTGTTAGTTGATGGAGAAATTACTTTCTGAAAGTTTCTTGGGTCTGAGATGGGCTAGCTGCCCGCCCGCCAGAGACCAGTCATCTAAACAGTGTCTTTTGTATACAGACTGGCTACTGTTTCTCTTTAACCAGTGCATGGCAACAGTTTTAGTGCAACAGTTGTCTTGTGTACCTGACTCTGTCTACCTTCACAAATACTTCTGTTACAACTCATTTGCTTTACATGCATTTAAACCTCATTTTCTTTTAAGTCCCAGACACTGGAGGAGATTGTGGGACCCCAAATTTGGCATGTTCCTGGGACAATAGATTATGGTTCAAAAGAAAATAAAAGGACCCAAGCAATTTACTAGAGACCCAAATGATCCACCGTGTCCCTTCAATGCATAGGCTACTGTATTTTCAAAGCAGAGACAGGCCATCTGAAAAAGTGGCTAGTCTTCCCCCCTTCCCTCCTTCCTTCCCTCCCTCCCTCCCTCCTTCCCTCCTTCCCTCCTTCCCTCCTTCCCTCCTTCCCTCCTTCCCTCCTTCCCTCCTTCCCTCCTTCCCTCCCTCCCTCCCTCCCTCCCTCCCATGTTTTTTTCTTCTCTCTTATGTATGCTACATTCAAGAGGAGGCCAGAAGATAATGTGTGTGTATATGTGGGGGTCTGTTCTCTCTCTTATTGTACGAGTTGTGATCATACTCAGGTTGTCAGGCTTGGTGGCAAGTGTCCTTACCCACTGAGCCATCTCACTGTGCATGGCTCCTCATTCTAAGTTTTGAATTTGTGGCTTTAAGCCAGTATGTAGCTATTATGGTAAACCATGGTGGGCCACTGTGTTACACGGGAGAATGTGATACTCTACCGTACAAATGGAGGTTGAACAAGATAGAGTAACTGACCAAAGGCATGACTTAAATAGATGACTTTCTAGTCTAGAATTTAAAGCATCCCATTGTATGTTTCAGGCCATATTTTTTCTGTTGCTATTTTTAATTCTTATTCTACAAAGTAATTAGTTATCTATAATAACGTTAGAACATATGACTATGTAAAAGCCTATTACTTGCCTTTTCTGTAAATATGACAACAAACTATTTAATACTTTGGAGTTTTAAAGAAAATAATAATAAACTCACTCTGTTTCTGAGAAAATAGTAACATGTTAGCATGTTAGTCTGAGTTCTTTTTTTTTTTTTTCTCCCCCAGATAGGGTTTCTCTGAATAGCCTTGGCTGTCCTGGAACTCATGCTGTAGACCATGCTGACCTTGAACTAACTTAGATCTACCTGTCTATGTCTCCCCAGTGCTGGAATTAAAAGTATTCTTTAAGACACTCAAGTGGCTTGCCAGTTTTAATTGGACTGGGTAGGAGCAATGCTTTGCTGGGAAATTGTATTTGCTTCAGGATAATACAAGTGAGGACAGCACAGGCCATGGGCATGGGCTTGGCCTGTCCCCACACTCTGGGCTAAACTGAGAACTCGCAAGTGGTGTTCATTTATCATGGCTCACCTTGTGCTCTCGAGGGAGAGGAAGGAGAAGAGCTAATGAAAGACTTCGAAAAGGTGGAACTTGATCCTGGGAGGTCTGCCCGGCTGGGGCTGGTCCTGCTCGAACTCTGATCCCCCAAGCCCCTGGGTGGGCCCACTGCAGGTTCGCTCTTCCTCCGTTTTCTAAAGTCACCGGCCATGCTTGCAGAGCTGATAATAGATGGAATCAGTTTGGTTGGTTTTGGAAGAGGTTAACATGTGCACAAGAAAACCAACGATCATCGAATTAGACAATAACATGGCACCTAACCTCACACTCACAAAGCTGCATAGTGAGAAGCCTATTCCTCTCCATTCAAAAATACATTCTTTAGGACCAACCTTTTTAAAATGCACAGATCTCATTTTTAAAAGGGAAGTTTCAAGTGCAGACTATCTGACTGGATTGTACAGACTCTTCATATCCATGGGTTAAGGCAACTTCACACAGGGAATATTAAGGACTCAACTGTTACTGAACATGTACAAACTTGTGTTATTATCCCCCCAAGTAATCCATTAAAACAACCACTTGTTTAAGATTTACTCATTTTTATTTTATGTATTATGAGGGTTTTGCTTGCATATATGTCTGTGTACTACACTTAGTGCCTGGTGCCCATGGAGGTCAGGAGAAGGCATAGGGTCCCGTGGAACATGAGTTACAGATGGTTGTAAACTGTCATGTGGGGGCTGGGAACCTCTGTAAGAGCAGCCAGTGCTCTTATCCATCGCTGCTTCTCTCTAGTCCCAACATCCCTTTTTAATAGCATCTGTGTTGCACAAGGCATTATACATATGTCAGAGTATATCGGAGGCTAGGAATAGGTTATCTGTAAGTACCAAGCCTTTCAGAGTCAGTAGATTTTAGTATCCTTGGTGAGTCCTAGGAACCAATCCTCTGCAGTTGTCAAAAGACAACTGAGCAGAGAACTCCTCTGTACCCACCCCTTTCTTTTTAAACATCTTTATCATCATATCTTCTATGGAGATTTGTAACAGCTAGTGGCCTATCTGGACATATCATCTTTCAAAGTCTATCTTTTACATATCGGGTTCTTGTCATCCATGATATACTTTAGGGGTTTATAAATGTGTAATGAAATACTGTCCATTACGAATATGCCTTGTAGCAGATTTTACTCCCACAGAAGGTCCCTTGGGTACCGTTTTCTAATCCGTCCCTTTGTCTTTATGTTTTCTAAAAGTCATAGCTCTTGTCTCCATAGACCACCTACTCTGAACGTTACACAGTTGGAACCACAATATGCAATCATTTCAGATTGCTTTCTTCCATGTAGTAATGTTTTTTTAAAAATCCACATTCATTAAAAAATAAATTATTTTGTGGGGCTGGAGAGATGGCTGTCCCAGCATCCACACTTGGCAGGTATTTACATGTTTTAACACAACTATCTGGAAGCCCAGTTCCTTGGGCTCCAATGCCCTCTTCTTGCATTCACAGACACCTGCATGCAGCTGATGCACACACATGCACTTGGGCACATACATACACATCAAATAAAACAAATACTCTTTAAATGTTTTACTTTGTAAAAGCATCTCATGTCATCTGGACGTGAGGCTAAGGATGACCTCGAATTTCTGACTGTCCTGCCTCTACTTACCGAGTGGTGAGATTATAGCCCAGTGTCACCACATGTAATTTTTATTGTGGCCTTTTGGATTGAACCAAGTGTATCATACATGCAAGGTAAACACTCTACCAAGTGTTTTGTGTCTCCAGCTTTATCTATATCTTTTGGCCTCTTGATAGCTTATTTCTTTTTATTGATGAACAATATTCTATTATATAGATGTACCATAGTTTCTTTACTCACCCACTTACCTAAGAAATAACATCTAATAACATCTTCATGGACTCTAGAACTTGGCAGTTTTGAAAGAATTGATGCAAACGTACAAATGTAGGTTGGATCTCTCTCTCTCTCTCTCTCTCTCTCTCTCTCTCTCTCTCTCTCTCTCTCTGCGTGTGTGTGTGTGTGTTGGTGTTAATAATCAACCTATAAAGTACAAATTTCTGTGCAGTGAACTTATTGTTTTGGGAATTCAGTGTTATGATTTCTATTTGAATCATGTGTTTTTTATATACATAAGAAATAGTTCTGACAACATGAATCAATCTAGAAAGAAGATGCTGAAACAGAGGAAAGGACCACAGAGAAGGAAGTCATCTAGCAAAACAAGTCTCTTTTACCTCAAGAATTCTCTTTTGCTTTCCTAATGTGTTCAGAAGAACCTTAGGCTGGAATTCCCGTATTTTCTATTTAAATCATGAGTGATTAAAAAAAATCTAATCGGTAAGTAAACTGTTAAAAATTCCTTTCATGCAGTTGTGGAAAAAGGTCTTAATGGTTTATAAAGAAAGGGAGGAATTTTTTTTAATCATAGTTTTGAGTAAGGCATCCTTTAAGAAAAGCATTCACAAGTGATTGAATACACACCATGAGGTCTGGTACTTAAAATAAGAATGAGAGTTAAATTGTCATTTAATGAAATGAGTATTCCAGCAGGGAAGGTGACTACTGAAAAAGCAATTGCTGGCATACAATATTCGGTTAATATAATGTCACCAGATCCTTACCTGCTGGGTCTTTCCAAGCTTCTGTCTATGGAGGACTGATAGACGGAGACCTGGTGACATAAAACAGTAGTTCCATGTAAAGAATTACCATAGCAAATTTACTGATTTGTCATCATTGAATTACACATTCTGAAACAGATACTTTAAAATACTGCAATTAAAAGAATCACTTATTGTGATTCTTTCCAAAGAGATAAAATGTCTTTCCAAAGAGATACTGTGTCTGAGTAATCTTTTAATAGACCACACTGCATTATGTGACGTAACACAACCAAGACATTCATTTCATCAAGAAGAAAAAAAATCAGTAACATTATCATCAGAAACACTGGACTGAACGAAGGGCTAACAGTATCTTCAGTTTTAACTTCAGGCTCTCAGCAACTGCTAAGTAACAGCTTTCTACATGAAGGACTGGCTTTTATTTTGTGTAAGAAAATATTTACAGTCATCTTTAAATCCTTATTAATCATAAAGTGCCTTATAGTTTCATTGTTAGTGCCAGGTAGCATACAAGCCAAGCTTAGTAAGTCTTTCTTTCCTCTATAAGGGCATATGTCACATAAAGCTCACAGAATTTGATTTGAAATCACCCTAAACTTCCTGAGACTTCAGCCAGGTACAGGTTTATAAATATTGAGCAATTTGAATTTATCTTAAATTCCTATTTATAAAAATCTTTTATCGGAATATTAAAAACCTATTTAGATGAAACAAAGACTCCACTATAAGTAATTTCTACTATTCTTTTCCATTAACTGACAAATGCTAACAGTTTCCCAATCAAAGAACTAGGTTATAACTTTATGATTCTTATGTAGATCACTCTGACAACCTTATATACTAATATTTTACTTTAATTGTCTATTACTGATTGAGAATGGAACCTTACCCATAATCAAACAAAAATATCTATTGGCATGAAAATATTACTTTTTTGTTTCAGACAGAATAAGAATATTTATTATTTTGTACCTCTTAGAAAATTCTAGGATTCCTATGTTCTCAGGCTCTGCTATGTTCTTAAGTTTACATGATTATTTGAATTTGTCTGAATTGGATACTAGAAAGTAAGGAAAGCATAATATGGAAGAAATAAACCAAGTAAAATAATATGAAGGAATTCTGCATGTTTGCAGAGGTGGTCTTAGGGAGCGTCAGAGCAGCAGCATCTGTAGGTCACAAGTTTTATTGGACAACCTGACACACACTTGACCATCAAAAGGGTCAGAATATCCCTAGAAAGATCAGAAATATGAACCTGCAAGGATGGTAAATGTAGACACTATTATAGTATAAAATAAAACATTGTATGAGAATTGATAGAGTTTCAGAGTTAAGACAAACTGCAATGATCCTTCCTTGTTCTTCTTTTTAATATTCCAAACAAGTTAAAACCAGGTTAAAAGGACTTTTAAAAACACAGGGATTGTGTGTGTGTGTACGCATGCATGTACATGTGCCATGATATATGTATACCATGCTATATGTGTGAAGGTCAGAAGACAACTTGAAATCAATTTTCTTCTTACACAATATGGATTTTGGGGATCAAATTCAGGTCATAACTGAGCCATCTTGCTGGCCCATTAAACCAGGCTTTAATTTTATGTATCATGAGAGAAAGTTCAGTTGTCAATTATAACATAATAATAAAAATTAGATTAATAACTAAGGCAAAACCTTGTATGATAATTATGATATGCCATCTGAAAAAAAAGAGTCCCCAGAAAAAGAACTAGCCCATTTCACCCAACACCATCTATCCCTCATTTGAACAGGACGACTGTTTTAATGTGATAGAAGGACATTTCATGGACTGGAAGACATTAAAGCATCATTTCTGCTAAGTAATTATTGATTAAACTCTGCAAGCAGGTTCTTAATTATTTTTTAAGAAGTGTTTCAAATTAGCAACATATAGGTTTCCTTCTGCCATTTATAAACAAATGTCTCAGTTATATTTGATTTAATGTAAATATGTCATTCATAGCATATACTTGATAAAACCAGGTACTTGATACATTATAGCTTAGGTATTACCTAATAATTTACAGGTTTTGCTAGAAATCTCATACAAATGTTTTAAAATACAGAATCTAAATATCTTATGGGAGTTTTTCTTCTTACACTCTGGAAGGCCACCCAGGTTAACATGCTATTGAGGTCACTCCTATCTCTAAGTTCCCAAAAGATACAAACACACAGCTCAACTGCTATCACTGCTTTTTTAAATGTAGTGTTTTGGCCACTACCTTAACATTAAAGGTGCATTAAGTTTTTCCCCATCTCTGCCCTCAGTAATTAGTGTGTGGTATTAATTTCCTGAACCCATTTTATACAAACTAAATAACTAAAATAAAATTGTTTATAAAATTGCTGAGCTTTAAATACTGGGGATGGCAAAAAGTGTGGTTTAAAGGAAATAGCTCTGAAATGAAGGCTGAGCAATCAGTGATTTGTCCTCTCAGCAGCCATCTTAGGAGACAAGTGTATTCTTTAAAGTTATTCCATTCCACTTTTCTTAACTAAAAAAAAAAAAAATCAATGAATTGAAAATGACGTCTAAATCCTGTTGCAGTTCTCAATGAACCAACTACTCTGAAAAAAAAAATCCAGAAATACCTGCTAAAAATACCCAAGGAAAAAATGTATACATATTTGTTTTTTTAATAAAATGCTGATTAATTTATTTAAATACATCATACTGAACTTAAAAAGGAAAGATATGATCAATATGATAAAGATATCCCTTCGCCCAACTGGATTATAAATTTAATGAAAGTCCTTCAACACAGTAACATAGTTTTGGTGTGGAAAACAATGAGAAAAATTTTTGACAGACTTAAGTTTCAAAATAAATTCTTAGCTTGTTCGTACGCTGAAATGATATCAAAACGTACAGAATAGTATTGCTTGTTTTATTTAATTCTCTTTAGAGAGTTGACCTTGCTATAAAATTACTTGGAAAATTACCAAACTCAATACCTCAAAAAATTCCCATTTACCAGAGTTTATTTTTTATTTGAATTTTCCCCAGCCTTTCTCTGTTTTAACACACATCACTTACTATATGATCTACACTTTTGATTGCAGTTTGAACTTTTGGAAATTTGACTATTTCTCCTTTCAACTCCATGCCTGCAATCTGTCCCCTCCACTGTGTTGGGACAACCACCCTTAACGTGAGCTCTTGACTGTTCTCTTCCACGCACCTTAAACAGGGGCTTCGCAATGAAGTGAGGTATTAAGTGTAGTATTTACTTGAGAACACACAGCAACCACTGTAACACAATCAGTTGGTTGTATGCACTTCTACCTTCTATGCTGCTTCTGAGAGCACCTGTGGGAGTCCTTTACAGGTCAGTGAGCAAGCAAGACAATGGCATTCCTGCTTGTCTTCTAAGGGCTTTTCAAAAATAGTCTTCTGGTTTCTTTGGGCAAAGTTTGGCTTAGGATCCTTCCTGGTCCTTTTCATACTATCTTTTCCTCTTCCAGGTGAAAACTCACGTGGCCTGGCCTAAGTTCTTCACCTGGCTGATGTCATGTGCATTATTATTTCTAGCTCAGGAGTGTTTTGCCTGCATGCAAGTCTGTGCACCATGTGTGTGCCTGACGCTGGTGGGGCCGTAAGAGTGCGTTGGAAGTGCAATTGTGGATGGTTGTGAGCAGCACGTAGGTGCTGGGAAACAAAGGCAGGTCTTGGGCAAGGATAGCAAGTTCTCTTAACAACCAAGCCATCTCTCCAGCCCTACTCGTAAGCATTTTTTTTCAGCTGAGATCTCAACTAAGTTTTATCCCATGAGGCAGTGATGACTATCTGCTGTAATGGCTACCTGGACTATACTGCCAAGAAAGATTAGTGATGCCTGTCAAGGGGTGGAACTGGGAACACACATGTCGGGTATTCGCCATCTCTATTCTTGAATGAGATGGTCAAATCCACAAGTTATGAGCATTCAGGAAAACTAAGGAACAACAATAACATTTCGAAAAATATAAGCAATAAGTATCTGATCATGTAAAGAATCTAAACTTTGCACAGTGCACTTGTCACAGCATGTGAGGGATGCTCTTCATCCTCAGTGCCTGGGTTCCAAAAATGGAAGTCAGGCCATTGGGCTTTCACAACAAAGACTTTAACCTAAGGAGCCATCACCATGGTCCAAGAATCTAATCTCTTGAGTCTGTACTTTTAGGCATAATTTCAAAAAAGTGGCTTCTAGAAGCTCTGTAGTAGTACTTTGTTTGCTTGGTTTAAAAAAAATGGGTAGTTAATACAGTGCCAAATGTTTCTTTTTTAAACTTTCATGCTGCTGAGTATTTTAACTAGAATTAACAGTTGGAAGACTCATCACCTAGAATTCAGAAATTGGCAACCCCTTTGCCCAGTCTAGATAATGCTACTACAGTGCAACACTGTGATCCGAAGAGAGTTTTCAGAACCACTTGGAACGACACAGTGAACTATAACAACACAGATATTCAGGTTGACAGTAACAAGGGGGTGGGGGGGACCTGGAAGGAGAGAAGAATTTGTCTTTACCTCATTGGACACACCAGAAGAATGATCTTGAACATAATCCAGAGACTTTTTAGGAGGCTGGGTGTAGATGCACCACAGAAGCAGAGGTGGAGAGATGGGATGGAGGAGAGTCAATGCAGCGAGTAATGAACATGTGGAAAAGGTGACAACAGTTAGAAACCGAGTGACGATAGCATCAGGTACACATAAAGAGTGACAGGGACGGAGCAACTTGGCAGTCAAGGAGCAGGAGTGCAATGCTGGCAAATATCCTCAAGCACAGCGCAAAGCTGCCTGTGTTCAGTTAGTAGATTTGTAAGCTCAGTTTGTCAAATCAAAATCAGTACTCCGAGCCTTTGGCCACAGCAGATTGCAAGGTCTACTCAGGAGACATGGGAGGGGTAAGGGAAAGCATGCTGGTGAGCCACCCTGTGTGGCTGAGAAGGATCATGGAAAGTGCTGGCAATTTGGGCTCAACACAGAAATTGGTACAGTCTCTAGAAACTACCCAGCAATAACAAATATATAAAGCAAAACATATATAAAATATATAAAGGAGAGCATTTTCCCAGTGAAATAAAATACATTTAAAATAATAAGAGGACATGTCAGAAAAAAACAGGAGGAAATGATCCTTTTATTGGGTACTAGGAATGCCAGGAAACTTTGTTTAATATTTATTTACAGTCACATTTGATACAGTTCAATAAAACATATAATGAGGCTAACCAAGGCTGCATGCTAATGTATAAAAGCGACTCACACAGCCATCCAGTAAGGAATAGGTGATCTGCGTATTTATAAATCCTTACATGACATGGTATAAGAAAGAACAGACTCTGTGTTCCAATAATATTGCTGGTCAGTGTAAGTGATATGCTATCTAACAATTTAGGGGTTGTAAAATGCATGTCACAGACAGTTCCCTGATACAGCTTGAAGGACTAAGGGAAGTTATTTGAAACCTGAGTTGACGCTGTTGCAAACAGATTAGTCAGATCCCACAAGGGCCAAACTAGGGGCTTTCAGCATGGGACTCTAGGGAACAGAGACCTGCTGGTTGTTCATGAGGAAGACAGTACAAAAGAGAGTCCACAGGGCTTTTCACCTCACTCTTTTTGTTATCTCTCATATTCAAAGAATCATTTTACTGTGGGAATGGTCTGGTAATACATTATAGAGACAACCGCCCAAAGATTTTCATTGTTGTATGATAGGCTTAGGTTTAATTAGTGACTATTTTGGGCAAATTCTTTAACTTTTTTGGTCTATTTTCTCATGGGAGGAGTTGTATCAGGAAGATCAAGTCATTGAGTTAGGGTCCAAGCACTCCGCAAGGGCATTATAATTTCTCAGGCAACAAGAACTATAGTAACTGTCATTCTTGTAGATAGCAAGGTACTTGTTAAACTAGCCCAAAATGTGCTGTACACCATACAGTTCTCCCCTAAAGCTGTGCTAATGACCTAAATATTCCACACCAGAAACTACCCCAGCATGCTAGATTTGTAATTAATTAGATGTGATTCTAATACATGATTTGGAAAAAAAAACCACACACACAGGAAGCCAATGAACACATTTAGGCATTTGTTACCAAAGCGAATTTACACAAAGCTGGAGCACGTGTATTTAACTCATCCAGCTTCTGTTTTCGACATGACACCATCTCCCTTGTGACAATTAATACACTTTAAAAATCAAACAACATTCTCCTATTTGTCTTATAGGAATTGTCTAGCCTCACTTACCGGACGTCCAAACTCCAGTTCTGAAAAGAATTTATACCAGGGCTCATTTTCTAAATCTATGTCAGCTGGATTTATGCGACCCGTCTAGAGCAGATGTGAAGGAAAAGGGGGAGGAAAAGGCACACTGAGCGAAGTGAGGGATAATGCTGTGTGGTATGAAAACTCGCGCGCATCCACACGCAAACATGCATCGGACTCATCCAACAAACCTCAACAGGACAGAATGGAGGAAGTGAAGTAAAGTGCGGATATGCAAATGAGGGTCATGACGTCACTGGGGCCCCTATTGCCACCATTGCTAGTTCTTTAGCCTGATGCATGAACTTAGGGACGCTATCCTGGCCGTGACAATGGGGATGATGGCACACCATTTTGTGAAGTCCTTGGTATGTCCAACCAAGGCACCAACGGGTTCACCTGGACTGCTCAGTCCGTTGTCCCGGAAGTCCCTGGCAACTGACAGTGGCAGCAATGGTCTGCATTGAGCAGACGCTGCAGATGGGGCAGGCTGGAGCATGGAATGGTGGAGATGAGGGTGTCTGGGAGAGAAGTAGGGTCTGGGAGGAGGAAGAACCCCAGGAGGGACAGGGATCTGACCTTGCCTTAGCCTCAGAAAAAATGCTGAGCTCAGCTTCCCCACAGCATGAGAGAAGGTGAAGAAGGAAGGCGCTCACCCGGGTGGGAGAGAGATCTGGGGCACTCGGACGGGGTGCGGGGACACAGCTCCTGGGCGGAGGGGAAGGGCTACGCAGGCCATCTGTTGAGGGTGACACTGAGAGAGACTTCCGGCTGGGTTCCCTGGGAACAGGTGTCGGAGTTGTTGGGAGAGGGGGCTGTAAGAGAGAGGGGTGAGGAAACACTGGTTCATTAGACAGGGGCTCTTGATGGAACCTGGAGGGGACCAGCTGATGTTAGTCTCGGAGACTAACATTTCAGGACAGGGCTATGGCCTAGGGGACCGCAGAGAGCAGATTTCTTATGAATGGCCCACCATAGCAAAGATCTGAAAGTCACAAGTCTTTTCAAAAGTGAAGAAATATCTCACTTTGTGATTCAGTCTCCCCCCTGTTGACTTAGAGCTAAAGGAGGGTGAATGTGAAATTAGGCTTAGCAGAGTGGGTGGGGGAGGAAGAGTATGGGGTGTAACGACTTTCATCTCAAGTGGTTTATGAATGTTGGGCTTAAGACTGAAAATGCTTGGGATGGCAACATAAACAGTTGAGAAAAAACAAACACAATTACTTTAGCAATAGAACACAGCCTTTCCTTAACCGAGTTAACATTAACCTTTAATTTTTTTTTTTACAATACATACCAGGCTAGATGGTATCACTGGAGATATGGTGGTTGCTTATCTACAAAATGATGCTCATAGTACTGAACGTATCCATGGCTACTTCTTTGAATAGAACTCATGTCCCTAATGAAATGTGTATAGTTGCATTGTATAATATATTAAGTCAGAAAAAATTCTAAGGAAAGTTACTTGGTTCGCTAAAAGTCATTCATGCCAACCAAGAGAAAAACTGTAAAGCCCACAATATATCATCCAGGAGAGCTGCTAAACAGCCACCACTTTCATCCTGTATTATTCCCTTAGAATTCTTAAGGAGCGCGAGGATTCCCTCTGAATAGCTCCATAACCCCATAGTGCTGGGGACATTGAATATATCATGCTAAAAAAAGACACTATTTTGTCTTGAGCTTAGTAGCAGGGAAACATTGTAATGTTTCATCATTAGTACATCTATTACACACTATTACATATCATTACACGCTATTACATATCATTATACACTATTACATATCATTACATACTAATGTAGTGTTTCATTACCATTTCAATGATAGAAAAGTTGGCCCCGTAAGAAAACACTGCAGAGACCATGCTTCTGAGGTATATTTATGGTGGTGATTACAAAGACTGCAGAAAAACCCTGGGAGTTGCTTGTGACCAATGGTGAGAGCAAACAACACTTCATAGTGGTACACTTTTACAGTGCTTGATGGCATCCTGAAGTGGGTATGTGGATGGGCACATACAGGAGTGCATGTGTACACAAAATTTGTCACTGTTGGTCGAGCACTGAAAATGGCCTTTTAGTAGTTAATATCATCTATAGTAGTTAGCCTTTGGCTATGAGCTTGTTTTTGCCATCACTAACAACTGAGGAGGTTACTCAGTGAGAATGAGAGCACGCTGCAGAAGCTCTGAGACATTTATCCTAACTTATGTCAATGTTACTTTTGGTTTCTACTTTAAAATTAACAGTGAGATCTGTTATAAAGAACATCCCCCACCCCCAGCAACCAATTCCCACTGGCTTAGAAAAAATATGTAAGTTTATAACTGCTTTCCATTGAATTAAATTTTTTGATCCACTATTTATAGGAGTGTTAAGATTTTTGTTAGTGATGAAATGTTATTTTGCTCCAGTTGTTAGACAATGCCAGCTGCAGTGCATAACTTCTTCATAGGAGCCTTTACCCTTGAACAGTTAACATTAGAGAGGGTTGGTCAGTAGCTCTTGTATAGTTCAGAGGGCTATACTATCTCCTTAACAGAAGAGAAACCTTGGATTCTCCCAAACTCCATAGTTTCTATTGCTGGATGTTTAGTGTCTATAAACTCTCACTTTTAAAAGTTTGGCTTTCAGCTACTGTCGGGATGACCTACACTCAATTAGAGTGTTTTATTTTGCTCAGGGTAGATAGGGACTTGTCAGAGCAGTGATTCTCAACCTGTGTGGTTCCTGAGACCATTGGAAAACACTGATGTTTACATTATAATTCATAAAAGTAGCAGAGTTACAATTATGAAGTAGGAATGAAAATAATTTTATGGTTGGGGTCACCACAACATGAGGAACTGTATTAAAGGGCTATAGCATTAGGAAGGTTGAGAACCAGTCTTAGAAGGCGGGGAAAAAAAAAAGTTGCTTCAAAACACTATGAACACTAGAGGGCAGCAAACTCACTAAACAAATAGACAAGCTTTTTAATGTTGTCACCTTGACTTAAAATCAGTAACTGCTGGGTGGTGGTGGCACACCCCTTTAATCCCAGCACTTGGGAGGCAGAGACAGGCAGATTTCTGAGTTCGAGGCCAGCCTGGTCTACAGAGTGAGTTCCAGGACAGCCAGGGCTATACAGAGAAACCCTGTCTTGAAAAACCAAAAACAAACAAACAAACAAACAAACAAAAGAAAATCAGAAACAAAATGACATTTTCCTTTGTGGAGATACATTTCTGTAATAGAATCTGGGGATAGAATCTGGGAGTAGAAATCTGTATCATTCTGTTCCAATGTGAAAATAGCGATTTCAATAAACAGAAAAGGTTCTATTTATTAAAGCTTCAGTCTATAGTCATGGTGAGCAACTTGCTAAAAATCTGTGCAAGGAGATAGTCCCCAAATAGCAGCAAGTCATCCTGACAATTCTGGAATCCTGTGAGTGGTATGCATCTGAGCAGAGCCTTTGCTTTATCAGCTGGATGTGCTGGTGCACACTTGAATTTCAGGTACTTAGGAGCTAGTGGGAAGAGGATGGTGAGTTTGGAATCAGCCTGGGCTGCATAGAAAGACCTTGTCTCAAAAGAGCATAAAACAAACACCATCAGCAAAATAACCTTCAACAAATAGACACTCCCCAAAAGGTAAGACCTCCCCCAAGAAAAGAGGAATGCCAGATCTAGAGCGGTCTAGTTCAATTCTTGTAGTTATACACTAATTGAATATGTTCTCTAGCAATCCAGAACGACTCCTAAAGGATTCAGAAACACTGCCACAGTCAGTGACACGTATGTTCACTGTCAGATAACAGAAGCATAGGCATAGGATCTCTCTCATCGCTTCCTCAGTTCCCTCACATCTGAGAAACTCCTCTTTATAGGAATCCACCAGGGGACAGCTACCTCTCAGTGTCATCCCTGCAATGGCAGGAGAGCAGCCCCTGATGGATGGATGTCTCTCTCATTCTGTTTTATTTCTGTCAGTTCACAAGCCTAGCAACCTTCTGCTCACACAAACCGTCTTTCTCCGGTGTGAGAAGTGCTTAAGATACGCTAACACCAGGGCTCACATGTGATTGCTCTTAAAAGCTCCCTAGAATGTGTGGTTTTTAAAGTTTTCCCAACATAAAAGCCTTTTGCTGCTTCCCAGCCTTCTTGTTGGATGCACACTTTCTGTCTGTTAACACACCAGAGGACCTGGGAGTTTGTTCTTGTAAATGCTCATTGACTTTTAAGCTTCAAGGCAGGGGTTGCTATGCTTTCTGATTGTTTTCACAGAAAATACTATTGCATCATGGGATAATTCTTCAGGGGTCAAACTTTCAGCTATAACCTCTCAAAATTTTTATAGCTTCAACTCTGAGTAGTAATTTCTGTTGACAAACCATATTCTCTGATCGTTTAAATTGCCTTTCTACTCATCCAGTGTGTGTTCCTTTGGTTATTATTAGATGTAAGCACAGTTATTGTATCAAATGTAACAATGTCTTTGTGGATCTTTTTTTTTTTACTTTATTAAGCATAAAGACAATTAACATGGTTGATCTACAAGTGTATCCAATTCAGATGATCTGTTATGCTTTTATTAATATTACCCCAGTAAAGTTGGTATGATTGTCATATGGAGTCTGTAAGCTGAAAGTGTAGTCTGATCTGTGGATCAAGTCATTAAATGCAAATTTCTGGTGATCTCAAGCCCTCTTCTGGATCAGACATTAGGCCCATTTAGTCAGCACTGAAATTTATAATCAAATAAATATTTATGAGCTTCAAAGAAATGCATTTATTTTTTTCTTCCTGGTAAAGAATATAAATAGATATGGCTTCAATTACTAAGGATGAAGGCAGTATCTCCCCACCTCCGGACATGAGGATTTCTGCTCAAGCAGAACTGCTCCCTCATAGAAACTGAGGTAGAGTTATTTGTGAATTCCATCTGTGTGTCTTGATGGAGACTCACTGGGCCCCCTAGATAGATTCAATCTCTCACCATTTTTTATCCATCAACTGCAAAGGTATCAGTTCCATTCACTTAGTCACTCAAGGAGTTATTTACTGCATAGGTACCACATGTCAGGCACTGAGTTGGGTATGGAAGATAGAGGATGCTCTGTCAGTCAAGGTGTCCATTTTCAGGAAGCCTAAGATGTAGTGAGGAACCCAGACAGATGGTCAGGTGCGTGGTAAGTATGTCAAAGTGGGAACTGGAGGTATCCAGCAAGAAGAGCTACAAACCCACTGCTGAGGGCGAGCAGGCCCCTAGGTGATGTGTGCCTCTGGTAAAACTGGGGAGGGTGCTGGTGAAACCTTCCACGTGGAAGGAGGGGTCTTGTGGAGTGATTCCCCAGAAGACTGAAGGTCTGAAGCCCTTTGTGTAGCTGGCAGGGGAGGGTGAAATCACAGGATTTGGGTAGGTTTTATTTGTTGTTGTTTTTTAGTTTTTATAAATTATATCCAGGGAGTTAGGTTCTGCTCCAGGGACAAGGAAAAGTCAGGAGAAAATGTAGGAGTGGCAGGCTTTTAAGACAACTGGTGATTGGATTAGCTAATCAGGGAAGTGAATGTGGGCTACATCAACCCAGACAAAGAGCAATTGAGGACCGGAAGGATCATGACATTTCTCCTTGTGGTAGCAATGCTAAGTTCATAGAGAGTAAGGGGAATCCAAGAATATAGTGAAGCTGACAGGGTTGCTGGAAATCGAGGAGAACAGCATAGGATTGCCTAGGGGTTGTCTACAATTTTCAAAAATTTGAACCAAAGAGAACAAAGGGATGCTCTCAAAATACCTGAGTAAAAACTCAGAAGATGCAGTCATAGGGCCTTGAGATTCATGTGCTGGTATGTCCTCTCAGTTAGCAAACCTGCCGTCTCTCCTATAGTCTGAGTCTTTAAGACACATAGCTGGGCTCAGATATCCTTGCCCAAGTAGCTCTTTGGTTTGTTTGTTTGTGTTTTTTGTTCCGATTCAAAGTGGGATAAATTCAGGATTGATTTTTTTAAAAAGGTAATAGTCTCACTCTAAAATAACAATGATTTAACCAGGCTTGGTCAAAATTATATCATTGACTCTCTTATATCATTTGCCATAACTCTGGCTCCCAACAGAATGGCTTAGGAGGGATAAAAATGTGCGCTGTGTGTTCTCATTTCCTTCCTGTTACTAGTTCCTCCCATTCATCTTTTCCTGTGGCTAAAGAGGTTTATCCATAGCAGAATCTATGCCCACGCCCATGGCTTCTGACCTCCCTATTTTCTGAGACCAGTCAAGAACACTCGTCTTGTATTATAGTTACCCTGAACCCAGCTCTCTGGTAAAGTAAGTAACATGAACTTATGATAGGTTAGCCACTAATTATACTATACATGAAAACAACCAAATAAATTATGGTGAGTACTAGTAACTAAAGGCTTCCTGCGAAGTACACCAAGCAAACATTTGCCTTGGCTCAGCTGGTTGGAGCACATGCTAGCTACGTGTCCATGTGGCCTTTGGTGGATGCTGCTTCATTTTCTTCATCTGTAAAGTAGGAAGTTTGTGCATCTGCATTATAGGCTTGCTGGGAAGGCTCCATAAGATAGAGAAATTATTACTAGTTATAGAGCCTAGCATGTAGTAGATATATCTGCTGTTATTACTATCATTGTAATGAGTCATTTAAAACAGAGCCTTCAAAGCTTGCACCCAAAGGCTTGTGAAAATATCAACCACAATGAGGGGACTCCATAAATGATCTCTAACAAGGGGAATTCTTTAGATGTGCTTCTATTTGGCCATTTAAGAGGTTTCTTGTCTTTAGTCATACCATAATCCCAAGAGCCTCACAAATCATTAGATTTCTACTATAATTTAATATAACACATTTTTTTTCAGGAGTCATATTGTATTCCATTGAATTTTGCTTTGGCAATCTCACTTATTTGATATTTAAACAGACAATTTAGGAAATGGGTTAGAACCCAGAGCCTGGAATCAGTAGTGTTCCCCTCATTTTCAGTCTCTTCTGTTGCAAACTTACCATGCAAAGAAATTTGGATTCTCTGAAGAAAGGCAGTTGAACTGCGTGATTGGAAGATCTTTGAACATACTCAAGAACACAGCCACAAAACACAGGGTTTCCAACTCTAAATCAAGACTACTCATGGTCAAGGCTGTCCAACTAAATCTCAGGGCCGACCTTGCAGTCTCTGTACTAGTGTGATGCTCGTGTGTGAGCCGGAAGAGCTCACAGAGAAAACACCAACACGTTTTATCTGGAATCGAGTTTGGACATACATAGGAACTGCAGAGTTTTAAAGAGGTCTTGAGGATACTGATCTCTGAGAAAGAAACAAGGGAGGCAAATAAGGATGAGGGCCAAGGAAGAAGCACTGTTAGCGTAACAGAGGCAAGTGGCCTTTTCCAAGCCCACACCCTGTTTAGTTAGTCACTAAGATAAGCCAAAAGGACTATAAAGAACAATACAATCTTGATCCATTAAAGTGGTAACCAATCAGGAAGCTTGAGGCTTGGTAACCTGAGAGGGATTTAATAAAAACCAATCAAACAACTTGTTAGAGGAAGTGTGTTGGGGGAAAATTGCTTCTTCAGTGAGCTGAATAGTAGGAAACCAACATAGGAGTCAAGGGATTCATCTGCCTGTACATCAGGGATATGGAGTCATGAGTTTTCTCACTGGGAAGACAGAATAGCAATTAAGGATTTCGTGTATGAGTTCTGTAATTAGGCTCAGCCAATGAGACTTGTATTTGTACATATATATATATATATATATATGTATATATATATATATATACATATATATATATATAGATATATATATATATATATATATATATATGCTACTAAAGTACCTCTTTCAATTCAGAGGCAAGATATACAAATCATGACTAAAAATAAACACAATTTCTCGACAGTGTCAAATAAATAAAATGGGATGAGATTCAGGTTTGCTTGGGGACCCCTGTGGCCTAGCCAGCTGGATTTTGGATCAATGACAAGTGCTTACGGGTCTTTCGTGCTGCAGAATGGATGACTTCCCAGGCTCATATTCAAAAATACTCCTTGGCTCCGATCGAAATTTTCTGGTGTCCACCTTTCTGTCTGGAGGGTCCCAGTCATGCCTGTAAATGAACAGCAACCCACACTGAAAGCCCTGTGAGATCTTACCATGGTCAATTTCCCAAAGTTAATTTGACTAGAAATTTAATGGTTTAGTGTGTCTGTGTGTATATGTGTATGCTTGTGTGCATGCAGGAGAAAAACTTTTGGAAATCAATGCTTTCCTTCCACCAGAGGTTCTGGGGTTCCAGCTCAGATCTTCAGGCTTAATCACCAAGCAGTTTTCCCGCTGAGCCCTGAGAGATTAACACAGAACAAACCAATAACAATAGAAACAACAAAACCCTCACACAACATCTCTCTGGATAAAAATGTATGAAATTACTATATATGTTTAACTTTATATAAATGACTTATAGTAAACTATCCCTAATAGTTCACCTTTACTCTACTTTTGCAAGCGTGACTATGGCTGGAAAAACTCACAAACGAGGTTTGGAGACACATGAATAGTGAGTGACTTGTTGCTAGACCCCTGGGTCCCTAATGATATGTATGTCTGAGTTTAAAGTGGCAGTGTGCTCTGTGAAGCTTTGTCAGTTTAACCACCTGGTGATCTGACTTCCTTGGTCCAGAATGATAAGAAATAATGCACATAGCATGTTTGGCCATATTTCTTGTGACTAGCATTGGAGTACATGTGTGAGAAGTACAACTGCTTCACTTGGGCTAACATGCACAGGGATAAACAAAGTGGAGTGGGAGACCTCTTGGTGTGAGCCTTGAAATACTCCCCCGTGGGAATCTGATCTTTTCCTTGCCTTGATACCATGAGAGCGTCTGTCTAGGACTCTTGGCAAGTACATTTTCACAGGAGGACTCAGAACACCAAATTTTTCCAGGAAGCCAGAACCAAATTAGAAAACTCAGAGAAGTGGAAGAATTATTCAATATGTATTTATTTATTTTATTTATATTTGAGAGAAAGGAGCTTCTGTCTTCTGAGTTTGGAAATTCTGATTCCATGGAGAGGAATGATATTCTTTCTCCATGGAATGCTAGGCACAGAAATGCTCTAAGAGAAAAGCAGAAGCAAGCCCTAGGTGTGTAGAGAATCAGCAAGCTCCATCAGCAAGCTCCATCAGCAGAGCCTGGACATCTTCATGCTTTGGTTTTCCCACCTGTGTGAAACCGTCCTGTCTGAATTATGGAGACAATAAAAAATGTGCAGTGATAATTATTTCTCAGCTTAAAGACATTCCTTCGTACTTCTCCACAATTTGTCATGAGGAAAGAGGAATTAAGATGAAAATTCCTTGACAAGTAGTGTTTATTTTTGTTATGTATTACATGATGATTCCTAATGATAAAATTTTAGTGGTGTTGAGTATATTTTTTATGAGGTGTGTTTGTTGGTTTGTGTGAAAATGGCTCCTGTAGGCTCATATGTTTGAATGCTGGGTTCCCAGTTAGTTGAACTATTTGGGAAGGATTAGGAGGTGTGACCTTATTGGAAGAGGTGTGTTACTGATTTGAGGTTTCAAAACCCCATGCCAAGCCCAATGTCTGTCTCTCTGCCTACTGCCTTCAGACTAGGATGTAAAACTCTTGGCTACTGCCCCAGGATCTTGCCTGTCTGCTTGCCTCTAAAACTGTAATGGACCCTTAATTAAATGCTTCCTTTTAAGAGTTGCTTTGGTTATGGTATTTCTTCATGGCAACAGTATGGTAACTAAGACCATATATGATAGAAAATACTTAAAAACCAGTAATATTAAAGTCATTAATAAACATCTTTTCTATTGCTATTTATTAATTACCAATAGAGGTAGCGTAGGCTCTGGACTTAGGAGAAGTCAAGGTTGAGTCCTGGCTTAGACACTCTATCCATATAAATAGAGCAAGTTATTGTAATTTTCTAACCAATTTCTTCTTCCGTAATGTAGAACATGTCCCACTGGGTTGTTATCAGAATACAACAATGTAATACAATGAAAGTGCTTAGCCCTGCGCTTGCATTAAGATCAGCTTTTAGTAAAGATTACAAATAATTAGAAATATTAGACACAGTCCTGCTAAAATAACACAATTGAAAAGTGTTCATAAAAATTGTACTTGAGTGTGAATAGCTTACTTAAAAATATTTCAGTGGAGAAATGAAAATGAGAGTCAGCTAAAATAACAGGCGAAAATGAGTCACAGACACGTGTTAAATAATGCCTTATTTACAATTTAAGAATAATTTCTTTTGGTTTCTAAAAGGCATCTTAAAAGACCTGAACTTTCAAACCCATGAAAACAAAAAAATTAACTGCTTAGTCTCTTTCTAATGTGGGGCAGCAGAGGGAATCTGTGCAATTGTTTTCAATTACTTAATCTTTCTATGTATTTGGTTTGAGACAGAATGTTACTGTGTAGCCAGTTCTGGCTTGGAAGTTACTATGTAGCTCAGTGGCTTGGAACAAGCTTGCCCTAGCTTTATGAAGACTGAGATTATACAGTGATGCGCCTTACTCTAGCCCCCTTCAGCTCAGGAATTGGACTCAGAGTCTAGAGTGTGTGGAGCAAGCCATTACCACTGAGTCTCATATCCAAGGCCTGTGGATATAATGTATTTTGTATGTGTGCGCATGCACGTGCATGCTTATGTGTGTGGGCGTGCATGTGTGTACATATTTTGTTGTCATTTGCAGTACTCAGATAAATGCTCTACTTATAAACTACATCTGTGGCTTCTTTATTTCTTTTATGAGCTTACTAAACAAAAAATAAACGTTATATTCCTGTCTTAGTTAGGGTTTTACTGCTGTGAACAGATACCGTGACCAAGGCAAGTCTCATAAAGGACAGCATTTAATTGGGGCTGGCTTACAGGTTCAGATGTTCAGTCAGTCCATTATCATCAAAATGGGAACATGGCAGTATCCAGGCAGGCATGGTGCAGGCAGAGCTGAGAGTTCTAAATCTTCATCTGAAGGCTGCTAGTGGAAGACTGACTTCCAGGCCGCTAGGATGAGGATCTTAAAGCCCAGGCTAACAGTGACACACCTACCCCAACAAGGCCACACCTCCTAATAGTGCCACTCCCTGGGACAGGCATATACAAACCATGACAGTCCTTGATTCATCAAGTTTAATTTAGAGCATTATGCTAGTGAGACCCAGACTTCCCTGAAAGTATTCAGCATCATCTTTGTAGTGATGCTCAAAACAGACTGATAAGTCCATGCATATTTCACTCCACAATGCTGGACTGTTGCCTCACTGAATACCACTGTGGTTTGATTTTTATCCTGAGAGAAGCCATTTTTGGAGAAGGAGCCTTACTTTAGTGTCGAAGACTGATCTCTTGGTCGTGGCGGAACGTGTGGGGGAAGCACTGGGGAGGGTGCCTCCTTAAAAGCATCGGTGCCATTGTCTGAGTGGCTTTTGGAAAGAGGTCTGTAGGTCTGAGTCTTCGCGGCAGGGTGTGACTGAGCACTGTAGGGTGAGTTGTATAGACCTACCATGAAAAAGAAAAACCAGCAAAACAGACAAGTAACTTAAAAAGTGCATTTAGCAGTTGGGCTCTGCAAAATCATCAGTGGTGTTGCAAAAATTACCAATGAACATATTTTAATATGTATATTAGGTAGTACATTGTTTATTAATTTATCAACATTATGAATTATCACTTATTAATTAGGCATCAATTTGTCCTGCACGTAAGTATTGATTATAGTCAATCATCAGCCATTGCAGAATTAATGAAAATTCAGGCTGTTTAGTAAAAATAGACTTACAGGTACTCAGCAAGGTTTCCTCTCATTTACAGAAACTAACACCTTAGGTAAATGTACAGAGGAAGATTAAAATGTCAGCTAATATTTCCTAATACTGACATGTGACAGTTGATATGCTAATCGCATCCCAACAATTATTGAACATGCTTGTATGCACGAGGCGCTGCTCCCGCAGGGGACATGGGAGCGTGAATCCTCCTCAAAAAGCTGCTACAAAAAGTGGGTGATTGGAAAGAGTTGGTGACAGTTAATAAAATCCAAGGGAGAAAGGCATTGTAAGAATTGGAGGATGCTAGAAGTGGATGGGTGAGACAGACAATGCATTATAGACCTGAAGGATTAGCTTTGATGGGCAGTAGAGGACAGCAGAAGATTATGCAGGACACAGAGCCGTGGGTTAGTAGAAAGTAGTGGGGGTTATAGGTGTTTTGTTGATGGACTGAAGGGTAAAATTCCCCAGACTTTACAGGATAACAAAACCGAACTTCAGCTTATTAATTACCAGGGAGACACACTGATTTCAATATTTGAAAGTATATAAAAATTCTTAGTTTCTCATCATCTAAATCTTGGGCTAAGTCTATCTGTGTGTAACTGCTTCTCTATGTATGTGTCTTTCCGTGGGATGGGACATTGGACAACACCTGTTTATTCTTAAGTGTTTCTTAAGTTCCACAGACTTCAGCTTGTAAGGTAACTCAATGAGGTGAGTTTGAAGGACCAGGGCCAGGAAGGGAATCTTTACTTTATGGACTTCCTGAAATAATATGGGGATATAGGGTCTAACCCAGAGGTCAAGAGCTTGATGTTTATTTATTTATTTATTTTTATCCCCCCCCCCATTTATCTTTGGAGTTGAGAAGCAAAATCACCCAGTTAAAGGGCTGGTTGCTGGCCATTGGGTTTTAGAGAGGGGAAGTCTCATGGAGATTTCTCTTAGGGTGGTAAAAAGGACCCTACATGGGGATACAACCCTGAGCCTAGGCTAAGGCTGGGTAGAATCTCTTGATGTGATAGTCTTGAAAACTGATGGGAAGGGGCATGTTTTAGGGGTCTGTCACACGAGCATGAAGACCACTCCACAAGAAACCAGCACATTCAAGTCCAAATGGAAATGGCAAAGGCAAAGTCCTTCCTTTGTAAGCACTGGCAACTCTGAATCAGAGACATGGCCCAGCCGAGAGGGAGGCTCTCACGTCTGTCAATGAATGGCTCCCTTCTGGAGCCAGATCCTGGACATGATCGTAAGACACTTGGATTTACTTGTTTGGGGGAATAATATCTGAGAAGCCTTATGCAATCGTAATCACTCTTTCTGCTGATAAAAAGATCTTTATTTTGTTGTGTAACTGAGGTCCTAGTCTGTTCTCTCACCCTGACCCTTCACGCTGTGGCTAAACATTCCTGAAGTTGAGAATAACCAACAGTGGAGGAATGAATGACACAGAATGGTGTTAGTTCCCAATTCCAGGAGAAAGGATCAATCTTTTGTTAGGCATGCTCTGAGAAAAGGAGTAGAGAATTCTCTCTCATCCCAGGAATGGACAACATGAGGTCTGATTGGCAAGACAAGGGACCAAGGCTCTTCCCAACAGTGGAGTGTGACTGGTCATCACAAGCAAGCGAGGAAAGCCATCCTACCTGCGTTGTATGTGTAAGGAGTATTATACATGTCTGTGTCCTCATCTAGAAAATGAAGCATAAACATGGTAATCCAGATGCTGCTGCCTTGTTACCAAGACAGCAGAAGATCAGAGAAATGACAGAAACATACTAGCAAAAAAAAAAAAAAAAAAAAAAGAAGCATTTTTTTTTTCTAACACATAACAGCACTTGGCAGTTCCAAATATCGTGTCCTCTGGGCAGAGCGAGCTTGTCTATAAGGTAGTGTACCTTGCTACCCTGGTCACACATGCAAAGCTGGTCTCCTGTCCTTACTTCCCCAGGCAGCTTCTTGTGTCCTCTGCACTGTGATCTTTTATTAAGTGCTTTTAAGGTAACTTGTCAAGTGTACTGAGTGGGATCAGGAGAAGCTGGATCCACCTACACTCACTCTTGTGGTAAGAAACAGACAGAGGGGGAGAGGGAGCAGCAGCGGGTTGTAGAAACGGACAATACCCGAGTGTAGTAGCGAGCTAAGACTAGGACACCTGGCAAGCTCCAAGGTCACCTCTTAGGAGGCTTCTTGACAGCTCGTGGTTAAGGCAGAGGCACAGATCTGTAACGTAGGAGGGAGAGTAAGAACAGGAGGGATGCTGAAAAGAATAGGCCACTAAGTGCACCTCGGGCTTGAAGTTTTGTGTGGAGAAAGTCTATCTATACAAAGGTTGAGCATACAGCCTTCAATACATAAAGACTTGATAAAAAAAACAAACAAACAACAGAAGAACATACATACCCGGCTTGTGTACCATGTGGATTTGCTTAAACATTGTCTTGTACCAGTCTTTCGGCCGGTCAACCGTCTGTTAAAGAGAACAGCTGAGATTATAAACTCTTCCTGTTAGGTTTAGGCAAAGGGCTACTCTGGCTGTGCCTACTTGCTGCAATCTCTCTCTCTCTCTCTCTCTCTCTCTCTCTCTCTCTCTCTCTCTCTCTCTCTCTCTCTCTTTCTCTCTGTCTCTGTCTGTCTCTCCCCATCCCCTCCTCTTCACAGCTGCTATAAAATAAATGGCAGACATCTTACTGTGACTGTGAATCTATAATTCTCAGTGTCCCCACAGTGGTTTACCTAACATTCTAAGTAATCAGGGGCTTTAGATGGCACATTCTAAAAGGCGGACACACATTGCCAAAGGTTCGAATCTTTCCCACTTCCCCAGCTATAGTAATCTGAGACAACCCAACTGCCAGCCCATGGGTACTCACCAGCTGCGTGGCATGGGATGGCCTTTTCTCTGTGAAACCTTTATGAGAGGCTTGAACCTCGTGGGTCTGACCTGTCCTCAGATCCTCTGCTATGCTGATGTCTATGTGTGGGGATATAACTCTTCTACTAAAACTCTAGTGAACACTCCCAGACAAAGTCTTCATTGCTAATATTCAGTATTTCTAATGTCAGGTTTGCCTTCCTGCTATGACTTGATGTCAATTTCAGCAATTTACCCCATTACTTGTGCAGTTTGTGAATAGACTATCCCATATTTACTGAATTGAAACATTTTGTATTATGGTTTTATTTATTCAAATCAGCTGTGCCTAGTACTAGATAGTATTTGATTAAAATTAGCTCCTTCTATTACGATGATGATGGTGATGATGATGATGATGATGATGAAGTCTATGTGTCTGAAGCAGGGCTTTGTCATGTATTTTGAACTAGTCTTTAACTCATGATCCATGCACCTAGTCTTTGATGTGCTGGAATTACAGGGACTCAACACTAGCTCAGCTTATTTGTGTGCGTGTCCATGTATGTGTGTGTGTGTTTGTGTGTGTGTGTGTGTGTGTGTGTGACATAGGGTGATCTCAGGTGTTGTTCCTCTAAAGAGACCCTGTTTTTTGATGGGGTCTCTCTCTGGGACCCAGGCTTTATCAATGAGGCTAGTCAGCCCCAGGGATCCCCCTGCTTCCAGTTCTGCCTCCAGTTCTGGGTTTACAGGTGAGCGCCACCATGCCTAGCTTTTTCTGAGAGTGCTGTGCATGGAACTCAGATCCTCAGTCACGTTTGCCCAGCAAGCACCTAATACATCCACTTCCTCAGCCTTATTGTTATTCTTAAATATTGAGAGTTCCATGAAAACATTGAAAAATTGAACTAGGGGATATTTTTGACCCAAGGGATAGATATTCAGATCAGCTTCAAAAAAGACAAAGTTAACATTTACTGGTTTAAGTGGCTAAAATACTGAGTGTATCAGGCAATTCGAAGTCATAGAGAATATATCAAAGTGCACCTAGGCCTTCAGAACTTCTTAAATAAGACACTGGAGTGCATACAGCTTTTGTCTTGTTAAATTATAAATTCTCTGATAGTTACCACCCCTCACACATGCCAGGGTTCAGGTATGACAGAAGCAGCAGGTTATAGCACAAATAGGAAAAGAATGTCCAATCGTTAAACAATGTTCAGATCTTCAAGCCTTTAGTTACCGTTTAATTATTTCTAGAAATAGGAATCTGAGAATGTTATGTATCTGTTTTATTTTTTGGGGTGCATGTGTGGAGGTATATGCACATGTATACCACAGGTGTGTATACTACATGAGCATGTAGAAACCAGAGGCAGATACCGGATAGCCTCTTCTTTCACTCTCTGCCTTATTCTCTTACAATATATGTTAAGGGGCTTAGGATAGTCCTTCCAGTATAACAAATCTCAAAATATAAAACCAGCAGGGGAATTCCGACATCTGTGGAGTGAAATACTGAGTGAACCTAGCTTATTGGAAGCAACTCTGTTATAGTCTGGGAAAACACACATTCCTTTTTAGAACTGTAGTGCAGCAATTTGCTCTGCAAGATCCTCATTTCAATTATATCAGAGATTGAACCAGAAGTTAACTAGTCTGTGTACAGGTGACCGAAAGCGTCAGATTTTCCAAGGTCATTGCCCTGATTTAAAACATTGGTTAGGACTTATACTTTCGAGAGCAGAAACTGTTTGATATTTTATATTCTGATTTTTCTCTTGTATGTGTGGTCACTGCATTTTTTTTTCTCTCTCAGAAACTATTAGGCAGGATTTAAATTTATTTTGACTTCTGAAAGTCCTGACAATTCTGACAGTTACCAGAGAACATCAGTTCTGTTCAGAGTCACATAGGCATTGTAGGCTTTTCCTACAGTGGGAGCTTGAGAGCATCAGTAATCAAACAAATGGCCAAATTATGGAGACTGGTGTGTGTGGGGGGGGGGATAAGGGGGGCGGGGCAACCCATCAAAGAAGCAGGAATCTGCTGTTCCCTGGTTCAAGCACAATACTGGGGCATGGTGGGGGCTGGTGAGAGGACTTACATCAGGAAGGTGCCTGCCATTTAAGTAGGAGAACCCAAATTCCTGTTTCTAGTACCTGTGTAGAAAGCTAGGCATGGTAGTGGGCTCCTACAATCCCAGGACTGAGGAGGCAGAGGCAGCTCTGGGTTTGGTGAGAAAGCCCAGACAGCAAATGAGGAGGATGCTCAGGTTCAACCTCTAACCTCTCCATGCACATCCAGCCACACATGTGCACGTGTCCACATACATGCACACACACCAATACACACACACACACACACACACACACAATACTTGAACACGTATCTTTAGTAGACATTTGTTTTTCTAAAAGGCAGGTTTCTTTTTCATTGAGCTTTACTTCTTTTTATACTTTTATGTTACAAGAGCAACCATAGAGAAGCAACGTACAACTGCGTACAAAAATAGTTTCTCACTGTACCTGGACACAGCCAATGGGGACAAGGGTGCCGAATAAGGAAATACATCGCCGTGTATGGCAATGCATTGTGACAGACGGCACTGTTGTCTACACTCGCCAGAGGGCCTATATCAGGCAGGATCTCACAGTTACGCCACCTGCTAGCTTTATATGGTGAGCACAAAGAAGCCAGGAGATGGCCAGCCAGCTGACAGAGACACTCTGAGGCTGGTAAAGCTGAGATGTGCAGATTCGGTGTCTCTTTCTAGAAGAAGTGGTGTGAACACTTTTGTTCCTTTTGGCAATGTCATTTTGGAGCATGATATGTCTCACATTGAGATGATGAATGAAGAAGTCCCCACTTGGGAAATTTATTTTCAGATGTGCCTTCAAAAAGCACTTTTGTGTGGACTATTTAACCTCTGGGACTCTACCATACAGCTGTCTGTCACTCATGGCCCTATTGGAAGGGGCTCCAACTTTCATCTTCTAGTTATGAAACATCGACACTATACATTTATTTAACATGCAGACACTTAAAAAAAAAACCCAGGTATGTTTTCTTCACATACGACAGTAAGAATCCTATCCTACTCCCCCCTGCTAGCTCTAAAATAGCCAAACAAGTATTATATTTGAACCAGAAAGAAAGAAATCTTGTGCGTCACTTAGCTAGCAGGGTTTCTTTCACGGTCTCACGGGCTCTCAGCCCTAGAGAATTTTTGTTTCTGTTTTAAGGATATGGCAGGAAAAGGCTGACAGACATCTCAGGTCACAGGAGAAGGGTCACCCTGAAAAGCTGTCTCCCTCCATCATGAGAGCTCAAAAGTAGAGAGTGTTCGGTGCTTGTTTTCAGCAGTCTCTGGACCACTTCACAATATCCTGTTACCATGGTATTCATTAGTTATCTGAGAGGATTCCCTGACACGGCTCAGTGAGACAGCACTGCTTTTAACGTACACACCGAGCAGGAAGTGGAGGCAACCTGAGTCTGATAATCCTTACTTTCTACACGAATGAGGGAAGAAAATAATCTTGGACATTCTTGGCCCAGGGATGGCAGGCATTTATAAATACAGGTCTATCCTTGGATGTGGAATTCATAAGGGTACAAAGCAGTAAACATGAACAGGATCTCTCCTGTCTTTGTATAGTTTTAAAGGCCTGAGCAAGTTATACAGAAAAAAAAAAAAGAGGGCTCCTTGTAAGGAACTTCTGCAGTGGCTAATAATTCACCTTCAGTTTTCTATAAGGAAAATTATCATCACACTCTTAGAGGATGTGTGTGGTTGCTTATCATTTGGCAGCAGATAATATAAATTTAATGTTACTTTTATTAATTGCTTTATCAATCACTTCCAACATCTTGGATTTTTCCTTTAAAGCACAACAAAGCAACAATTTTCAAGCAAAACTTTAGAAATTAAAAATCTGTACATTAGAAAGAACGGGTCACATTAGTGTGATTATTTTTAATATATCCTTTACTAACTTAAAAAAAAACTCACTCCTAGGTTTCAGACTGTAACTGCACAGAAAGCAATGATCTCTTAGGCAACGTGTGTACCGTGTCTCAAGGGTTAACAGGCAAAATCCATGACACCGTTCCTGTCTGAGTCACTATGCCTTCATTATCATGGGAAATTCAAATTTAGCCATTTCAAGTTAGAAATTCTGAAGGGAAAACAAATGTCAAAACACTGTCATTAGATACATACAACTGTCATAAAACGGAGTGTATTAGTCATAAGCCCTGGGATTTTTCTGTCACTTAAATATGACCATCATGATTCCAACACAAAATTTTTGAGCTTTATAATTAGTTACATTCAACAGTCTTAACAATCTGAGAGGTCTAAATCCCAGGCTCATGCTACATGAATATACTTTTTTTGGCTTCAACTACAATATTGATGCCAAGAATAATCAATTCTGGACTCATGTCTGTATATAAAACATAATCACTGCAAACTCAAAGACAGAAAGAAACTCTCATACTTCTTCAACTTTTTCAAAATGTTTCCTGTGTCACCACTGCTTCTGGCCTGATACCCTGCCCATCCTTTTCCTAGGTTCCTCACTGTCTCTGGTCCCCTGCATTTCCATTCACGGGAAACCAGCTCTTGGCAGCACCTCAGCCCTTTATGTGGGTGCAGAGGCAACCTCTTTGCAGTAGGAGCTTCCTCCTCTCAATCCCCAGCCCCACCTTCACCTGCAAAGACGCTGTGGCTCTCATCCTGGCTTCCCGGTCTTCCTTCTCTGCTACCACAGACCTCCTCTTGCAGTGGACTTGGTCAGCACACAGCTGCCTGCCTAGCCTCTGCTTCTGTGAGCAGCGTTGCCAGAAAGGGCTGCCCCAGAAAGGGCTGCCCCGGCGGCGGCACACTGAGTAACGCTTTGGCAGAGTTGAAAGACTAAAAAAAAAAATGCCCTCAACACTTTCTACTTTCACTTATCGTACAGAGAGCTCTCAGCAGGCTCAGCTGGGAGGGAAGCACAAATATATTCTCTCTCTCTCTCTCTCTCTCTCTCTCTCTCTCTC
>NW_021620984.1:8701471-8731642 GCF_004785775.1 Grammomys surdaster
CTTTCTCTCTCTCTCTCTCTCTCTCTCTCTCTCTCTCTCTCTCTCTCTCTCTCTCTCTCTCTCTCCAGCTTTTCCTTCCCATATCCTCCCTTCACTCCAGCATCTCGCCTCTCAAGTCCCAACTCACAGTTGCCCATCCCCTGGTGTTAACTCACATCCATTTCAAGAAACAAATCACTTGTCATTTTACCGTGCATGTGGGAATTACATGCTGTGAATGGAGTAACTCGCTACCCCCACCCCCTTCGTTCTCCCTCTAGGCTTCACCTTGCTTTGATAGAAAGTTAAAAACAAAGTGTTATTATTTAACAAATCCCACCATTTTCATGGTTTTAAATTCAAACGGAAAAAAACAGACTGTGAGGTTATCTTCACTGCCCAGTTTTCTCCCTCTGCCACACAGCACGGTATTCATGGGAGCTTGGATGGCTCAGAGGACAATCTTTATGCTGTAAGACCCTAGGAATGCACAGAGCTATGCACAATCCATCCTTTGTGGAGTCCATGTACAGAACCAGAAAGACACATGTGCTGGCATGCGTGGCTTACCGTTCTAATGGCTGTGGGGATTCCAGACTCATCCACGGGGCCGATCCCTGGGTAATGCGGGGCTTTGATGACTGTGACCCTCTTCTCTTCCTCAGAGGATCTATAGAGCGGGATGGAGCTACCCATGGTGCCATCCAGAGACTGGGCATGCTGGGAATATGCCTCCGCAGAATCTGAGCGGAAAATACAGCGACATAGAACACATTGGATGCACGGACTGTAAATTAAGGGTGCCTCTTGTCCACTGATTGACAACCAGCATAGAATCCTCTTGCTACCTATGTGCCTTTCCCTGTATTTACTTTGTCTCATTCAACAGCAGATGTTACACATATGTATGGGACAACAAGGACCTCGGTGTCTTATAAAGAAGGACGAGAGGAAGAATATTTGATGAATGACATGTGGAACCATTGTTGAGGAAACACTGAGGGTGTTCCACCTCATCTTCCTTCCGGAAATCTTGGGAGGGACAGGATGAGGGGGACAGCAGAAGCCGACAGAAGCCTTGCCACAATGAAAGCTTACTCAGGTCACAACTCATAAGGATTCTTGTGAGGCTGTTGGCCGCCATCATGAGAAAGCAGTAAGAGGGTGTTTTAGAGAAGCCATCGGATTATTGATCCAAAGATACAATTCCGTAAAAATAAAATTAAAATAAAAGTCAATTGAATATTATGTTGAGAACTAGACACACACTAGAAAGTGAAGGCTTCTAGGTAAATACGTGCTTTTCAGTAATTAAGATTTATTGAATTTTATTTGATACTGTTGCTTTTATGGTAAAATACCCATGTCATGGCTTTTTATCCTTTAAGACTGATAATTGTCATGAGGATTAAAGTTACATGAGGCTTATCAAATTGCCATCTTTATTTTAAGGTTATGAATCCTTGGAATACTTTCAGAGGTAACAGAGAATTTATGTGTACACTACCTGTTCTGTTTATCCTGAGTTAAAAATAGTAGTTTTGGAAATACTATTGATGATCTTATCAAAACAATAGTGGTGTGACTTCCTGCTGTTTTAAAGACTCTGTACCACTTGTTTTAGCAAAGTCTGTTACTCAGTTCCTTTCTGTGGAAGCTGAAAAAAAATTTGTTTTAGGATAGCATTTGGTGACTATATTCATATATATGTGTTTGTTTCATTTTTGTACATATATAGGATTTACAATTAATATTTATACCATGTATAGATAGCATAATGAACTTTTATATGTGTATTTTTATGATGATGTGTAGAACAATATAAATAAGCATTTAAGAATTTGACTCATTTTCACAAGGATATTTAGCATTAAGCTCTTGAGAGGCTAATATTCAGTATATTAATATATTGTCTATAATTAAGTCCACTTTCAATTTAGTCAACAACAGAAAAACGTCTTAAGGCATTTTTGAATGAAATGGATGAATCTAGGAATGGAATTGTTAAATGTGTCATTGCTTATACAAATCCTATCTTGCCAGCCACTCTGAATGAAGTCACAGTATGTTATTTTGTCTTGATTGACCTTTTAATTCTTCACCGGCCTTGACAGGATAGCCACAATGCTCGGATTTTTGTCAGCAACCACTGTTTTCTGAACATGTAGGATGTGCCACAGTCCTAGCGTAAAAGAGAGTATTAAGTCTGTCCCCACGTATAGTTCATGTGACTGTACAAACCCACAGCTTGCGCAATGAAAGCTAGCTCTTTTTATATTTCTCTTATATGGCCCATAAACTGTTATATTTGCAATCTTTTGTCTTAAAGTTCACCTAGGGCAGAACAGACTTGTAAATTCCACTCCCCTCCCATTACTGCCTTAGCCAATTGGAACTTATTCAATGTTTATACAGGGAATTTCTTTCCATGTTAAACAGTTTATGTGTAAAATCTACTCACTAGCTAGGTCTAAAGTCAAGGGCTGTCTATACTTGAGTATATTTTTTATTTGGTAGACTGGGGAAAACCATTCACTAAGACAGGTGCTGGGATAAAGGGTCCCACTTAATGATTGTTTAGGAAAACGTTATGGCTGAAATAACTTAGAAAGTTTCATTTTCGTGTATAATAATGCACAATTCCATTACAAAATGTTGAAATAGTGGAGTGTGTTATAAAACTGAACTGTGGACTGGCTGTCAAAGAGAGAAATTTGGCACAAACAAGCTCTTCTTTCTTACGCTCTAAAAGGAGATCATTACAAGCTTCACAAATGGCTCCCAGGAGTAGCGTTAGAAAAGGCACGAGTATATTTAGACTCCTCTTTAATGAGTCCCATGATTATGTTTAAAACCGTACAGAGGTTTTGTTGACCATGGGAGCTGCGTTCTACCATGACTGGGCTTGAAACTGACATGAAGTATTCTTCAGTAAACTTGTGGTATCACACTCTTTCCGTTAAAGAAGTCAGTGTGGGAAGAGGGAAGAGGTCTGCTATCAACTATAGAATGGTGTATATCTCTGTGTTCTAGATGTTTCTCTATGTTGCTGACCTGCAGTGGCTGTAAGATGGGGCCTCTCTTTTTGAGAGGTTCAAGTATGTCTGCTTCCTTAGCATCCTCTGTTTTGTGGTCCTGAAAACTCTCTGGGTTCTCAACATCATGGAAACCTTTTCAACCTAACACGTAATGGTTCATTTTGGAATTTTTACATTGAATTTTTTAGCAACTACAAAATAATTGTTACATTACCTTTAAGCTATGTGAATATATTTGGCTAAATAAGAATGTTTTCATCTTTATCAAGCATAGGACTTTCTCAGGAGGCTCTGAAGAGCTCACAAGATAGACAGTATCATATGCTTAAAGTTTTGAACAAATTTTCATATTTCCATTGTTGATGTAACTTAAAAATATGTGCAAAATCTACTTACTGGTTAGGCCTAAAGTCAAGGGTTATTTATACTTCAGAAATTATATTTTTTAATTGGTAGAATAGGATGAACTGTGTTCACTAAGACAGGCAATGGCTAAAGAGTCACACTTAATGATTATGTAGGAAATAATTATTATTGGAGGAAGACTATAACTTAAACATTTTAAATTAGATTTATGTACTTTGCTTGTGTGTATGTATATGTGCCATATGCTGGGTGCATTTATAGGTCAGAAGAGTGCATCAGATCCCTTGGAACTGAAGTCACAGATGGGTGTGGACCATCATTTGGGTGTTGGGAACTGAGACTGGGCCTTCTGAATGAGCAACAGTGATCTTACCCACTGAGCCATCTCCCCAGCACCAGTAGGCTTTGCCTTCTTTTTAATATTCTAAGGATTAAGAACCTATATAAATTGTGAAATCTTCATTTAAGGTAGTACTTAAGCTCCCCTCGTTTGCTTCCCAGTACCCCAGTGATGACAGACGGTCTTCAAATGTCAGTTTCAATAGTTTATGACTGTGATCCAGGACTTTAGGATTTTACTGTGTTACTACTCTAGCCTGTCCCCTTGTTATACCATTTTAATCGCTAAACAATTTTTCCATAGGTGGAACTAAAGAGTATTCTAGAATGAAAGCTCTTCCACACAGGAAGAAGCCACCTCAATGGAAAAATGCTATATTAAAGTTTTCTGGGTTCCGTGAGCTCCCCTTGGTTCATTAGGTATCGTCATGTTCTTTCTACTCCATCATTTAAATATTAACTAGCCTTCTCTGGGCTCAGCTATGGAAGGAATCATCACCTACAAATAGCAAGGGTGGGCCCTCTTTTCTACAATAGAAACTCTTCTGTCCTAATTCTCCCCAAGTTAGGGTCACCAGAGGATTGTCAGTCAGTCTCATGTCACTATGTCACCTTGTATTTTTCTCTTGTGATATACAGCTGCCACATTAAAACTGTCAAGAAAGTCGTGATCGCAGTACTTACCAAGCGACCTGCCATGCTGCATGATCACGCTGGAGTTCAGTGAGGCTGGGAGGGAGTATGCAGAAGGGGAGAACGGCCTCTGATAGTAATTCACTGGACTCACAGCACCTCCAGAGTTGCCATTGATAGTGATCTGGCTCTGAGAAAAGCAGAGAGGACCTGTTCTATCACATGCTTCCCCGTAAACTTCCTATATGGCGACAAGAGCTTCCAACTACAGGATGGCAATCAACTACAGGGCTTTTATTTATTTTGAAAATAGGTGTCAGCGGGAACAAAGACCTCCCTCACCTAGGTTTCTCCATTCTTTCCTTTCTTTCTCACCCTTTATATTATCAGAGGGCATGGGAAGTGGTTAGGGAAATGAGAGTGGCTAGCCGGTGGGCACACCACGGTGCCACCTACTTGGGTCACTGGCAAATGAATGGGCAGGACACTGAGCTCTCATAGCCTGATCTTAAGTAATCTCATCTCTCTCATCCTTCTGCATGGTGGATTTGAAATGGATGCTCTCTGACAGGAGGAGAGCGGCTAGCTCACAGACTCAGGGCTCTAATGAATCAATGTTTCCAAAACAAGGTAACTGACACAGAAGCCAAGTGTTTGGCTTCATGAGTCAGGGAATGACCTATTCGGGCAGCCTCATACCTAGTAAACCATTGTAAAGATATTAAAACACTGGTTTCTCTCTACTTCAACTTCACTTGGCATTCTGATTCCTTAATACATCGTTATTTGGTTTACATCTGACTATTTTCTATTGCTAATGCTACCCGAGGCTTCTTGTTGAGACAGGCATACACGTATTTCGTTTGTAGTTGTTAAAACATGCGACTTGGTACTGCTGTCCTAGTAGCCAATCAGAGGGTACATGTTGTGAGTGAGCTGGGTCAGCTTAGTTCATAGAAGCTGAACTCAAGACTGTCTCTGCACAGCATAGTACTGAGTGTAATGCAAACTGAATAACGCATGCAAATGAGATAAAACCTTAGTAAGAACATGTAGTTAATACAGCATTACAGAGATGGACATACAAACACACATCTGCACAGACAGAGAGACTCACAACTCACAAACTTCTCTACTTTTTTAAATAACAAAATAAACTTCACTTACACAAGTATGAGCCACACAGCAGATGAATGTATATCTATCTGATCTAACTTTAAGGTTATTATGCTTTCAAATGATCCAAAAGAAAGCTAAATTTATTTAAAAGTCATATCATATTGATTTTGTCCTAAAATCAATAACTATTCAATTATAAGGATTACTCATAAAATATGTCTTTAAGGTATCAGAAAATACCTTTCTTTTAACAACCAGCCATATGTTAAGGATCCTTTGAACTGCACATTTAAGCAAATATAATGCATAGTACTTCAGAGCCTTTATGTGACTCTGTTGAACAATAAACAGATATTTTTTCCTCTTTGTTTAAATCAACTTTGTTTTGTTATAATAATGAATGCAAAAACAAGAATAATTTCTATTAAAAACTAAGGTTTCTAGTACAGATGAGTATCCTTTATCCAAATGCTTAGGGGTAGAATTATTTCCAACTTCGTACAGATTTGGATGTAGGATATTCACGCATACATGTTACATATCGTGGGGATGGACTCCAAATTTAAATATAAATTTAATTAACTTTTATAGACAATTTATATGCATAATCTGAAGATAATTATATAAAATTTTAAAATATTATTTTATAAAAAAATTGGTTTCAGGGCACCTGATGTTTTGTTGTTATTGTTGTGTTGTTTTGTTTGTTTAATCCATGCATTTTACGTGCATGGGTACTTTGTCAGCATGCATGTCTGCACATCAGAAGAAGGCATCAGATTATATCATCGAGCTGCCAAGTGGATACTGGGAACTGAATGTAGGTCCTTGGCAAGTGCAGCCAGGCTCTTAATCCCTGAGCCATTTCTCCAGCCCCGGAATTTTTTATTTTTTTATTATTGCACTTTGTCACATGAAGTCAGGTATAGAATCTTAAACTAACAATGTCATGTCAATGCTTAAAATGTCTCAAATTTTGAAAACTCTAAAAATTTGGATATTTTCATTAGGAATATTCAACTTTTTTTTCTAACACAGTAGGACATGGAAGGACCCATACCAGCTGAGTACCTGAGGCTAGTGGCTGGTTATCTGTGGTTAGGGGTTGGTTTAGTCTGGTTATTTCTAGAAAAAATAATGTCCAGCCACTTGATGAAAACTAAGTCACCCCAAACAACTGAAACAACATTTTTTTCCTTTTCTGTAGTTGCAGAAGTTAAAAAAAATATGTCTTGTGGCATTTGTCTGTGCATTCAAGTTAAAGTTTTATGTCTTGACAGTATACAGCAACTATGTGGTACAGATATGTTTTCCCTGTGATAGAACCTATCAGGATGGTAACAATTTCAGAGAAAAATCTCTGTTTACTCAGAGCTGTACATCCTTCAGTGAAAGTCACGGTTTCTTTATTATCAGTGATGGATAATCTGCACGATAAAAATTTGCAGCATATCAGCTATTTATTAACCACTGATTAGTGATCACTGAGTGAAATTACAGACATAGTTCGATGATATCATGCGTACGAGAACTAGTCATATGTTGTAGAAATGAAAGAAAAATTGTTGATGTAAAAATGTTTTCATAAATTTTGAAACTGGGATGGTTCAGGAGAAATACTGCAAATCACCACAGGCTACATTTCTGAAGGATAGACTTAGATTATTTATGTCGCTCACTCCTACACGACAGTAGTGTTCATCACAGGTGGCTGTCATCCAAAGAACAGTAAGAACAATTAGCGCTCTGCAGTCAGAATCACTCATGGGAGGAAGACAGTACATCAAGTATTAAACCAGGACACAGTGACGTGAATCTTACAGGAGAGCATCGTGTTCCCAGTATTAATGGTAAGCTGCAATATCTGAAACATTTGAACTTTTCCTATAATTTAAGCATAGCAAATGATGGCAGTCCTCTTTACATTCCTGACAGAGTGCCTTATAAATAAACCAGTTTAGAGCCTAGGAGCCACAGAAAAAAAAGTAAGTTTGAAGCCGAGCATTCTAGAGTTACCATAAATAGCGCCTAAGTGCAAGAAGGGGCTATCAGCAAAAAATTTTGCATCGAGTGTTTTTAATGAGGATGAAGTTTTCCCTAACAGATGGTATATAGTTAGTTTGCTAATCAACACCTATGCAAATAAAAATGGTTGGCTACAAAAACCAGAGAGCAAACCAGTGCAGTCCTTACAACATGGTGGAGGCAAAGGAAAGAAGAATCATTACATGGGTGGCAGGGGTTGGTTGCTAAGGTGATGACATCTGTCACAGCAGATCTCTGACCCCAGGTTGGGGAGGGTGTCTCAGAGCAGTTAGAGTGTCCTGGTTGTAGTTGGACCAGAATGGTTATGGAGGACTCACTCTCAGATTGGGAGGAGTGCTCGCTCAGGGAAGAGTCTGACCAGAGAGAGCCTGTGGCATGGCTGTGTATAAGGCTGTTAGGAGCTAGGAAAGGATGCTTGTATAAACAAGCTGACAGGCCTTCGGTGGAAGGCAGGCGGGAAGGCCCCAGATCATCAGGTGGTGGCGGTGGGCAGGAGCCACTGCCTGGTAAAAGTGTGCAGGCACAAAGCACTCACAGACAGGTGTGAAGGAGATGTGTCAGCTGTGCCTTGCCTGTATGTATGTGAGGCATTTACCTCCAATACATTGGCAAGTAAGTGCTGGTGCTCAAGCTGATGTTGAGGGAAGAGAATAATGAGAAGAGAGATAAATCATTCAAGTATATAAGAAAATCTGTCTTATGTCATGGCAGAGAAGGTGAAGCACTGGGTTTATGTGCAAACCCTCTAAGGAAATACATTCAGATGGATTAGGTGTCAAATACACTGTGTGGGAAAAGCATGGAAATGTGCAGAACATGAATCCAGTGCATTTTGAACAAAGGCCCTTGCTCTAATAATATTGCAGAAGAAACGTCCTCCTCAGAAGTGTTCAGGTTTTGTCCTAATGATAGCGCAATGATGTCAAGTTGTCTGTTGCTTGGGCAGAATTGTCTCTCAAGAAAAACTATGAAGCCTAGTTCTTTCTATTGCTTCCCAACTATCAAAATGGTCTCCTAATATAAACCTATTTTTTCCTTACTTACTGTTTAAATTGATCAAGCTATATAAACAACTACATGGAAAAGGGATTTCTGTTCACTTTCTACTCAGCAAACCTGTTCACTGCTTTTACTAGGAGATACAAAGACCAGTGAAGTTTTAATTATGCTAGCAGTGTTAGCCATGGTACTGAAGCGCATAAATAAATGGAAACCAAAATCAGCCGCTGACCATGGTTAGACTGGGTTAATTAAAGCTACTGTTGGGATTGAGTCTTAAGAAAGGAGAAAGAAACTGAAGGAGAAATAAAGAGTTTAAGAACTCCAAAGCTGTGTGTAATCCAAGAGTTTGAACACCAGGAATGGACCAACTAAGTAAGGAGACAAAAGATGCCTGTCAAAAGATGCTGTTGGCATCTATTACACCTCTGATGTCAGTAGTGATGATGAGCATCCAACTCAGAGAATGGACTTGTGAAGTGGAAGCATTTTCCTTACTGCGTGGCCTCCAGGCAGCTCACAACAGGTTGGACAATGTCAGTTGGGTGGAACCTTTTCTTGGTTGCTTGGCTAGCTTTTGTAACTTCCAGGTGGCCCAGCTTGCCTGAGACTCTTCGAGGCCACCTGGCTTGTTAAAGAGTGACTCAGTAGTCTTTACTGCTTATAAGCTTGGTTGGGAGCAGGGAGGGTCTAGTGAAACAGGTTAGTTTTAGGGGCATCATGAAGCTATTTTGAATGCTTTCTGTCCTGTCTTAATGACTTTGCCCTGCAGGATAAAAAGCTTTACTCCCCTGGGGACATCCTGTGGTCTCACTTGCCTGAAAATACTGTCTTAAAATATCCAGTTGTTTTATATCTCTCCCACCTCGGAGGGGTTTCCCTCCATGATAAAAGGTTTTAATCTTGGAGTAAATGGCTATACCACATCATCTCTTACAGGTATCCCCACCAGAAAGCAGGAGCAGAGAACCAAAAACGTGTAAAAGAGGGACGTAAGTATTTTCCCACTCTGGATTAGCTTGTAGTAGGAAAAATTCGCTTCAAACAAGAATAGTTTTCCTATCACCCACCATATTTAGTGACAGGCCGACGATTACAGAGAGATCGGTCCAATCGGTTTGTGTCTCCTTGCATTCAGACTATGTAAGGTGAATGAGTTCAAATATTGCTCAATAGTCATTCACATTTTATGAGTCCAAGCTGCCATTTACTTTCCTTAGCTATGGAGGGAAAGACCAGCTAAGACCAGCTTCCAGCTGTCTGCTCTTCATTAAGGAAGAGAGTTCTTGAGCTGTGACATAGCTTTAAGTTATTCAAAAATAAGATCGAGCTCCTTGGTTCAAATGAATCCAATCCAGAACACTAAGAGATCTGATGGTTGCCAAAGTTGAGAGAATCAAGGCTGAGGCTCTAAGGAGGCTGGGTAGAGGGTGACTCAGCAGTGGAGGCTGGCTAGAGGGTGACTCAGCAGTGGAGGCTGGCTAGAGGGTGACTCAGCAGTGGAGGCTGGCTAGAGGGTGACTCAGCAGTAGGAAAACCTGATAGAGATAAGCTCGTAGATAAGAGCGATACAGCAGGACGGTATCTAGGAAGTTCAAATCTAGTGGATATTAAATAGCAGGAACTGTGGTGTGATTTTATATCTAAGAAGCTGTCGTATTCTAAGAACACCGATAAAGATGGAGTGTAAGATTCATCCTGAAAGGAAAGCAGAGGTGGGAGAACCTACCAACTGTCGCTCTGCAGTGACTCGGGCAAGCTAAGTTCCCTTGGCCTCAGTTTCCCCATATGTCAGTTACAAGCATTAACGTAGGTCATTTTCCGCAGTTTGGGAAGAGTGAGCTATTAGGAAGGAAATATAGGTCAGGGCGTCTGGAGTGCAGTCACAGCTGTTCAAAAGCATCACAATTTGAAAAGGATTGTGCCTGAAGGCACAATAAAGCTTTGCACAAAGCCAAGGCCAGGGAGGGGAAGGGAACGGTTATGGGTTATGTGAAAGTTGTCATAGAGAGACAGAGAGAAGAAAAGGTCATCTCTTTTGTCGAATTGAAAGAAGGCAGATTATGGAAGTGCTTTTAATAATTAGATCTCAGAATTCTTCAAGCAGTAAATTGCTGCCTTATAAACTAATGGAGCTCCCCGTTTTGTGTATTTGGGAAAGGGCTCACTGCCCATCTGGTAGAAGATGGAATAGAGAGGACCTTATGCTACTTTTAAGTTAACAATCATTTGAATATACACTCATGTCCACACACGTGAGTGTGCCCACGCACGTATACACACACACACACACACACAAATTCATAAAGTGTAGCTTACAGCCCTTGATGTTTCCTATGTCTCCCTGCCAGAATTTCGAATGTAAAAACCATTGTGCAAGACCATTAAACAGAAAATGAAACTTAAAAATGAAGTATACTATGGTAGGGAAGGCATGAAAATAAATGTCCGTTGGTGGAAAAATGGATAAAGAAACTATGATATACATCATAACAAACTATCCTTTAGTCTTTGTTTTTTTAAAAAGCCAAGTTTATATCCATTAATTTTGAGATGGATAACCCAGAGGATATTATGTAAATGAAATCAGCCAGTTATAGACCAAATACTTTGTGATTCCACTTACGCGAGGCATCTGACATAGTTGAGACAGAAGCATACAGGAATTAGGGCTAGAGGCTGGCCAATTGGGAGCTGGGCGAGAGGGGGCTGAGCTGCTATCTAGGGTGTAGAGTTTCATCTAGGCAAGATAAACAGATTCTAGGAATATTCTACATGACATTATGCCTAGAGTTAATAGTTTTATATGAAAAACTTAAAATTTATGAAGAAAGGCCTGGGGGAGATGACGCAATCGATAAAGTGCTTGCTATACAAACACAAAGACCAGTGTTGGGATTTTCTGAACCCACATAAAAGCCCAACATTGAGGAGATAAAGACAGGGATCCCTGCGGGAAGTTGGGAGCTAGACTAACCACAGCTCTATAGCTCCTGACTCAGTAAGAGACTGTCTCAATGAATAAAGAGGAGAATAACCCAGAAAGACACCCAACACTTACCAACATACATACACACATGCAAGCTTGCCACACACACGGATTGCAAAGATATTTTAAGGAAGGTAGATGTAATACATTCTTGGCAAAATTAAAATAAAAAGCGCAAGAATTTAGGCTACCTTTTGACAATATTATTGACAATAATATTGACAGCGCAATGTAGTAGAACCTACTATTAATCGGATGAAATAAACTTTCATTCATCTATGAAAAAAAATATTGTTGAAAATCTCAATTTACTTTCCACAACTGCTGCATGGTTTGGGAAATATTATTTTGAAACAATAACAGCTTCCACACGTCAGGGAATGACTATGTAGAAGGTCGTATGCCAAACTCCCCATATATATTATCATACCTGCCGAGAAATTCCCTCAGATGAATCTTGTTATTAACCCCACATTAGAGATGGAGAAACTACAGTTCAGCGAGGCACATAATAACATCTTCAAAGAGCCGCGGTCTAATTGGTCTCCGCCCTGTCTGTCCTAAGCCCTCTCTCTCTAACACTCCCTCCCCTTCTACTGTGCAGTGTGCTTTCTGCCTCCATCTTACTGCCCTACCAACAATATTTGAAGTTACTTTCCCTCTCCTTCTGTGATTTCCTCCCTTGGCTTTTAGTATGGCAGGCTTCCCTGGGTTTTCTTCTCCTTTTGGAGATAGCAGTGCTAGTCTGCTGGACTGGTTCTTCCTTTGAATGTAAAGATTTACATAAGCTCAATTCTCGGGTTCCCTCCATTCTCCATCCGTGTTGATTACTGTCTAGTGGCTACAAAAGGCATCTGTAAGCTAATCATTTTTGTTGTTGTTGATGATCTTCAACTGAGACCTTTCGCCTGAGCCCCCAAACCCTCTCATCCCATATTCCACCACTTCTCATTGATGTCTAGAAACATGCCTTCACTGACATCAATGATTTGGTGCTAATACTTGGTCTCAGTTAATGGCACAAGCCCTTCTCAGCTGTAGCCAAGCTTGTCTCTTCTTTCTCTCATATCTGTCCTGCTTTCAAAATAAAAGTCCCATCCAACAGATTTCTCACTACCCCTGTTTGATGCCTCCACCCTGCTTTGAACCACCATTTTTTTTTCCTGGTCAGGATTTCTGCAGCAGCCTCCTGTCTTGCTTGTCTGCCTTCGTCCTACAGCTTTATCCAAATCAAGATGCTGAAATGATTTGGTTAAATGTTAGCTGAATCATTTTAATGATAGCCTCAAAATCTCCTAAGGAGTCCTGTTTTTATTAATCCTAAGGTAAAAAAAATTCTTTCCTTTACAAGGACTTCTGGCTTTTGTTACCTCTGAATTCACTTCCTGCAACTCCATGCCCCCTACTTAAGTTCCCCTTTCTTCTCTGGCTCCAGCCTCACAGCTTTGCCTAGAATATGCCTTCTCTCTTCTAAGTTGGTCTATCTTTTGGGTGGGGTCTATTTGACTATCTCATTTAACATGGCATACGAGCTTCCCATCACTGTTTAACATGACTAATTTCTAGTCTTTCACGCATGAAATTTATTTGTTTTATTACTTAAATTGCACAGCAGACAGTAAGCATCAAAAGATGCTGATGAAGTTTTAAGAACCTTAACATATCAAGAAATCAGGAAATAGTTAATGAATGAATAAAAGCGATGAGGTCGTAAATCCTAACTTTGAAATCAGGTTAATATTGGGGGATCCTTTAATGAACCCCCACTGTTTCTGAGCCTGTCTGGATACTGACAAAATCATTGAAAAGGGAAGTATCAATGCTGTGTTTTGAAACATTAAAAAGTCATTTTGAAGAAACAAATTAGGTTGGGTGAATCAAGTAGTTGGGGATGTACCTGTGACTTCTCTTCTGCTTCCTGGAGTGACATGCCATCGGTCACAGATAAGGCAACTATAGGCACTACAACAATTCTACAATAGAGAATATGATTCATTTTGTTCCTTTAGACCTTCTCGGGCTCCCAAGGTCCAACTAGACATATCTTCCCTTTTCTGTGTACCGCAGTCTCTCTTACTCCTAGTCTTCAGGGAGTACCCAAGCTAGTTCTACTTCCTACCAGCTGGATGCTGTAGAAGATTGACTTTGGCACCTCAGTTACCTCATCTGTAAACCGCAGGCAGTAATAATACTGCTCGTGACAGTGAACATATTAACATAAATGTGTTAGTATAATAGTTGCGTTTGGTCAAATCTTCTATTCATTAGTTGCTATTATTGTAATCACCACAATTTTTAAAATAATTTCATTTGGTTTCTCAGGCTGAGCATGGTAGCATATGCCTATAATCCCAGCACTAGAGACAAGAGGATGGTGAGTTCAAGGCCAGCCTAGTATATGTAGAAAAGAAGATACTTACTATTGTGCTACGGAATGAACTTCATATGAAATAATGTCGAGGGAATATTGTAAGAGATTCATAAACCCATTATCTTTTTAACTATCTACATTTAAGATATCTGCACTGTGGGTACGTGAGGGAAACCTTGGTGTCAGCCATATTATTAGTTAAAGATTTTCTATAGATTGAAAATGTGCATTGCCAATAATGTTTGTGTGATCTCCAATGACTCAGATACTGAGAACCCACATAGGGAAGCACTGTCTTCAGTTCTGTCACGGCTGCTGCCAGGATCCCTCTCTAGAAGCAGCTATTGATTATTGGTGTTTCCCCTGCTTTCCTAAGTCTCCTCCCCTGCCGCATTCCATGAATGAAGGACTAGTTACCATCCTCAGTTCTATTTCAAGCTCACAGAGAGGTTACTACGGAAGCTACATCAGGTAGCCAACAACGAACAAAGCCTGGAGAAAACTCTACAGCTCATCTTTAAAGCTATGTGGCCAATCCCTTTTCGCTTGTGGGGAAGCTGGAAGAAGATGGCTTCCCATTCAATAGAGATGGTGAAAGGAATGACAAGTGCTATGATAGAATTTTACATATGTAGAAAATAATGACCTCCCAAAAGTCTAGGTAATAAAATTTGATTGGTGTGCTTTCTGAATTGACCAACCTATCAAATTTTAGTGAGGATATGTGTCAGTTTACAAAGGAATAAGTAATGTTTGAAGTTAAGATAAGGCATATTATAATTAAGATTTTTTTCTTAAGAGATGTTGTAGATTTAATAAGGTTAACCTGGCTCCCAAAGGTCTAACATAAAAAATAAGCCTTCAGTATCTGGAGGTACTTTACAGATGGATGTGGTTTACAGTATCTTAAGAAACAACTTATCTGTCAATAATTTAAAAAAGAAAACAAAACCTCAAAAAGAAGAGACTCTTAGGTCATAATTTTTGAAGAAAAGATTTGTGTGCAAATAGATAGTTGCAAAGAAATTGCTGAGTTCAGCCAGCAAGGTTTGAAATAGTTTCTTTCTCCTTTCCCTTCCTGCTTAGAGGCTAATAACAAAGCATTAAGTTTAATACAAAGCTCAAACTCAAGGAGTTAGCATCTCTGCGATACACACAGAAGAGACTGGCAAGTGTAATGTACCGCTGGGGACTGACAGGTCGTGGCATCTGAAGACGTTTGTCTATCTTGCTGAAGAGGCATCTCTGTAGTCTCTGGAGGAAGCTCAGGGAACTGTTTGTGGCTTTCAAGATCATGTCCTGAACGGGGAGCTATCTGAATGGAAAGAGCTGCTGTGTGTGTGTCTGGGTTAGGGGTTGGTGAGCGAGACCCTTTCAGAACTGGTGGAACATCAGTGGGTTGTGGAAACTGTGGTGTATTAAGGGGGAAACTACTTCCTAGGTCTTGGTTAGGGGTTAGTTTTAAGGTAGCAATTCTTCGAGTTTGAGAATCTTGTGTGTATTCTTCTTGTAGAAATGGGGTGTTGATGTCTCCAAAGTGTGAAGGACTGGAGCTGGAGGCTGCTGGTAGTGGGTTAGTGATTTTCTGGGTGTACGACACAGTTGTGCTGGATTCCTCAGAATACACTAGTGTCTGGTTAGAGTCTTCACTAGAATGCATAGTTCCTTGGAGAGGTTTAAGGTTAGTAAAATCCTCTGTACAAGATGGAGTTTGTGTGTTAGTTACTAATGAGTCTAAAATGTCACCCTTTGATTGATTGGTTATCAAGGACTGATTGTCAAAGCTCTCCTTTCTTGCTGGTGGAAGGGGTGCCTAGATGGCCAAAAGTATTCAGAAAGAGAAATGATATATAAGAAAAAATAGAAAGAAAAGTCCACGTTAGTCATGAGAGGCACATTGTCAAACCTGCCCTGAAGAAATCCATACATACTGTGCCCTGAGCAGGCTAGACAGAGTGGTCAATGTCCGTCCTATAAGAATATTTTGTATCTTATTATCAATATTTTCTCCCAGGTTGGAAAAGATGTTTTAGTTTAGAATACATTACAAAGACATTGTTGCCACCCAAAATTTTAGAAATTACACTAAAAATGAGTGTATGTTATCTTGTCATATTTTTAGACCTGGAGGTCATTTAGACACATGGTTTTTTAGCATTTTTGTATTCAGGGTTTTACTAACATCTCAAAAGCTCATTGTTCGCCTGACTTATATTCATTCAACACATATGTACCACTGACTCTCAAACTCTGAAATCCAAACGAACAGCTGCCAGAGCTTTAATAATTAGACTTTATCTTAAAGATTACAGTAGAAGCTGGCCTGCTTTTATAAGCTTTACCAGAGAATAAAGACTAAAACAACAACAATAACAAAAACCTACCTGTGTTGAGCTTAAAACTCAAGCCCCGTGTTCACGTTACTGTGACAGGCAAAGCAAGTAGAGAAGGCAGAAGCATTTTTAAGCTAGGACACTAGGTATGAGATTTCAAGGGGGATGAGAAAACAGAGGTCTGGGAACTAGACACACAGCAGGCACCGAGCTGTATTACCTGGGTTGGTGATTTTTTGTCTTGCAGGTTTGGTCGAACGCTTCTAAAACCTTTTGCTGCAAGAGAGGAATATGTGGCATCTCCGTTCAGTGTCTCTGGATTTCGATCATTGTAAGATCTCCAAGCTTTTATTAAGGGAAAACAAATCGAACACAGAAATATCTACGTTCACTTGAATTTGTTTTTCTTTTCTTTTTTTTTTTTTTTGGTGTGTTAGAAAATGGATTTGTTTTTCCAAAACCAAAATGGTCTTGATAGAATTATAAATTCGTTATGCATAACAGTGTATGAAATCTAAATTTAACATGAATTCAATGACGTGGCTATGGATATGAGAAAAGAAAAATGTCCTTGAAACAAAGCACAATAGCTGTTCACAATATTTTTTTTTCTGTACCTGAGTCTGGAGACTGAGACTCACGCCCTGAAAGAAAAACAATGTTGAAATTAACTCGAGTGTGAAGCAAACCCAACTTCCCGTAAACATACTCAGCAGAGCACCACATGCATGGTTTTTGTCGACATTATCTCAGTCCTAAAACGGGGTACCTTAAATGTAGTAATGAGAGGTCTGAGCACTATTTTAATTTCAACAGGCTGACCATTTGTTACATATCTACATCTGAGGGAATCAATCTACAACTAGAATATATATCAAACACAATTTTCACCCACAATAATATTCCAACCATGTAATTTTAAGCTTACCGTGGCCCAAAATGGATATATGAATCCTGAACACAGAATTAAAGGATTGCAAAGAACCAGGTTGGCAAACAATGAGAATGTTTTAGAACATTAACGTAAGCCACCAGATCTGTGGCTGACTGATGCTAGTCTGTAACTGAGTATTTTTAACTGCTCTATTAGACAGTGACTAATGTTTCAATAGCTTGGTTTTGTTGTTGTTTGTGGTTTTTACTTTTACAGAGGCAGATTTATCTACTGTGTAAGATGATATTTTCATATTTAATTTTTCTGATTGTCTTTTCAAAGTCTTTATTCAAACAGGAAAGCCATCCATTCTTTTATCTTTTAGCTCATAAACTGTGGAAAATAAGTTATAGTAAATAAATTGCTTTTGGTACAAAACCACTTTGTTTAACCATATACTAATCATCAATTGTCTCAAGAACTTCTTATATGACTGTCTGAGGGAATCGGTTTGCACTGACTGTTTGGTCGATTGGACCCATAAAGCCTTGATCTTGGAAAGGATCACGGGAGTCCTTTTCTCATTCATTAAATATTATCATACTGAGGATGATCCAGTGATCCAGTAAAAATAACTTTGTAGAATTATTCATGACATATTTACTGGGTTCTATACCTAGAGTTTAAAGGAGGCCTGGAATTCACCATCTTATTTAGCTGAAAGACAGTTGCACCTCTAGAGAAAGCTAATGTAGTGTAGTAATGCACCTGTAGGATTCTGCTTTGGGGGCACTTAAGGAAAAAGATTAACTGACCACTAGGGTGTTACACACCATGGACAAAGAATAAATCTAGGATTTGAGAAGGGCAATGGGTGAGGAAGCAGTGTCAATCACGATTATGAGTATTGAAATTGTTTGCTTGAGGATAGAAGTTTATATTACTCTTGGTTTGATAACATGTGCTGGGGTGAAGCACTAGAAGCCATGTTTGTGGAGGTGCCAGGATGTAGATGAGGTAGGAGAGAAAGGGTTATGGAGTTAACTTATAAACACTTGGGATACATATCCTCTGATTGATAGTTCTAGAGGGCTAGCTCTGTCTCCTCACAACAGAGACCACACTATGGGGTTATAGTAACTATGGGGTTGTAGAGAACACTGTACCTAGATTCACCCATTGGATATTGACAATCATAAACTCTATGGGCTGGCCCACAAATGGATCATCAAGATGAGGCCGTACTTTAATAAAGCTTGAGTTGATGATGATTTTAGCATACGTGTCAGTGAATGTTGAATTCTCTAGCAATGTTGAAACATACATGTCCTGCCTCGTAAGTTCTCATGAAAGCTGCTACACAATGAACTTGGGCATAATGGATCTTGATTCTTTTATTTAAAATGTAATTAAAATTTCTTTAAAGGGTTTATGTGTCAATATATCCAAAAGAAATATGCTTTCAAAGTTAAATTAGAAATTCAAGGCACTACTAAAAATCTTATTTCTAGTGATGTAAAATAGGTAAGAGATACTAATTGCTCATATCACTGAAGTTTACTTAACTTCCCTTCCTATTGCCCTTTCCCCTGGGAACAGGGAATTGAAGCACAAGTCTGGCACATGTGAGTGTCTCACTACTGAGCCACATCCTATCCTTCACTCTGGTTTTATTATTTTAAATTTTGAGGCAGTGTGCTAGATTTGCCTTAAACTTGCTGGATGGTCCAGGCAGCCTTGAACTCTAAGTAGCTGGGGTCATAGATTATGCCATCAGGACTGGCTCAGTCCTGACTGTGAAATATTTAGTCTTTCCCAACAACTTGAATGGTATGGAATTGCTTGTAGAACAGTTTGACTCTCTCAAATGCATTCTCTAGTTCAACCCAATGTTCTCTCTTGTAGGTTATTTTTATAGATGATAATAAACAGGAATTGTTAATGTGATGTGTTGGTTTGAATAGGAATATTCCCCCACAGTCTCATGTGTTTAAATGCTTGGCCCACAGGGAGCAGCACTATGAGGAAGTGTTGGTCTTGTTGAAGGAAGTTTGTCACTGTGGGGGCGGGCTTTGAGGTCTCAGATGCTCAAGCTGTGCCCAGTGTGGTACATAGACTCCTTCTGCTGTTTTCAGATCAAGATATAGAACTCTCAACTCCTTCTCCAGCAGCATCTCTACCTGCTTGGCATCATGTTTCCTGTCACAACGATGATGGACTAAACCTCTGAAACTGTTTGACAGCTCCAGTGAAATGTTTTTCCTTATAAAAGCCACTATGGACACGGTGTTTCTTCACAGCAAGAAAACCCTAACTAAGACTAACTAATGACGGTAAGTCATTCTCTAGCATGTGCATCAGGGATCATGAGTGGGATCTTAGTTGAAATGTCAAGGAACTTCACAGTTCAGGCATTCCTATTATGTGATGTGCCTTCCTTCTTTTTACCTCTCACTCTCATCCATCTAACGCAGCTAGAGAAGAAGTAAGTCCATGCTTCTACACTACCTTCTCATATTCATCCACGCATGAACAAACATACTCAGAGTGGCTTTTAAATCCAAGTAAGATCAGATTATATACATTACAGTGTTTTGGGTTTGTTTGCTTTGTAAAGAAGGACAACATGAGGCTCCTTAGTTGACATTTAAACTTGGACCTTGAAATCCATTTGAGTTGGGGAAGAATATGGGAGTCATCTTTAAAAGGTTTCTTGTTTGTTTGTTTATATTTTCTTTAATAAGGCTGGGTAGGACATCCTCAGTACCAACTGACCACTAAACATGTGTTTACAGAAGACCGGAACACGGAATGGCAACTGAAATTGTTTAGAGAGCCCATCACTTTCCTCCTTCTGTTATTTTAGCTAATGAATCTTAGGCTTCAACAATGTCAACCAATTAAATAACCAGTTACAAGAGGGATGAGCTCCCCTGTTAAGGGTCTAGGGACAGGTTGGACTCCAGCTGATCTTCCACAGATGCAGACTTTCCAGATGAAGCCTGTGTCTCAGGTAGAGGGAAGACATTACAGACATTGAGTAAAAAAGAGAGGTACCTCAGTGGATGCTGAAATATCACATCCTCAATTAGTTTTTGAAGGACATTTTTATCTGTGGGCTCATGGTTATCTAAATTAATCAAGGTTCTGAAATACTCTAGAGCACGTATTAGGTAGATGCAAGAAGGTCTGTTTCCTGTGTGCAATCTTTTGGGGAACAACCAAATTAATTCTTGAATAAACGGATGATATCTTAATAAAGTACCATGTTACTTTAGTTCATGAGATAACAAAAACTTAAATAGTTAACACTTGCAGTTAATATATTTTTGGCAAGTGACTGATGCTTTTAATTATATTTTTAAATGTTTGTTTTTAAGAAGGTATCAGTTTCCTTTGGCCTTTTATTTTTAGAACAAAACCAGAAAGGGTAGAAGCTATTCTTGGGATTAGAAAAAAATAAGATTGAGTGGGGGACTTGAAAGACATTTAAAACCTCTGTCCGCATTCCAACAAGATGATTCTGGAAAGAGAGAGGTGAGGTGAAGCCATTCAAATGTGACATTGTGAGTTAGTGACGTTATACCTGCAGCCAATAGGTTTGGAGAACTTTGAACTCTCTTCACAGATGTTAACGTAACAGACATGGCGGCACGTTTGCGAGCACACCCACCGCTATCTGGAAGCAAAAACATGATATGGCAGAGGCCAAGGCAAAACAGAGAAAGCACATGCGATGTCATGCATTTTAAGTGAGATGTGTCAGTCATCCATGAGAAAGATGAACAGCTGAGCATTAGTAATCATGGAATACACCTGCGATTTTCACTCCCACCCCCAAACTAAAGAAGACGAATGAGACAACGGTGAGCCGCCAGGGGTCTGCTCACAGAGAGATGGCGATGCTCTCAAATGCAACAGAAGGTTTTATGTTGAATGCTCAATGCTTGTTATCTAATGAAATCCCAGACACAGAGCTCGATTTTGTTTACACCCTTTGTATTTAATGTACACTAAGTCTAGAAACAGCACTGTTAGCTTTTGGAGTTATGGGTTATCTGTATTTTAGCCTCCAGTGCCATGTTGTAATATGCACGCATATAAATCATTTAAATTTACTCTATTGTACTTATGTTTGCTAAGGATAATCCAGGTGGTTCCTGAAGAAAATCAGGCGTGAGTTATTTTGATTGAGTAATTCTGGAAGTAATATTTTTCAGCTGAAGTATTTTCATACTCAGATGTACAGGTCATAAAGAAACACATAACAATATGCAATTTCATGTCTTTCTAAAGGTCTGAAATTGTTATTCTAACTGACATCAAGAGCAGCCCTGGTAGACAAGTGTTGAAATGAGCATACTTTTGAAAACAAAGCCATTGCCCTTATAGTTTTGAATTGTAGCTATGACAAAATCTATATATGTATGCTAAGAAAATCAAAGTGTGAAGTAAAATGCGTGCGACGGCATCAGCCATTTTCTATGCTGTGAGAAGCTGAGACTTCTAAATTTGGAAGACAAGACTCCAAGACTGAAAGGTTAGCGTTCTATTTCTGAATAGACTCTGACTCTGCTCCCACATTCCTTGGTAATATAGCATGTGCAATAGTTTTCTGCCCTTCTCCTCCTCCTCGAATCAAAGTAACCTCAATTCTTTCTTTGGAAGTGAACATACACAAAAGCATAGTGTAACTAACAATATGAGACTATAACTGTGGGGGTACAATTATTGTGTCTTATCACATGCATTTCTTATTATTTCTTTCATAGGGAAAATAATCAATTAAACACGAGAGAATTCAAATTAGTAAATATAGTTGGAATTATGAGTGAGTTAATTACTGGTAAAAGTCATAAGGCGTGAGGTCAATAGAACACAAAATTGGTGTAACTCTTCTAATATAAAATCTAACTTATAATTATAATTTTTAATGCAGAAATCATCAAACAGGAAACCTGACTTGAAACACAAAATGAAAATAAGCCAAATGAATAAAGATACTATAGCTAGGAACCAAAAGAGAAAGACACAGATGGTAGAAAATTAAAACTGAGAATACATTCAGCAGAGAAGAGATAGCTATTTTCAAATTTGCTGAAATCCTCTGAGAGACAAGGTGTCTAGGGAAATGTACATACTGTCGCTGGATACAACACAGGATCTAGTCACTACTGGCTGGCCTAAGGGCTGGTTAGTGAAGGATGTCAGAAGTGAAAAGGGACATCACTTTTAGAAGGATTTTATTTTCTGGCTCTTTCAACTCTTAGTGTCGGAGATGAAAACAGGCCAGCTCAGAATGAGAAGATACAGAGTCATGGCTTAAGCTCAGCACGTTTAAACTGTGCTGAGGTGCCCTGCGTCATCTCTGTGAATCCACAGGCTTTTGGAGCATACTGAAAAACTTTGAGAAAACAGCAAGGCACGGAAGTTTCATTAGAATTTCGATATGATATTACAGGCTATATTATATGTATTTTGATCATACTATGTCTCTAAGAACTAGGTGGGTGGTTGCAATGTTAAGAAGCAAGTGCCCTCTGAAAGTCATTTGGAAAGTCATTTCAGTGAACAAGAGGAGTTATGTACAATTTCATTTCATGCTCTGAGAAATCTCCCTGGGCATGACAGGCTTGCACATACCACTATTAAGTAATTGCAGTTCCACTGTAAGTAAATTACTGTTTTTCTTTCAATTCACATGTATTATTTTGTCAAATGACTTTTAAATCTTTAGGACATAAATACTTATTATATTGTTTGCACCGAACTGCTTAATAAATAAAATTATTAGATGCTCCTTTAGGGCTTAGAAGCAGCATGAAAAAAAAATACTCAGACATTGTCAATGTGAGACAAAGAATTGTGGGAATCTTCAGGCTAACTAAATGGAGAGTTTCTGCTAATACTTATTAAAATGCTTATTTTCAAAAGCTGAGCTTTCTTGAAACTGGTAGAATAGGCAAACCAGTGCTTTCTTGAAATTGGTAGAATAGACAAACCACAAGAAATTAGTATGCAGTATTTACTTATATTCTGTTATTTTATGTTATTCTTTGAAGATGTTTTTAGGGACTCAACATGAGGATGCTATCTCTGATGTTTAGTCCATCTCTGAAGCAGCCTGGTGCTGGCCTTACCTTCACAGTCATCCATGAACCACTGACTGGTTGAGCATCCTTTCATGGAGCTTTAAGATGTCTGATGGCCATTTGTACTGCTAGAAAACACTTACTTACATGGGTAACCTAGTATCTACTCTATGAATCACTGGATTAACTATCTTTCCCCATTCTGATGATTGTGAATTGTCATGTATTAGAAAATAATGGGTCACAATTGCTGAATGAAGATGGGACATAGTTTAAACACCCTAAAATTAAACTCATTCTCCTTGGATAGTTCATTGTGTATTTGATTAAGAATTTTTAGATCTTAGTGACTGGAAAATATGGGGGGTTTTTGGCCTGTATATGATATATACATACTGTTCATCTGGGTGCACACCACTATGTGTATGCTTTTGGAGGCCAGAGGTCAATGGTAGGAGTATCCCCATGTCTTTTTCCATCTCATATTTTTAAAAGAAAGGGTCTTTCACTATGCTTGGAGCTCCCTGACTAGGACTGCGTAGCCTGTCCAGGGAACCCCAGGAGCCTCCTCTCTCTGCCTCTTACACCGGCGCTGTGGGTGGTGCTTGCTTCCATGCACAGGTTTTTACTGGGGTGCTTGGGGTTTGAACTCAGGTGTCTATGACTGAGCAGCAAGCACTTTACTCAACTGAGCTACTGCATCAGACCTGGCATATAGAATTTTAAAAAAAATACTATATATCATTAATAACAGATAGATAGATAAGGTGAGCTGATTTTATTTATTAATTACATGGGAATCAATTATTCCTTAATTTTGTTATACAGTGACAGTAATTTCAGTTGCCTAAAGCAGTATCGACCTATCTTCTAACTAAATAGCACATACATACTTGACATTTGTACTTTTTAAAGGAGCATGTTTTTATAGGGACATTGGAACATTACTTTGGAATTTTAAACGGAGGGTTTTAGCTTGTCACTTGCTTGTCTGGAGATACATTTACCCACACAGGCAACCCCATTTCATGCACATTTGTGTCCATCTAGAGTCAAGATCACGCCTCACAAACGGAAGGTGGTTGTCGTGGTTTCTGTTGCTGCTCTTCAGCAGCAACCTGGTCCAGACCAGTGAGTTAATGTGGGAGCAGAGAAGTTAGAAGACTACTGTTAGGATGCAATTATAGGAGCAGGAAGACCAACTGTTGAATATTTTGTATAGAAGCAAGGTATGTTCCGTATAATTATATATGCATATCTATTATAGTATGTTATGACAAATAGGAAAATCCTAATTTGGGAAGCCATGTGGAACTTAAATCTTTAAAGGGGATCCCTCTGAACAGTGAGTAAACCTCACTTCTTCACGTGGACCATCTACAGGAGTGACGCTACACTCGTGCCACCAGGCTCCTCACAAACCATTTGCCATTGTACATACAAAATGAGATAAGAACCATCATTAGGCAGAGGTCACGGAAGAAAGCAAACCATCTCCAAGCACCTCTACTTGGTTCTCTGTGAAGGTCATCAATTCTTTCTTCAACACCCTTGTCTTGTCCATTGCTCCAAACATCTATCTACACATGGCCTCCACTCTCAGGAGCCAGCTGGCACAATGTTCTCTGAGGCCAGTTTGAGCAGGTTTCAGCTGAGCAGATGCCACAGGGAGGTGAACTGGGCACACGTCTCCACACTTGATCTAGGGATTAAATACTGGCTCTAACTAGCTAGTTGTTAATCCTTCTTCTAGACACTGATACAAGGAACTTGTTGAGAAAGAATGTCCTGGGTTTCCTTTATGCTCTGTTATGGGGTGGCTGGCTGAAACAACTTTCCAGCCATCAGCCATGATACAGTCATAAGATTTCAATGAGAGAGTTATTTTCTTTAATTACAGTATATCAGACTTTTTGAGGCAATGAGGATGAAGGTGAAATTATAAGTCAAATTCATCCACTATGGAAACAAAATGATGTTTTATACATATTTATCAGGTATTTGTAAACTACTTTGCAATTAAAATCTATATAACAGTATTCAGAGGCATTTGTGTTAAAATATTTAGGGATAATGTGTACAAGTCTAAAAATAACATGCTTATGGTTTTATGCAAGCTGTGATTATGAAGAATGAATTGAGCTCATTTTATGTGAGGCTTTGGAATTCCTATCTGCTCACTTTGTCAATATAAACAGTTTGTATATTGGAAAAGTTTAAATATTGTTCACCAGAGCAACTTGCTTTTGAGCCTAACATATTTTAAGCAAGAGATTTCAAATGTATGACTATAATTTCAAGCAACTTTAAGAATTACTTGAAAAAAAATACAACCATAAAGGGCTGGAGTCATGGATTAGTTGGTAAAGAGCTTTTCCTATAAGCATGGAGACCCCCATTTGACCCTCAGAACCTACGTTTAAAAAGCTGGGCACCGTAGAATGTGCTTATAATTTCAGCACAGGAGTTGTGGAGACAGAGGGATACCTGGGGCTCAGGGGCTCTTCTAATTGTAGAGGTCCAGGTCAAATGAGAGGCCCTGCTTCAAAAACAATACAATTCCTTATGGCTTGAAATACAGGGAATGATACTGAAATGTACCCTTTGGTCTCTCCATACACACCCACTGATATACATGTGTACCCCTCCCTACATGAGGTCATAGACATATACATAGAGAAGAAGAAAATATAACAAAAGATTAATAATAGCAGGTAACAAAAAATTTCACTTCGGGCTGTAACCTTGGGATGCAATGATAAGACAACATAACTCTCCCTATGCTCAGAAACTCTGCAATACTTTTATGATCAATACAGCACTATGCTAATGTAGGACCAAGGTGACTCTTAAAGAACCAAGCTAGAGAGTTAAAAAAAAATAACCATTGGAGATGGTGTACCTGTATTCATTTTCACCTTGAAGGGTTTGTTATTAAGGTCTTCAGTTTTCCTGCAAGGGAAAAAAAAAGAGGGATGAGAATCTGCTCGCTGGCACATAGAACAGAATGCTGTATTTGTATTTTTTGGTTTCAGTTTACCTATAACAGCGCCTCTCAGTCCTCTTAATGCTGTGACTTTTTAATACAGTTCCTCCTGTTGGGGTGACCTCAAATCATCAAATAATTTTTGTTGCTAACACTCATGGCTGTTATGAATTGTAATGTAAATATCTGTGTTTTCTGGTGGTCTTAGGCGACTCCTGTGAAAGGCTCGTTTGACCCCCCAAAGGGGTCCTGACCCACAGGTTGGGAATGTAACCTATAAATTAACACCACCTTGTCATTAATCTTATTTAAACCAAAGTTTAATAAGGAGGGCAGAATTTATAATTCCATTCAACTTAGAGGTCAATCATTCTCGTATTATGGTAATAAAGTTGTATTTTCATTTAATGGTAATCAGTAATGTTTGAAAAGAGAGACCTACCTTCCTTCTTTTTCTCTGGTGTTGTTTCTTTCTTTGCTATAGACTCTTAATAGCCTCATTCAAATCAAGCATATACCAGAGAATTACACAGCCTAAATTTCCATTTTAAGAAATTTAATTTCTATGCCCAACATATATGAGAGCCTGGGATTCAAACTCCATATACAAAGGAAGTTTGTTTGTTTGTTTACAATTACCCATCCTGTTCTACAAGGACAATTCATTATTAAGTATCTTTTCCAAAATATCAAAAAAAAAACAAAACAAAAACAAACAAACAAACAAACCACTGCTATCTTTATCATTACCTTAGACAGGGAGATCAAGTTTCACAGGTCAATGTACTTTCAAAAAGTCCTCAAAGGAAAGTTTATCATAATACATTTTGCTTTTTAGTTTTCAATGTACACAAGTAAAGAGACACTATTCTGGGTGTTGTAACATTTTTTTCTAGACTGTGGCGTGTTTCTAAGCACTGGTCTGCGCAGCCTTATTGCCTGTATGGTAGGGATGCCAATGGACCCGAGGGAGGAGGCAGTGGTCTGCGCAGGAGCTTTGAGACTGTTCCTCCCAACGTATTTATTTTAATCTCTCAGTAGCAAAGCTCTCAATATGTTCCCCTTAAATGGACAAAGTAAATGGAAAAGTTGCCTCGAGGGATGTCTGAGAGCACAGCTGAGGCTACTTCTAAAACAAGAAGGGGTAAACAGTCCCCAGAGCAGGAGACCTATAAGGACATTGCCCAAACTCGACCTCACCGTCCCTTCTGAACACGGCAACATGTTATGCCGACGACTGAGTCACGTTATAGTGGGACATGAGGAAGGCAGTGTTCACAGCAGAATAATATTCGCAGATACAGAGACCACTATGGAAGGAGGGCTGATGTCAGAACACAAACGCTGCTCATTTCTAAACCAATGTTTCTACACCAGGTAGAGAATTAATACCAACAAGCGTCACTAGAATTCAATGCAGGTATTTGCGAAACACCAGACTCTCAGACAGCAAAGGAGGACTGCGTAGGACAAAGGAAGGCGCCACAAATCCTTGGGCTGTTCATTTTTAAAGGGATGTATTCTCTTACCTCTGAGGGTGATTTGTTAGTTTTTATTTTAACTTTATATTGTTTTAATTGTCAAAATGTTAAATGACTTCCTAATCAGGCAAGACACTTTGAGGTTCTTAAAGACAAGTCTTGGTGTTTTCATGCTAAGAACAACCTGAAACCAAAAGGCTTCTTGGGTGACTAATAAAAATGCATGATTCTGTCTCCCTTGTTTGCACAAAAGCCATTAACAATTCTACTACTGAGAACTCTATTTAAGCAAATTAAACTACAGAGAACCCAATCTCTCTTTTGTTCTGTTCTGAAAAAGTGTCTTTGATTGTACTTGCATAACGGGCACAGATTATTCTGGAAGGCATCAAATTCCTAGAGTGTTTGTGTGCAGCTGAAGATGACAGCACTTCAAGTATTTTCTTAAATTGGAATTGAACTGGGGCCAAGATTATGACAATGGACTATGAATTGGAAATCATTTACCAGAAGAAGGCAGTCCACAGAACAAGAGCCTGGCATTAAATAATTTTTATGGGTTGTATGGGCCCCAGATTTACTTAAATCAGTTCTTTAAAAAGCTGATAGAACAAAGCAACTCAGGCTAGGCATGGCAAAGAGTTTGTTTTACTTAGAGGTGGGACGAACTTTTGTTTTCAGTTATGTGTATGGCAATGGATTGGACTTCTTATTAATACTTCAACAATGACATGCTGTCTCATCGAAAAATCTAATAAAATAAAGACAGTTGTACTCAATGGTCTTTCCCTTATCATTATTGCTTTGAGGGACAGAGTTGCCTTTGTTTTAAAGGTGCGTCGAAGACTAGGCTGCGATTTTTCTTTTGAGTTGGGGTCCTGAGAGGTTGGATCACACCTGTATATCAGCACAATCGTGGAAACAGACATAATTATGCTTGAGTTTGTTATTACTATTATTATTGTGATTAGTTATCGTAAGCCAACCATTCTGAAGAAAAGCAAAAACAACATCTGTCCTCCAGTTTTACCTAGTAATTCTGTGTAAGTTATGTTATTTTTATAGAACTGAGTTTAACCATCAAGGTCATAGACCAAGTGAGAGAGTTAAACTTGAGCTGAAATTTAAAGTGATCTGGAATTTAAAGTGGCTTTGTTTGTTTGTTTGTTTGTTTTCCAATAGAAGAGTTTTAATCACCCAAACTGATATATTAGGAAGTAATATACTACGGGTGGTTACATATTATTTAGACGCAAGTACACAGATAGTCTACACTGTGGGAAAACACTGTGGGACATTCGAGTGTTTGGAGATGTATTTTGAACATGAGGATGAACAGATGCTGCACCTTAAGGATCTACGGCAGATTCTACCTTGCACTATATATGTGTTCTGTGAAATGAGCACTTCCTGTGTTCCCACTGTCTGGTTAAAAGACCCCAAGAGATCAATGCCCTTTCCTTTTTCTCTCTGACTGTGGCATGATGAGAAGTATTCAAAACTGCTAAATTAGTTCACCTCTCAATCCCTTCTCAATTCCAGCCAAATGGCTTAATTCAGGTTGACATTTAGCATTACTTACTTGGGAGAATTATGTCAACATGCAGCTTTGAGATATTTATAAGAAAATACCAATCAGTTCACTTTGTCCTTTATATTTCCTGGGTTTTGAAAAGTAAAACACACACCTTTAACTGCCTTTCTGAACACTTCATCTAAATTGTTCCCACATATGAGACATCTGCCTCCAAGTGGGTGGGTACAAAACTCATCACAGTAGATAGTAAGGGCAGGGTGTTCCCTGCCTAAGAATGCTGCCTTCCACTATTACTGAGCTAATGGGCCTTGGCAATGGGCTCACAGTATTAATAAGGCAAATTAGACACCGCAGTGGAGGTCAACACATTCAACATCATTTTAAAAATGAGGAGAAATAATTACAAGTACTAAAGAGGCAAAAGGTCACACAGAGCCATAAAAATAGAGATTTTCATAAGAACATATATCATCCTTTTAAATCATATTAATGTGCCTGATACTTGGAAAAAAATTCTAAAACAAAATCATGGGTTGAAGGAATTCTATAATTATTCTTTTTGGGTTGTCACCATGTGAGCTATTCAAAACACAAATTTTCCAAAACACACATTCCCAAAGACATATTGAAGAAAGAAGTCAACATTAGGCAGGTAAGACTAGCTGATAATTTTCTAATGCTTCAAAGTCAGCATCAGGGGTGGAGGAGATGGCTCAGGTGGTAAACTGCCAGGTGCAATAACACCACGGCAGACTGTTGAGGCTCCCAGGCCAGCCGGTCTTATCCACTGATGAAATCTAGATTCAGTGAGAACCTGTCCTTAGAAAGGTGGACTATAACTGAAGAGGATACCAATGTTAACCTCTGGCCTCCATAGACAGATGTGCAGAACACATCAGTACACACATGTGCACAAATGCTTATATCACATATAAGTAGATACACACACACACACACACACACACACACACACACACACACACACACAC
>NW_021620984.1:8731652-8745766 GCF_004785775.1 Grammomys surdaster
CACACACACACACACACACACACACACACACACACACACACACACACGAAGTCAGCCAAATACTCTAAATGAATATTGATTTTATTTTGCCTGGTCCCATGAAATATTGCTTCAGCATCCTACTTTCTCAGTGCCATTTCCTTTTAATAATCCTTTCAGATAATTAGAGGATACCTCTAAATGCTTTAACTGCACATTTTCCCCTAAGAGAACCATTTGTTCAATTTAACAGTACAGTTCTAGGAAAATTACAGTTCTAGGTTATGTTATGTAAATCAAAAGTCAAATGGACTCTTCATGAATATAAAAGTCCCCAAGGATGAGATGGTGAGTCAGGTATAGAAACATTATATACAGTGCAGTAGAATAGTCCCACTACGCAGGTGACTGAGACCTCAACAGTACTGGAAGGATGGTACTGTGGTGGCCTGAATATAGTTTGTGCCTCCTAGAGCTTCATGTGTGGATTTAAAATTCATTGTGGGTTACAGTCTAGAAACTTCCACTATGGTGTTTAGAGGTGGAGTCTTTAGGTGAAGTGGTTAGGTTATTAGAATGGAGCTCGCACAATTGAATCCTGGTGGCTTCCTAAGCTAAGGGAAACAGATCCGAAGAGTCACAGACAATGCACGTAGGCTTTGTCTCTTGCCATATGTTAATCTAAGCTGTTTCCCTTAGGCTTGAAACATAAGTGAAAGTAAGCACTGCTCTTTACAAATTTCCCATTCTGGGATACTGCACTGTTAGTCGCAGAGAACATTCTAATACAGAGTAGACATGGGGAGGCGGGGCAAGGAGAGCTGGATTCAAAACAGGTCAACTTTGAAGCACCTATACAATGTATACCATGTATGGTTGTCATCTTCAACAGATGCCGTGAGTCAAATCTGCCCTTTCTCCTCCTGACAGGTGAACAGCATATGTCCCATTCACCAACATATAAAATATGTTGAAGCAGACCTTCATCTTTGGCTATGTTTCAAGAAAATAACTAGAACTTCTTGAAAGGGTATAGGGCATGATTTTGTTACTTTAGACCGAGGCAAGCTAAATGGTTTATCAGATGATCTGCAAGCATTCTCCAGTCTCCCAATCAACCCACCTCACATTGGCAGCTTGCTGGAATTGAGAAGAAAGTCTGCTGTCTGGGTGGGCAGTTTTTTTCCATTTAGCTAGGACATTTTTCTTTTTAAAAACATTGCCATAAATAAGATAAGACAAACTTCAGGAACCATTTGGAGCAACTTAGCCCACTTAGTGTAACTACAGTCAAGACCATGAGTGGCATGAAAAGGTAGCAATGATCAATCTGATGGCTTAGAACCCTCCATGATGGCTGCAGGAGAAGATGCTTATAAACATAACGTGGTAAGTTGTGTGATGAATGGGAGAGTTCTAGCATCCTTGGTGAGACTGGCTTCTCTTTCTGTCACTGTGCGAGAAGTACATATTCCTTTCCTGAGGGGAGCACCTTTGATATTTTAAAATGACTAGTTTTTAAAATTGTGTACTTTGTAGAATTTCCCTCCTCTGTGAAGCTTTGCATCTTCCTCTCTGGTTTTAGTGTATTGATAACACAAACATTCTGACATTAAAAACCTTCCATTTGTTTGGTTTAGTTTCCCAGAGTTCATACTTTAGGGCGTAATTGAGATAAACATTGTAAGTGTTTTAGTATATATATATATCTTTTCCCTAAATTCCAATCCTGTAATTTCTGTAAGAAAGGAGGACAGATCTATAAGGATTAAAAAACGATATTTCCAAGATGAGAAAGCAACACTTGAGAGGCAGCTTAGCTCTCTGGGGTCTTAATAAAAACAAAACATGTGTCGTTCTTCAAGGCATTCAGAACTGATGTCTGAAACCAAACCCAAGCCCTCCTAAGCCTCACAGCATAGTCTGAATTAAATACTGGATCATGGGGGATAAGAGAAAGAACTCAGTGTGAGAGGAACATGTGATGGAGACCCAGACCAGCTGATGAATCAAATGGGGACTGTTAACCTAGAACTGCAGCCTTACTCTTCCGAGACCAAGAGAGAGCAATGGCTGCCTGAGACATTACTTTTACCAAGCTACTGTGCAAACCCATATGGAAAGCATTATTCTGGTTTCTGTAAGTCCAGGCCTGTGGCTATTGCTACTTTTTCTATGAAAACCCCAGAAATTTAAAAAGTATGTTTCTTCTAAAATACCTCTGTGGCAATGTCATGTTACCTAATTATGTTTGTAAAATAATCCTGTGTATTGCTAATTGACTGTTAAAGACGCAGTCACGTGTTTCATCTGATTTCATACACCTGCTTCATGAACACCTGAGAAAACATTTACACAACTTGGCAATGACAAGTTTATTGTCCAGTTCTAGTATTTTTATAAATGTGTGTTGAAAACCCATTTGTTACCTGAGATTTGAATTTTGATGAACCATTAGGACAAAATTAATCTAGCTGATTGGTTTTCATATTTTATATTGTATTTCTTATTGTTTATTCAGAATAAAACTATATTCAGTTCCTTTGTATACATTTTATAGTTGGTAAACTGGCTCAATGTAGAAAACCCAAGGAGGAAATAATGGGTCAAAAGCAGAGGGAAAAAAGCTGTGTGAAGATATATAAAATTTATTAAAATATAATTATGATATTTTGTTAGACAACTTAGAATAGCACTCCATTGGCTCTATGAACTTGTGCTATAAACACAGATGACATATTTTCATTGTCAGAGTAATTAATCTCTAATATCAGGAATGCAGTCTTTCTGGAGTACAAGGACGGTTGTCTCGAATTTAGCAAGAAATCCTTCAAAATTCTTGTAGGAAGTCCCTGTGCGCCGTGTGTTCAGGAGGAATAATAGGCAAGGAAACATTCATTTTAAGAAGCTCCTTTCTCTGACGGTGTGATTTTGACATTCTTATTTTGAAAGGAAAAAAAAAATAAGGAATACTCGTTGGTACTACAGAGGGAATACTCAGGAGAAAAGAAAATGATAGGCAAATAATTGTGACAACATTAAGTTTTAGCCTAAGAAAAGATTTGCTCCTTCAAGGTAGCTGAAGCTAATACAATGATTTGGTGGACAAGATTAGACTGACTGTCAAAACTGACATGAAATAAGTCCAGGGGATTTAACAGACTGTATGTTTAATGGAACACAGCTGTTTTAAAATACAATTAAAACAGTATATAAATCAACTGTGTTTTTTAATAAATCAAGATCGTGATCCTACTGTGCTGACATGTTGGGTCCGCTCACCGCTCACATCATGTTAAAAAACATCTTCTTTGTTTATGCACAGGACATCCTGGGAGGAAAACAAGTCTAAGCAGGCTTTGAAGGTGTTTAGTGAATGCTGGCAGGGAGTTGGTGAGGCCACTGGCAACGTGGTGGAGACACTATGGTGAGCTGTCAGTCATGCTTTAGTAGTCATGGAAAACACTATGGCCTGCACTCAGACTGCCTTTCAATTTCAGAGAATTCATTCCAGTGGACCCTTAGTTAGGGCGACCCCAAGTTTAAGAAATACAATATCCAAATGTGACTGTTCTTTAATGCTAGGTTCTCAGAAGTATAGTTAGCAACCTTCACTTGAAAGAATGTAAATAGGTCCATGCTAAAAAACCAAGGGCTTTAAGATTTATGTGTACTGAAACAAAATGGGATTTTTACATTTCTTGCTCTTTTGCTCAGAAAAATGCCAACCCAAGCAGCCCAACTTTTAGTCCTTAGACAGCGCCAGGGTTCCCGGCATGGCTTCCTTGTTTATACCTAATATAGTCCTTCATACCTTACCACTATTTAAAGCTAAATCTAAGCTGCCTGTCACTCAGCCCACCAAAAATAGGCAAGGAAAACAACATACAAATTTTTCCTTAAACTGTGCACTGGAGAACAGTGAAACTCACCCAAACGAAGATTCATAAAACTCCATGCTGATCCGACATGATAGTTAAGTAGTAATGGTCAGAAAGTTCTACTAAGGTTTTTGTCATATTTTAATATAGACAACTAAATCTTATTGGGTCTGATCTTTACTAGTCATCTGTCCTCTCTCTATCTATAAAAACACTCAGTTGCTTTTAAAAATTCTGTCATGTTTATGACTCTTGGTAAGGCAAGAAAGCTCGATTTTTAGATTCCTAAATGAATGAGGCCATTAATTCTTCCCATCTGCAACAGCCTGGTTACATCTTCATGGGGTGTACCACTGAGGCGTGGGCTCCTGAGATCCCTTATGTCTCCTGGGATTCTCGGGGGCGTGGACTCTACCACAACGTGCGGAGACTGTCGTATTCCAGGTTCACAGGTGGAAGTGTGTCTGTCGGGAAACTTGAGATAACCCGATAATCACTAGGTTATTGTCGTTTCATCTTTTTCTAATGAAAATACAAGCGTTTCCTCATTGTATTGTAGCAGGGAGTAATGGAAACCCAGAATCTATTTCAGGATCATGCATGCTGATACTAATTCTCACAGCATGTCTGAGGAGAACCATCACTTTTCAGAAGTACCTAGATAATCTCTAATTTGCTCTATTATCGTTAATGTGATGGCTGTCTATACTTCTTGGGTTATGGCGGAAGACCAGTAATGCCACTTATTGGGGAGGAAGGAAAAAATACAGGCAACTCAAAAGTTAACTCTTACAGAACCAGCTACTTCACAAATGCTAACACACACATGCATACACACATTCGTGAATACAAACACATTATCAGAATTTGGCAGAATCCAACAACTCAAGTCTTAGGGAGCTTTCAGGCACATGTTCTTAATATAACTTTTTGTTTTGTTTTGACAGAGTTTCTGTGTAGCCTTGGCTGTCCTAGAACTTGCTTTGTAGACCAGGCTGGCCTCAAAACTGAGAGATCTATCTGCTGCTGTCCCCCATGTGCTGGGATTAAAGGCATGGGCCATCACCACCCAGATGTTTTGTTATCCTACCATTAAAGCAGGTGTCCTGTTTTATGTGGGCCAGAGCAGGAGTGGGAAGCCCAAACAAAACAAACAAACAAACAAACAAACCAAACCATCACTTGAATGTACTGGACTCTTTAACAGCTTGATTACAGCACAAATAAGTTTCATTGTAACATTTTCATACATTGTATTCTTTTTGTTCTTATTCACTCCGTACTTTGGGTCCCTTCCCTTCCTTCAACACCATTGATTATACCTTCCTGATACATGCATCCTTTTTTTTTTGTTGTTCATTTGTTCCCTATTTTGATCCCTCCTCCCTTCCCTACTTGCATCCTCCCTGGACACACCCATACACTCACAAAAATAAAACCTAGAAATTCAAGTAAATATGCATTTAATGTATAAAACAGAAGCCTTGTTTTTAAAACTCATAACCACAGGATTTCTATCATCTGAGATATAGTAAATCTAGGAAATTATATAGTTGACCAATATCGACAGAAAGCTTCAATACGGACCACTATGTTCATTACTGTATTACATGTCCCAAACAGAAGTTAACTAGAAGCCAATCTTAACAATTAATGTGCATATTAAAATTCACAAGAAAAAAAATCATTGAGGATTCATATTTTGGATAGGTCAGGGGTAAGATGGGACATGTATGAATGGCAGTCTATGATAGGGTGTCCTCTTGGCTCCAGCTTAACTCCAGAAAAAAAGATCTACAGGCCACCTCTGTCTATAACACATGCATATTATTTCAAGTATCCTTCCCCTGGGGTTCTCAATTTGAGAATTTATGTCTAAGATAGCATCCATTTTTACAAATCCACACTTAAAAAAGGAACAAACCTCAGTCCATAAATTATCATTACCTTGTAAAAGCAGGAGGGATATTGGGAGTGACAGCAATTATTAATTTTCTTGGTATTCCATTACAGTTGACAGCAGAGTAGCCCTTTGAAACTAATAAATCAAACCACAGTTTACCACTCCAAATGCCACATTCTTTGCACGGCTCCTATTTAAAGAGCAAAGTCTACCGATTTTGAGGAAACAGGGCAAGAACATCGGAGCACGTTGTATTTCTGACCAATATTTTCATCACATCTTCTAACTGGCAGAGTCACCCATGTCATCGCTTGCTAAATTACAGCATCATGGGGAGCCTGGTGGCATTTGAAGCTATTTTTTTGTGTGGGTGACTGCTGTGCTAGGTTTTGGAAACAATAATCAAAGTCTGTGACACAAAAATGTCATCCTGTTCCTCTCTTTATAACGTTTGGAATTAGACTGGTTACTTAACATGAGTTATGACTTACTGTACTTGGCTATATTTTAATACAACCCTACGGCATACATATCAAGAAAATGCTGATAGGAGACAGATTAGGGAGAATGTGAGGAGTTTGAATTGTGGAATGTTTATTTATAATGATGAACACCCAGACCAGAAAATTAAAGCTCAAATGGGTCCCATGGGTCTTATTTTAAGGACTACATAAAACGGTCTGCACATAAGAAGTCAGTTTATATGCAGCAAATGGTTTTTAAAAGGTCTGTGTGTAATTTCAGCACTTAGAGTAGCATTCTGCCAAAGAACCTAATTTTCAGTATCCATCAAAGCAAAGCCATGCCTGGCTCTCACTGAGGTAGCCCAGTTTCTATGTATTATATCTGAGCTCTAATTCAAGTGGGATTCATATTCATTTCTCATGCTGTTCTGTGTTTAAGATATTCCTTTGTCCTCAAGTTCTTTCCCTACAAATCCTACAAATCCACCTTTCATGCAGCTCCCATCTCAGAGAATGGTATTATTTATTCTTCATTGAATTATTAGTCAAGCATTGCACATGCTCATTCTATCTCAGACCCTGTGTGAACTAAATCTTGGGGGTTTCCTCCTTGGTATGACACTAGCCCTCAGCTATGTATTTCTTCAGAAGTAAAATAAGAGATATTTTACTCTGGAAAGAGCATATCTTTCTATCCAAGTCCCACGGTTTATTTGGTCTGGAATCTAGAGCTTGCGTAGGAGGGTATATACATGTCTAGTCCTTTTGATTTTACATAAGTTAAACATGGATTAGGTATCGTCGAGCACATGGGGTGGAGGAGCTGGGAGCCAACAATCAATTAATGGTGACATAGAGCAAATGCTATTGGTTACTGCCCATGAGGGTAAGGAACAGCTCGTAGATGGTCTTCTGGTTGTACATGGGGGGAGGCAAGCACGATGCAAAACAGTGTGAGCAGATGACCGTTATCACTTGTCCTAGGGTGTTCCAGGCCCCTCTTCACTGCACGTTAAGTGGCTTCAGCTCCTTCTGTGTGGTCCATTGTTAAGAGTACAACAGAGTAGCCCTTGGAACCCTCCCACATTTGTCCCATAGCATCCTCCCAAATGCATGGAACTGAAGGATGTACATGAATATGACTTTCCTTAAGTTTCTATTATCACCCATATTATCCCCCGTATTATCACAGTCACCCGTAATAAAATCCAGTCAAACTACATTTCCATTCATACATACAAACACAAAGTCAGGAAGAGCATAGGGCATGTCTTCACTTTGTAAGGCCCCGGATATCCAGGGAACCACCCACAGTGGCTATTGATAGTTTCATTTATCTTGATCCTGACCACTTTGTCCAACGAGGAGGGAAGGACTCCTCAGACGAGTGAGTCACATTTTGGTTGTAATCACGAGAACACTCAGAGATGAAATCATCGTATTCAGCCGGAAGAACATTATAAAAAGTAAATTACTTCATATATATTTGGAATAAGGCTAATTTAGCTATTCTGAGCATTTCCTGGGATTATCTTACCCATTCTTTCCATGCTGTGTTATGCGCATGTCCATTTTTCTTCCTTTCTAGTACTTTCGTGGTCATTTTAATGAAGTGGAGGAGGAAGAAATGTGTGGCTTTGGTGACTTTCAGATCTTTATGGCAAAGAGAAAAGATGCTACAAAGGATAATATTTTAACAGCAAGCATCATTCCAAGAGTCAAGATGTTTTGAAGACCATTTAATGTTATCATTTTTATAATATTCACAGTGTCCTTATTTCTTAAGATATAAACTTCTGATTCTCCAATGCTTGTTTCTGTATCTGGCTCTGTGTACACACACACACACACACACACACACACACACACATACATATTTTCAGTATATTAAGCTTGAATCTCCCTTTTGTCAAAAGTTTTGATTCAGTCCATATAAACTAGATATATTTTTATCTTTTTACTATTCAATAAAAGGAAACTAACTTACAATAGAGCAGTTTATATTTTCCTGACTGGAAACGACAGATTTAAAAGAAGGGCTAACCTTCAGTATTGGCGTAAAGATAATTTTTGCTGACTTTCCTTTTATAATTTGTTAAGTGTTTGGAGCATATTATTATGTTACTTTTAGAATGCATTTTTATTAGTGGTTAAATGAAGTGAAAGGAAGCACATTAGTAAATTATAACATGTACACAAACACACACACACCCTCCCTACATTTAGAATGACAGAAAAATTGATACACTCTTCTTTAAACACGAGCCTTTCATTCCTGCTCTCTAGTCCTTTTGATGTCTCTAAATCTTGTTTCTCCCCTCTAAATCCAATTTCCTTGCTTTCTAAAGCTCACTTCAAACATCCGAACTTCTTCGTCACACAACTGTAACAAGATGAAAAATAGGAATCGTTCTATTAGCAGTTGAACGTCTCCAAAGCATATGCTTTCCAACAGATCTGCATTTATCTGAGCTTGTAAAATGAATTGTGTTTCCTCTATATCTATCCCTTGTTTCCCTCTCTATGTGATGCTTGTATTTGTGTTATGGATACCACAGTCTATCACTGAAGTAGACTTTCTGTGCCTTCGTTTCCTGTATGAGTGGCACAGTTGGTCTCGTGTGGGTAGAGCCTTGTACCATGCATATGTGCACTGGTGGAGTTTACCAATGGTAAACTGAGCGTGTACCAGTCTGCTGCCCATACTGAAAGGAATGCACCAACAGAGATGGAGACAAAGATGTCACATTGCCTTGTAGAGTTGAGAGAAAACCGGCTCTAAGGGCAAATAATGGTATGCTTTCTCAGATGCAAAACTGAATTACGGCTCTGTTCTTAACTTGCAAATGAATACATGTAACACTAATTAGATACTCTGGCATAATCCTGAAACTAATTTAGTGCCTTCTACAATTAAACAAAACAGTAATTGTTTAATAGACCTTGACTTTTTTTTTCAGATATTTAGTGTTTCAAGTTCAGTGAAGGTCATGTGTAGAAACTCAAAGGTCGAGCTAATATTTCAGTTCAAGCGATATGATGGTTGATCTTGCTAGGACTTATAATCACCATGGAAACAAACTTCTAGGTATATCTTTGAGGGAAATTTTAGACTGAGATAATAGAGATTGGTAGACTTGTCCTGAGTGTGCATGGCTCCATTCCATGGGAAGGGGTCCTGGGCTAAATAAAGACATGAGCTGAGCACAAACAGTCATTGTTGCCTACCTTCTGACTTCGTATTCAGTATGGCTAGTTACTTAAGTTTCTGCAGCTGTGGCTTCCTCATGATAGGGTGTGCTTTCAAATGAATAAACAAAAACAAAAACAAAACAAGGAACAAAACAAAAAACCTCCCTTCCTTAAACTGATTTTTTTCTAGGTACTTTATCTTAGCAGCAAGACAAGTAACAAATGTATGTGTATGTGTATATATATATTTGTATATATACAAAATTATGTATATATAATTATATATGTGATATATATACACACACACACAGACACACAAGTGCACATGTACACACATGAATGGATACTGGCTATACCACATCACCTCACTGAGTTCTGTGTCAAAGCACCTACAAATGTAGAGCACGGAGGCAAAGCATCCTCCTGTTCAACCACCTTCTTTCCCATTTTTACCCCTCAGGATGTTTTTCTCATTATTTCTGCCCCATTGTCTTCTTTTCTCTATCCCAATCAGTGGAAATTCTCAACATATGTTGGGGTTTAGGGAATCACACTAGAGTCAGTCACAGAGTAAGATATGTAGACTTTTTAAAAAAGCTACAATTGGAGCTGTTTGATCATTCATAAATTAATACCCTCAGAATGTCAGGCTTGGAATAACAGCTGCCTATTTACACAACCATTTGTGCATGCCAGTCAGGCACATGACCCAGATCTTTGGTCCACCCTGCTATCTCTCTGTAAAAAACATCACCATTGCCAGGTCTAGTGGCACAGACTTGAATTATTAGTACTCAGGAGGCAGGGGCAGGAATGTTACAAGTTCAAGTGTAGCCTGGGCTCTGGAGTGCATTTCAGATCATCCTCGGCTCTCAATGAGACCTGTCTGAAAAGAATGTGGAGGAAGAGAAGGAAGAGGAGGGGGAGAAAGAAGAAGAGGAGGAGGAAGAGAAGGAAGAGGAGGAGGAGGAGGAGGAGGAGCAGGAGGAGGAGGAGGAGGAGGAAGAACTGGAGATACAGGAATATAGTTCAATGATAGGGCACTTTTCTAGAATGTGCTGCCAAAAATGTTACTGCTTTCCCGTACTGCCAGAAATTTTTACAGCTTTCCAGCCTCAAAGCATTGACATCATATTTGACCCATAATTGCTATTACCATGTTCATTTGTGGTCAAATCTTATAATGTCTTGCATATCTAGAACATGCAAATTTAAGTTTTCTGTGAGCATCTTCTATCTTGTCTTGACTGTTTCAGTCAAGACTAAAACACTACTTACTACTGGTTTTCCTTCCTCTGCTTGTACCTGCATCTGCTGCATTCAGATGCTGGAATATTCAGAGGGGTGGCTGTAACATGATAGAGAACACTTATTTTGTTCAAACACCTCCAACTCATGGTCCCATCTTCCATCCTCTAGGCTGATTGATACCACTGTTGCTCTTTGCCCAGTCTGGTCCAGGATCTAGAATAGTGTTGCTTGCACACTATTAATAGTAGTAGCTGACGACTATCCCACCACTTTCCTTTCTACCCAGAGTACTTCTGTCTATCACCAGCTTTGTCCTTTAGTCCCTCTGCATAATGCTCAGATGCTACCTGCCTTACTTACTTTTCTATTCCTGTGATAAAACACCATGGCCAAGGCAAGCTATAGAAAGAAGAGGTTATTTGGGTATAATGCTTCCAAGGGAATAAAATTCCATTATAATGGGACATGTGGTAACATGTTAAGAGCTCATATCTTCAAACCACAAGCACTAAGCAGAGATAGCACATTGGAAGTAGACAAAGCTTTAAACTCTCCAAGTCCACTCTCAGGGACATACTCCCTTCAACGAAACTGTACCTCTTAAACCTCCATAAATGGTGTCAGTGATTGGGGACCAAGTGTTCAAATAATCAAGTCTATGTGGGACATTTGTGTACACATCACCCTATCAGAGATCCCATTCCTGACTATCCCATCTAAATGGCTGTCTGCTTTATTTCCATTATTCTTTGGGAGTTTCTCTGCAGAGTACTTCTTCCTGCCTTGTGACTTACATGTTTGTTTATGATCTCATTTTCATCACCACAGCAGGAGCCTTCATCAGGAGAAGGTGATTCAGAGGCAGGAAACTCAGTCATAGGGTGGAACCCACAGGGAGGAAAAGCCCTTGTTCTGGTATGGCTCCATACTGGGCAGTCATGGGGAAAGAATGAATACGGTGAACTGCTGAAGTCAAGGTTTCTTTTCCGTTTAGGAAGTTCAAGGAGATAGTCATTTTTAGCACTTAGGCAACTCTGGAAATATTACTGTGGTAGAGATGTGGATCAGACAATCTCAAAGAGAGTAGAATGAGTTTGTGCTCCGTGATGTAACAAAAACAGTCAACGTTAGCTGAGCATGGTGATGCATAGCCCATAATCCCAGCATTTGGGAGGTGTAGGTTGGGAGATCAGAAATTCAAGGTCAACTTGATGATGTAGTAAATTCAAGCATAGTTTGGGCTGTGAGATCTCCTGTCTCAAAGAAATGACACTGTCATTGTCTGTGGCCCCACCTGTCATTAAAGTAGCAGCCTACGAATTAAATTTGCCACTTGTTGATCGTGAACATCATTATTTACCTTTTATTTACATTTGTGAAGTTAGACATTAAATGATCTATCTTTGCATTCTGACCAAAGGCACAAATCCAGTCAACTGGATTAGAACAACTCTGTGCACCCAGAAACTACCACTCCCCATTGGAACCTTCATTTTGAATTCTGTAAGTGAAATATTCACAACTATCACTGATCTTGAAGTATAATGAGAAATTAACTTTCTCAGTTATAACAACTGTCATCCATTAATTGGCTATTTGGATAAGTTAATTGGCTATGTACATGGGGTTTGAGCTTAGCATCTAATCTTTTAGGGGTTTTGTTAAAATTACAAGTGATGAGATATTCTCTTATTAAAATAACACAATTGCATTTTAACAGGCTTTTTCATTTCGTTCAAAAGGAACGTTTCTAATAATGAACAAGGTCAGCAGGTTGGAACCCATGATATTTTTGAGCCGTACCTTGCAGAAAACTTCAAAATGTGTTACCAGTCTCTCACTTGACCCAATAATTCTAATATTTGATGCATATCAAGATCATACTTGAACTTCATGAATACATTAAGCTGACACCAAGCAGAATAACAGCAGACTATAAAATTTTAATGCACTTCTGTCTGTACATTAATTGCTTCAGGCTTTTCCCTCCTCATGAGCACCCAGAACTTGTTACCTAAAATTTTCACAAAAACATGTTTTATGATAGCAAAAATGCAATAAATCTTGCAACCTGAATACCTCAAACAGTAATTTTAGCGTTTATCTTATGACATCTTTCTAACATTTGATTCTATGCAAAGATAAGGAACTATGTTGTGAGACTATAGATTAAAGGCTTATAAATCATCTTATTAAAGGTAAATGAATCATAATGGAATGTCTTATAAAGGTATATAAAAAATTTCCTGCTAATGTATGTCAACATTTGCAAATAAAATAATTTACTTAAATCATGGTTAATTTTAGAGATAGTTGGTTCTATAATTTATCTAATCTGAGAGAATTGATGATAAGACTAAAAGCAAATGCTTTAGTATCTATTCTGAGACAATGCTATAAGATAGGATTATTCAAACAGAAAAGGAATAACTTGAAGAATAACTTTATTTCAACATTAAATCTGTTTCCTGCAATCTGTAGCCTTTTCCTCCACAAACTACTCCTGAATTCTAAGGAAAGCATAACAAATTAAGGAAAGGCTTATCATAAGGCCCTGACAATCAAGAGGCAAAGCTGGCATGACCGTTATGAGTAGCTAACAGCTTTCTGACTGGACGAGAGGCCTGCTCAACAGGAGGAAATTTAATTCCTGGTATGGTAATCCTTCTTGATACCCCTTGGTTGAAGTCATAGGCCCTTCCATAGGTGGGTGTGCTATTGTTAGTTTGCTAAATGATCATGCTCTCAAATTGCTTTCTAGACATTTATGTTTATATGTTTAGACCTAGGCTGCTCTTAACTTTGGTTTGGTTGGGTAGCATCGTTTTTTTTTCCTTCAGTGAACAGCAGTCACTGGAAAGATATATAGCAAATCAACAAACTACAGCTAGGAGACTGGATGTTCAGCCCTAACAATAATATCTATATCTATATTAATTCTAAGCCTCAGGGAATATCATAGGCAACATGAAGAATGTAAGAACCAGAGAACAGCAAGGAGCTCTGTGATATACAGTCTCTATATATTGCAGTCATAGACTCACAGAAGCTATAGTGGCTTGTGCAAGACCTACGCAGAATCAAGTTATCCATGCCTCACCCTTTACTAAGGAGCTATTATCAATAACTGTGCATGGAATCATCTATTGGTAGATTTTTATGTGAGTATTTTGCCTACTTGTGCGTATGTGCATTCCGTGCCAGTCTGGTATTATCAGAAGTCAGATGAGGGAATCAGATCCCCTGGAACTGTGGTTACAGATGGTTGTGATCTACCATGTGGGTGCTGAGAACTGAACCTGGATCCTCTGCGAGAATAAGAACTCTTAACCATTGAGGTATCTCTAAAACTCAGGAGAATCATTCTCTATGGTGCATATGACAAATGGCAGAAAATTATATATATATATATATATATATATATATATATATATATATATATAT
>NW_021620984.1:8745776-8753965 GCF_004785775.1 Grammomys surdaster
TATATATATATATATATATATATATATATATATATATATATATATATTTAAAAATACATGAAGTTGCAAGGGCATGGGAGGACTGGAATGGGAATATGTTATTATATACATGTATGAAATTCTAAAAAATAATGAAAAATTTAAAAATAATAAACATGTTTTATCTTACAGAAATAAGTCAAGTATAGCCTAGAGTAATTGAGGACAAAGAAAGATGTTACTGACAGTTTAAAATAAGGATAAACATTTTAAAAATTGACTATTTCCAAAGACTAACTTATCAGAATAACGAAGCACTCCATTACACTGCAGAAATACATTAAGAAAAACAGACTTAAGACTATTTTATGTAGTACATAAAAAAATAGTCATCTCAGTGATTTGAAATATAATTGACTGAAAATGTAGCCTGAGCCTAAATCCTTTAGGAGTATGTGTGAATGGTGGTTTCATTCACATTTCCCTTAAGTATAAACAGCTTAAAGGCAGTATTAGCAAAGAATAAAAGTACTCAGTGCCCAGTGGATAAGTAATAATATACATTAATTGCTCCATGAATTTCAGTGGAGCATATCACAGAACAAATTTAAATAAAGGCTATCATTGAGAGTGGTGCTTTCTGTTTAGTGGTCCATGATGCTGACCCTGGACAGTACTGAGCAAGCTTAAAGACAATCACATTTCCTTAGCCTGCTTCAAATGAGAAGTACATAGCAAGACACCCACAAGAAAACAGTCTTGTCCCTCTCATAATAAATTGAAGTGGGTGCATGTTCTGTGTCATGGGAAGACAGAAAGCACAGAAAAAATACTTCAGAACAAATGCTAATCATCCATATTTGAGTTATTTTAAGGAATGGCAGCATCCCAGCAACCTTTGGTTTCTAAACAATAACTCAACTAGGGGACCATGCTACCCACCACTGATCCAGGTTATAAGCAATAGCATTGAACTGGGAGCCCAGTCAGCTTTGTCGAAGCCTCTTCTACCGTTTGCAGATGGGTAATTATAAAAAGTTGCTCACCCCCTGATATAGCTGTGTCCTTAGAGGTCTGCAAGAGTCTGACATATTCAGAGGCAGATGCTCACAGCTAACCATTGAACTGATCATGGGGTTCCCAATGGAAGAGTTAGAGTGAAGACTGTTGAAGCTGAAAGGTTTTGTGGCCCCATGAGGAGAGCAACAATACCAACCAACCAGAGCTCCCAGGGTCTAAACCACCAGCCTGGGAGCACTTAGGGAGGGATCCATGGCTCCAGCTGTATATGTAAGGGAGGAGGGCCCTGTTGGGCATAGGTAGGAGCAGAGATCCTTGGTCTCATGAAGGCTGGACACCCCAGTGGGTGGGAATTTGAGGGTGGGGAGATGGGAGTGGGGGGGTAGGTAGGGGCACATCCGCAGAGAAGCAGGAGGAGGTGTGAGGAGATAGGGGGTTCCTGGGCGGGGGTGGGGGGGAATGGGGTAAGGGAATAACATATGAAATGTAAATAAAATATCCAATAAAAATTAAAAAAACAAAAAAGTTGCTCGCCCTGTCTGAGTCAGAGTGAGTTTCCTCACCTAGAAATAGGGCTGGCAGTGCAGCCAACCTCCTAGGATTGTGGAAAGAATCCATGGATCAAAATGCACAGAGCTCTTAGAAGTGAGACTGACCCACAGTTGCTAACACGGAATCTCTTCTGCTAGTAAGAAGTTAATAACCTAGTATTCAAGGGTGTGAATCCTGGTTAAACTATTTCAAATATGGAATCCTCCTTTGCCTTGGTCGTCATTCAAATGAATTCCCTAGTCAGGGTTTTCTCTCCAAAAACAGTTTTAAATGGAGTTGGATTAAGTCATGGATTGGGAGAGACAGAATAAATTATTCTCAAGCCATATTTGTTTCTTTACTGCACAGATGGCCGAATAAAGTCTGTGTTGATTGCACCTTCCTTTGGCTCATTAAGGCTCTGAGTGCTGCGGTAGCTTCCTGGGAGTGAGTAGGAGCTGGTTTGATTGACTGATCTCCTCAGTACATCAGACTTCACAGGCAGAGAAGATGCCCACAGGGGGAACACGTCAGGGAAGGCCAGGTTGCTATGACACAGACCACCCTTGTGTGACAGATGTCTCTTTACATGAAAGAGGTGGAAAAGGCTTCAGCAAAGGCAGTAGTAGAATGAGAAAATTATTATTAGTGACTTCTAATTGTAATTAGATTTTCAACAACAGAAAAAAATCGTACAACTCTTGACTTTCTTTCACATGAAATTTCCTGTGTGTGACTTTTTTTGTGCTTTTTGTGTTTAGTGGTATCATTCAAAAAATGTTTTCATGTATCTGTAGGCGATTGAAAGATGTTAATGAGCGAGTGTGGGATCTGTTGGCTTTGAACTTACACATTGCATGCACTTACACTCAGACCCATAAATTATTCCCTGGGAGTAATCTTTAGTGAGTTGCTAAGCAATGGCCAGTTCATGTTTTCCTTTGATTATAGGGCATAACTGCTCCATTGTCAAGATGCCAAAAGGAAAAACACAGTTACTTCCAGTAAGATATTAAGACTCAGACTGTTTTGAACAAAGGGAGGAGATGCAGAGAGCCAAGAATGTGTCTGGTGTCAGAGCAAGGCCATTTTGTTCTCCAACAGTGGTCCTGCATTCAACATATATTATTAGTTTTATGAAATTATCCATTTATCTACTAATTTCTTGACATAATAGCATTACACCTGGGAACGAGAAGATGAGTACCTTGCCACATAAAATAAGTGCTTATAGATATGTGTAGTTTTAGGTCAAAGGAGAGGATGTGGCACAAACTAAGAAATACAAGCAGGTCAAGTGAGTTAAGCTAGGGAAAGAGAGGAAACATGAGAGGAAAAAGGCCAGAGCTCAGTCCACTGCCTCCTGTATGTACATGTATGAGAGACGGCATCTGCTTTTGCTTGTAGTCAGTACAGTACGGTGAATGCAGTGGCAATAGCTTCCTAGCTGGCAGACACAGAGAGAACTACTATATGTTCTCTGTCAGCTTCCACAGCCATAAGCAGAACAGGATCAGAGGGAAGATAGAATGAAATAATGTATTCAACAGAAAGGTACCTGGCATAAAACATAATAATAATAATAATAATAATAATAATAATAAAGACAGAAGATGCTGTTTTCCCTTGTGTTCATCAGCTCTGTCTTATCATAGTTTGAATGCAACACCGTAGTAACCAAGCATGAGGAGTCATCACATATAACTTCAAATAATGGCTTCACATGTGTAGATAAATAGGGTTATGTAAGCAATGTAGGAAAAGTTATAGGAATCCAAGGGGAAATTGAGAACTGTTTGCTGCATTATTAGGTTTTTTTAATTGCTGATTGCTACTTTATTTAATAATTATAATATATCTATATCTATCTGTCTATATATGTATATACACACACATACACACACACACACACATATATATATATATATATATATATATATATATGTATATATATATATATATAATGTTTGGGCAGTTTTGAGTGTGTATACAAGGTTCTGTTTACTGCATCTAAAATCACTATGCTATTCTGAGAGTCAAGACCAGAAAGTGTTCTTTTCCATGGGCTTGCCTTCCAGCGTCTGGTGCTTAATTAGGTGGGGTGCCTTCAGGTCACTCTCTACCTGTGTGTACTTTTCTTCTTCATTTGCACAATGAAAGCCAAACATTTGCTATAGTTTCCTACACGCTCCTATCTATAATTTCGTAAGGCCCGTTGTGAGCGCTCATCCCCTCCCAGTTCAGCTCAAAATTGACTGACAATGTGTAAACCCTGTTACAAACCAAAAGCATCTGGATGATTGACTTGGTCCCGTGAATGAGCCCAACTCCCTGCAGATGGACTGCCAGATTCCACGATGCAGCAAATTTGCCCAGAGACTCTTTAAAAAGAATATGGTTTTCAGAAATTTACCTTGCCTATTCTCTGTAGGATCAAGACATTAGGGTAATGCATTATGTAGTATGCCGTAATGTTAACATCACAGACCAGTAGCCAAGCTGGAGAGTTGTCTAGTCCAGGGAAGCAGGTAGGAGTTGCAGTTCTGAACTAAGTCAAGAATACTCCAGGAAGAATGGAGTAAGCAGGCTTCCCTGTTTTTACTGAGACTCGCAAATCAGCGTGTATCAAACACTACAATTAATTATTCAACATTATCAGGCTAGGGCATTCTATACTTAGGGTGATTTGAACATTTTCCCCTGTCTCTCCAGCATTTGGTTATCAGTTTTGTGACATATACAGTAACAGTTATACGGATCAATTTCTGCAACTCCATCCCTCAACCTACTTTTTTGTTGTAAATAAACCAAATGAAGGCAGAGGGCTAGAACACCACACTTCAAGAACTTTTGTCTTGATATCTTGGTGACAAGCTTAATTTGGCTACGACTAGCTTAGCAGAAGGTGTTAGGTTTAGCTGTAAATGAGTCGCACTTGACAAGGTGAGACATCTTCCTTCAATTGTTGAAAAGGCCCAATTGACTCTTGGAAACAAAGTCCCAGTAACACAGCACACAAATTCTTTATCAATTATAGTTGGGTTATGCAGCAGGAGAGGTAACATCCTCAGATTCCTAAGCCTTCCCTTCTTACCTCTTATTTACAGAGATCTTAGCTAGACTCACGGGTTTTACCCGGGCTCTGGTTACAGTTCTCAGGTTCTGTGACCACATTTTAGCCAGTAGACCTAAGAGGAGATCATGCATGCCTTTTTCAAGAGGCTACAGTCTTTAAAGGAAAGGCCCTGCCTGTCCACTCTTTGTCCTGTTCTTCTGGGTAGAATGTCGAATGTAGACTTTGTTTGGGTTTCAGGTGGGAGTCCAAAAAGGACCAAAAAGGAAAGGGAACTTTTAAAAAAAAGGGCAGAGCCGAAAACTTGAAGGAAGGCCTTGTCAACTATAAGCTGCCTGCTGTGTATCTGTTTGCTCTGGGTAAGACATAACCATCCCCTTCTTGGAGACAGAGCCACTGTGGTGACCTGAGGGAAGGCCTCATGAGATTAAGCCTATTCACATTTGCCCACAGAGGTAGAGAGTGGTTTGGCAGGCTCAGAAGACTTCGAGAATCGAATTGTCAAAAGCCTTCCTGAGGCCCCTCCTCTCCTTGAGATTATATAAGAGATAAACTTTGTCTAGGATGAGACTTTTTAGTGCTTCACTTCCTTAACAGTCACCCATGTTCCTGAATGTAACCCCAATAAACTTACTAGCAACCCAGAAGGATTTTAATGAAACCCTTTCTTTGGTCTATCCGTGCCTTTTCTGTATGGAGTGACTAGGTTTTTCTTTACACCACCTAGGAAAAGCCATACAAGGCTGGTACACTAGCCCTATATTACCCGTGTCTACATTCACATGATGGGGAACAAAGCTTTCTCTTGCTAATGCCTCTGTGGCTTTTGATGCGCAAAATTTAGCTTTTATCCACAGGAAATGTATGAGTACAGGTGGAGTCTAGAAAACTCTAATACTCTTATTAAATTTATATTTATGCCTCATTACAAGGAAAAAGTCCCCCAATTTTATACTGAATTTCATTTTCCTTTAAAGCAGTGTTTTTTCAACTTTCCTAGTGCTGTGACCTTTTGATATAGTTCTTTTGTTTCTTAACAAAATCTCAAGCATTTGATTTTACCAAGAAAGGCTTGGGAGCCAGGTGCTGGAGTGATCAGAGAGGCAGGGAAAGCACCCAGCTGAACTTTCTCCTTAGCTGACATCCCAAATGGTTATAAGCTGACTGAAATTCTCCTCCACGCCATCTCAAAAATCCCTTAACCTTCCTTCTACTTCCTGTGTGTCTCTCTATACGTCCTTCTGACTTCCTCTTACTCTCTCTGCTTTTTTCCTATGTTTACTTCCTGTCACCTGGTTGCTTGCTCCACCTCTTGGCCTATGGTTGACTTTATTTAATCCTGTTTACAATAAGCAGAAAGCTCTTGGATTAAAGGTGTGTACTAGGGCCGAGCCAACCACAACTAGAAACAGGTTTTTCCAGTAAATAACACAATCTTGGGGTTCACAGGTTGATCAAATACCCTGTGACAGACACAGTTCCTCATGTCGAACTGTATGCTCCCTGCTACTTCATAACTGTCACTTTGCTACTGTTATGAATTGTAATGTTTGTATGGGATCCTGGTGGGAGTCTCGACCCACATATTAAGAACCACTGATTTAAATGGTCATAGGCTGACTGAAATGTCCACTTAGACACACTTCTGACCAGATGATCAGTTAACGGAAGGTGCCATCGTAATTGCTTTCTCTGCCTCGCTCCCAGGTCAGGCTACACTCTCTCCCTCTGTCTTCCTCTCCTTGCCTTATCATATCCATCCAGACAGATTATACACTCCTTGAAGAGAGGCAATGTGACATTAGCCTAAGCTTTGAAAGTTTAGGTTCCGACCACAGCGCTGACGCGGCGTGACAAGACTAGAGATACTCTGCGTTTGCCTCCTGGCTTCAGGCTTCTCGACTTCACACTGCAGTGATCCACAGATCCCACTCGGTAGGATTGTGGAGAAGACAGTAGTAGAGACGGCACAAGTGTGAGCCCAAAGGTAATCACAAGGAAAACAAGCATAATCTTATCCCTCCTCCTCTCGAGCTGTGATAGGAGGAACATTTGATTTGTTGTCTCTCTGAGGATAAGATCACCATGGAGAGGGGATGGATCTTTCTCTTAACTTCCTGTAAGAGTGGCAGGGGCTTTTTTTTTGAAGCCTTGATAGGAGATGTTTTGGATCAGGCAGTGGAAGTCTTACCTTTTCCTTTTGGTCCTTTTCAACTGGAATTTTGACCAGATGTGCAAAACGTAAGAGATTGGAAAGCAAACAGAGTGGAGAAAAAGCATTTTACTTTGTTATGATCAGACAAAACCCCTAGACCATGACCTCAACAAAACTAAATGTTTTACAGTAAAGTAGAAGAAAATGTCCAGCTCTTCCTGTATGGCCAAAAGGAAAACATACATTGTTCCAGAGACTAAGTAAATCACTAGAGGAGTTGCCCTGTGCCAGATAACTGTAGCATTCTTAGAATTACAGGCCTTTGTTCCTTGTAATTAGGTCCTATGTTGCTCAACTTCCAAATAATTTAGCAAACTTTTCATGTGAGAGTACATTCTCCCTGCCCCGCCCCCACAAACCTTTTTTTTTTTTTTTCAGAATGTAGGGGAATAAAAGATGTGGTTTTGTTATTGTTTTGATTTTTTTTTTTTAGATCCTGGCCGAAACAATAATTTGAACATCCAAGTCATATATACACATGAACACCATTGATATTTATGAAAGGGCTGTGGATTCTGTGAGAGATTTTAGAATAATACTTCAGAGAAACCATTCTAGACTCTGGCCACAAAGTAACAATGTTGCTATGCTCATGGGCCAGATGCCAGATGAAGTTTACCGACTCATCTGAAAGAAGCCATCAGGGCTTTGTGAATATATGTTTACTTTCTCCCCTTTACTTCAAACAAACAAACACATGAAAACCCATTTGTAATTCCTTGAATCCTAAACTTAGTTTCTAGACCACTTAGCTACGAAAAATCACATTTCTGTTAAATTTATGTAGGCCTTGAATTTCAAAGTGAATTTCATTTGGGAAATGGTTTCTGCAATTCATTCTGAACGATTTTAACATGAAGCAGCTGTAGTGCCTTTTGGGGGTATTTTTAGCAGTGTGGAAACCCTTCAGGTTTGGCAGAATAGTGTTGTTCAACAAAGAATCTGTCTCTGGCCTCTGACTGCTGCTAAGAAATGAAAAGAAAGGCACTCTTAGGTGATCTACGACAAGATTCTGAGGAAACTTACTAAAAGTGGGATTGAACCTACTAACTGCAAGGATCCTCTTCCTCAGTCATTAAACTACCTGGAGCTGGTTCCTGTCCCTTTAAGATGATCACTGATGATGCTGTTTTATTGAATGGCTGCTACCCAGAATCACATGGGGTTTCTTCCCGTTCCTTTTATGTTGCTCAAACAGTTCTTAATATCCTCAGGAACATTAACTGTTTTTTTCTGAGCTTTAGTATAATTTTAATAGCTGAAATGATAAGACTGGAGTTGATATCATCACAGGGAAAGGAAGAAAAATATCACATTATTTCATTCATTCATTCATTCATTCATTCATTCATTCATTCATTCATTCATTCA
>NW_021620984.1:8753975-8775061 GCF_004785775.1 Grammomys surdaster
TCATTCATTCATTCATTCATTCATTCATTCATTCATTCATTCATTCAAGACAAGGTCATGCAATGTGGCCCAGGATGGTTTCCAACTCTCTACAAAACAGCCCAAGATGGGACTCATGATCCTGCCACTTCAGTCTCCTGAGTGTCGGGATTACCCGTGGGTGCCACTGTGCCCTGCTCACTGGACATGTTTTAATGAGCAAGAACTTGAATGTGTGAACTGTGTAATCTCTTTCTGTGAGGAGGATTCTGAGGAAACACTAAAGGGAGTAAGTAGACATTAATGCAAATGTTCTCAACCAGGAGGGGGAGACTCCTGTTGCTTTAAGCATGTCCTTAGGGCAATTCTGTTTCCTTAGGATAACTTCCCTTGTTATCAACACACAGAACTCATGAGGCTTTAAACAGAGTACCCCTCAGCCACACTTTATATATTAAAGCTCATCATTTGAGAATTTCTTTTTTCAGCATGTGTCTTTCTAGTTCAACTGTCTTTGTAGATAGCCAAGGAAATATACACAGGTCTCGTAGTCATGGGGTAAGACGTTCACATTGCTTCACTGAATGCCCAGGCCCTAGGTTGGAAACACTAAGGCAGCTGCAGTGATATAAACCCACAGACCCCAGTAACACCACAGTTATTTCCCACTGCTTTCCTTGCTTCAATGGCAGTGGTTTTCAGCATCTTCAGCATCTGCTTGCTAACGTCTGATAGGCTCAGATTATTCCCTCTCCATCCTGTATGTCATTCATTACAGCTGGACGGCTGGGAAGACTCTGGGGTGTGAACAATTAGCTTCTCATGTATTGGACTTGCAAGTGGAAGGTAAGCATTTGAAAAGTCCTGAGTTCTTAACTTAGTATCGCTTCTCCTTTCCTTTACTCAGATCTGGGCTCTTTAGACAGTGCTAGGTGTTTTAGGAGACTGTCATAGCTTTACAGCTTAAGCAGTGCTGGGACAAATTTATGTATTTTACTGAATGTGGGATATGGTCAAGCATAGTGTAGGAAGACAAAGGGAAAACACCTAGCTAATCATCTGCACAGCCCCTGGGTGAAGCCAGTTAGTTAGTCTTCAGTATTGATTACTTCCCAGAGTGCTGTGCTATTTGTGGAGCTTGCTCTGTGAACATTGTTCTGGCGAGCCTGTGAATGGTCAGAGAGCTGGTTTGCTTTTAAGATCTCTGGTGGGCGTGTCCAGTCTGATACCTCCATCATTCTTTACTGTCCTTTATCCTATGCCCCAGGGTTCTCCTACATCCTAGCCCCCTTGTGTCAATCACCTCCATTCTGGTGCCTCTTTTCTTAAGGAATAAGCTTTAAGCAAATTTCCTAACCTCTCCAACTCAGTCTGCATTTGCAGTTACTGGGTCTCCATTTGCAATATCGGCTATTTCCGCTTCTCTCCAGTTTGGCTGTCTGTTTGCTCCTTTTGAACATTTATTATGAACTCTGTTTTGACTCCCTAAATTTAGACTTATAATTTATGTAACCCTTTGATTTCCCCAAACCTCATACATCTTTCTTCCTTTTTTTTTTCTGCCTTACATGTTCTTTCCAAAGTCATGTAGCCCAGGCTTCACCCTCTCCCACCCCCCAAGCTCTAAATTTGCCTGCCTCAGCCTTCTGACTGGTGAGATTATTGACATGCAGTATGTCACTCAGTTCCTACACCTTTCAGGATTTCCTTCCCTATAGATCAATTACTGTTTATTCCTCTGCTCTCAGAAACATGTTCATCCAGCAAAGACAGGTGCTTATTTCCTTCATGTCTGCCTTCTCCTCTGTGTTTTTGTGAGAGTTGGATGTTGTCTGTCATCTTATCATTTATCTCTCACTGCTTTGAGTTTAGCACCTGGCATATCCTGATATGCTCAGTGCATCAAGCAATCATATATAAGAACGTGTTGTCAGTTCATATTTTAACTGCAAGCCTTCTTCTCCCTCCAAGCGATTGCTGGGAATGTTTGACTAGTACTATAAAGACTCGGATCTATTTTTGAGCATGTCTCCTGTTAATGTGTACATTGAACTTTGGCCTTTTGTGGGTTCACAGTTATGAACTGTGCTCACCTGCTGGATAATCACACAGGTAGAAGCACAAAGCATCGGCCTGTAGGTGTTCTACTTTATAATTGTTGCCAGTGGTGATGGATAAAGCCACTCATTCATATTGGCTAGGAGGCTGTATCCAGCAGAAGCTCTGACTGCGGCTTTCTAGCATGCCCAGTTGGAACTCTATGGCAGATATATATGTATGTCCTCTGAAAGAGCATCACTCCATCACCTCCAGAAGAAAGGAGATTCTAGCAGAACATCCTTTAGCAAGCTAATCTCTCATGTCTCTTTATGTATATATATTTCTTTATGTATAAACTCTGGTAAGAGCCCCAAGAGGATGCTAATGGAACTGTTAACTCCATGTTTGCTTTGCTCGAAGACATGGACCATAAATATTAGTTGTGATTGCTACTGAACACAGAATGCTCACTACTGATGCTGCTGCTTTCAGGATTATGGTTCCTAACGTTCTATTTTACCATGAATAATCTTTTGGATGCCGTTTCCCTCTCCCCTTATCTCCCTTTCTGTATCTTTCCCTCTTTCCCAACACTATAGTTCTAGGAAAAATTTCAGGACTCCAGGACATGGTCCTTTATTTCTCTCCTCACACTGGGGTCTTCAGGATGTTTCCTGCCTTTTGAAGATCACAGTTTACATTTTAACCTTCATTAGCATCTAAACAGCACACCTGGGCTGGGTGCTAGTCATTGCCCTAGGTTTTAGGGGAGTCACACTTACTCTAGTAAGTTCCTGTTGAGGAGCACATGACTGGTTGACAAACTGATATGATTGGCTTGGGTTTTGTTGTTGTTGTTGTTGTTGTTTTTGTGTGAGTTTTACCCCATTGGGATCCTTCCTAATGATTCTTAAAAGTGAAGGCTTGATGCCCCAGTGTAAGGGAATGCCAGGGTGGGGAGGCAGGAGTGGGTGGGTGGGTGGGGGAGCACCCTCATAGAAACAGGGGGAGGGAGGATGGGATAGGTGATTTCCAGAGGGGAAACCCGGGTTAGGGGATAACACTCGAAATATAAATAAAGAAAATATCCAATAAAAAAGATATTTTCAATCAATTATCCAAAAAAATACACATTATTAGAAGCATATTGTGAAGTAGTCCCGAATGCCTTCCTTTCCATTCAAGGTAACCAGAGATTGACTTCAACATGCTCCTTTAAAAAATGTGTTTTCACTATGAGGCAAGCCTTGCTTGTACCACCTCACCTTGTCTTACTTTATGGTTTGTTTTTGTTCTTCCTTCCTTCCTTTCTTTCTTTCTTTCTTTCTTTCTTTCTTTCTTTCTTTCTTTCTTCCTTTCTTTTCTTTCTTTCTTTTGAAAGATTTATTTATTTATTTTCTGTATACGAGTACATGTAGCTGCCTTCAGACATACCAGAAGACATATGATACCAGACACATCAGATCCCATTACAGATGGTTGTGAGCCACTGTGTGGTTGCTGGGAATTGAACTCAGAACCTCTGGAAGAGCAGCCATCCTAACCACTGAGCCATCTCTCCAGTCCCCTGTACATGCTTTCTTAAGGGCAGAGGCCATATTTTATTTAGGCTTTTGTCACTCTGTATCTTATATATTTACTACCAAAGGAATAGAATATTATAACTTGACTTTAAATTTAAGATTACCTAAAGTTTTCATGGGCCCCCTTTTAGAAGCTTCATGTTCCATAGATACATAATCTATAAACTTTGCTTGTTATGAACTTTGTCTGGATGCATTAGAGTACATACAACTTTGAAAATCACACTTAAAGTGTCATAAATACACACACACACACACACACACACATACACACAAACATTTGATGCAGCTTTAATGCATAATGAGATTGGGTGCTTCTTTTCTTTTTTTTTAATAATACTTTTCTTTGTAAGTATTAATACATTAAAACTTTATGAAAGAGACACAGGAAAAGGATAGAGTGACATAAATATAGTATGGGATCCTGGCCCTGGATCAGGACTGCAGAAATAGACGGGAGAGAAATGTATCTGGGAGGAGAGTCCATTTTTAGGACATTTGAGCATGCATCTTTAAATACAAGACACATTTCTGGAAAGAACATAAAGTCCTGACAGTACAGTGTTCGGTTGCCTTCTTTTAAACTTACTGTGGCTTTTACAGAGAGTCAACAAAAGTGGGAAGGGAGAGGAAACCTGAACACATGGGGACAGATTAGGAAACCCTAATAGATTATCTCTACAGAGGTCATAGCATCAAAAGAATCCACACAGGCTCATCCCTTCTCACTGCTTGACTCCCGTTTCCATGGTTACCGAGTGAGTCACTTCAGGCAGCCCTGATGTGATCTAAGTAGCTTCAGCAAAATATGTTCTCATGCTTCCTGAAAAGTGGGTAGAATATCAAGGAAGGACCACATTTTACGCTAACACCCTCTCGTTTATACAGCTATGACAGCTAGCCAAACAAGTGCAGAGTCATCATACCTTGTTAATGTCTTGTCATAACGGTAAAATTACATAGAAGTAAACATTAGAAAGAATTTAGCGTATTTATGTGTTGCTATTTTATGGTACTTTAGTGCAGGGCATTTATAATGAGCAAATTTTGCTTGGTTAGGTCAGTGCTTTTTTATTTTGAAATTAATGAAATCTTAGCAGTTTTGTCAAAATACCAAACTAAGCCTTTTATCAGATCATCGGGGTACATGATGAATAAAGAAATGTTTGAAGAGATTAACTTCAACAAGTTCTTTCAAAAAGTGTGTCTTCAACGGTGAATGGACACCAACTCTGCAGCACTACCTATCCTACACTGAAGAATCCCTGCTTCCTGTTATGCAACACTTGGCTAAGAATACAGGCATGGTGAACCGTGGCCTTACAAAGCACATGACTATCAAGAACAAGTATGCAACATCTAGACATGCTAAGGTCAGCATGCTGGCACAGCTGAACTGTACACTAGTTCAGAATTTGTCTAAGGCTGTGACAAAGACATAACTCCAATGGACTACTGCATCTGCAAATGCAGTTGGCACCATGTGCCGCCTGTACATAGGATACAGTGTTTACTTACTCTTCAATAAAGGTTGTGACTTTTTACTTTGCATAGTTAAAAAAAAAAGTGTGTCTTCATTAGGAAGCAAATTGCTCATCGAGGTAATTAAATCATTATGATACAACAAGCATGGTTTCCTAAAATGCCCCCTGGCTTGCTTATTTTATGATAAAATATTGTGTTTATCCCACATTTTAATGTAAAGCAAGCTGAATAGCTGGTTCAGAAGAAATAATTAAATCCCAGAAAACATACCTTGCTCGCCATTTTGAATTACTGGCTAACGTTTGTCTGAGAATATGCTTAGGGTAGAGTCAATACTTTTTCTAATGACTAAGTCTTGGGACTATGATTGACTTTAGATTAGCTTGTCCTTGTGCTATGGACTTGTACTGACAATTTACATGCATAGCATAATTAATTGATTTTTAGTACACTCAGATGAAATAACTTCTGTAGAGATTACTGGGCTGTTCAATTAAAAAAAAAAAGATCCCACAAACACAGTCTTTGTTTTTGCATCTACGCAGGTGGACCAAGGGTGGGATCAAGGTTCTGTCTTCTGTTACAAAGATCCAAGATTTTATGCCTACAGTGCTTTGATTCCCATTTGTTGGGATAAACATTTGTTGAGGGAAACTGACCTCAGTTTCCCTTTGTTTCAACCTTTGTCTTTACCTGTCACTCAGATAGGAGCTCTTAGCTTGTCAAAGGAAAATTAAATTAATAAACAACCTACTTCCCCAGTCAAAATGCTTGTGGATGGGAATGTCTTGAGAATAGTTTGCTAGGTTTGCATACATCATTGCACTTGATACTGGAAATATGAGTGGATTTGTATGTACACTGAGAAACACTTCTTACAGTCTCAACCATGGGCAAGCAGGGGTTGGTAAGATTCGTTTTTGTTAAAGAGTAAAGCCATGTCTAAATCTGATTAACCAAATGTCTCCTTTATTCACCAATTCCCTACAAACCAAAGCACAGTAACACAAGCTACTTCAACCAGAGAGTTTTTCCTAATCCTAAACTCACTCTTAGTGACTCTAAGCTCAGGAAGAACGTAAATTAAGATGACAACATTCCTCAGGCTCTTATGAGACCTCTCAGGTGTCTTAAACAATCAATCAAGCAGTTCATTAAGTCACACTGTTTTGATACTTTGGAAAAAGAAAGACCAGAGACAAACCCCATTGGTATGTCTGTCTGCTCTATTATGAAGTCAGTATGATGAACAGGTCCCAATGGTATCTCCAGCATTGACCAGCGTCAGTCACTGACAGGAGCCTTACCAGTGCTTTCTCAGGAAAGACGTCACCCGATAGAGTCAAGCTTCCCACATTTCCTACCTCCGATGTAAAATAAGACCCATAAGACGGAGCGCTTACTTGCCTCTTGTTGCTGTGAGGATTAGCTGACATGTGTAGAGCATTTACCACAGATAATAGAGTGTGGATGGAAACTATGAATGAAAGCCGGACTCAGTGCCTCAGGCCTGGAATTCTAACACTTAGGGATGGGAAAAGATTATATTAAGCTTGAGGTCATTCTGAGCTAAAGAGCCAACAAACAAATAAAAGACAAACCAACAAAAACATGTCCCAAACCAAACAAAACCCTTAAAATGAGGGGCTGGGAATAGTATGGTCTGAAAAGCACCTGATGTGAAAACATGAAGAACTGAGGTGAGGTCCCCAGCACCCAACCAAAATAAGAACATCAGGAGTGATTATAGGTGCTTTCATCACAGTGCCAGAGAGGTAGAGGTGGTGGGTAAAGCCCTGTGCCTTAAATACTGGTCAGTCTAACCTAATTGGTGAGCTCCAGACTAATGAGAAATATTTTCTCAAAGGAGGTGGACAGAATTTGAGGGAAAGGATTTTGGCTTAATCTCAAGCCTCTCTCTCTCTCTCTCTCTCTCTCTCTCTCTCTCTCTCTCTCTCTCTCTCTCTCTCTCTCTCTCTCTGTGTGTGTGTGTGTGTGTGTGTGTGTAGAGAGGGATACTTTAAAACTGTTAAGTTGGGGCTAGAAAGATGGCTCAGTGATTAAGAGCACTGACTGCTCTTCCAGAGGTCTTGAGTTCAATTCCCAGCAACCACATAGTGGTTCAAAACCATCTATGATGGGATCTGATTCCTTCTTTTGGCATCCAAGTGTACATGCAGATAGAACACTCACATCCATAAAATAAATAAATAAAACTTTAAGTATATAGAGTTGATGAAGAAAGGGAAGCTGGTATAAGTGTTATATGGCTAGAATCCCAGCTATTTGGTATGCCAAGGCAGAAGAAGTTCAAGTTCAAAGCCAGTTCAGGCTTCAGAGTGAGCTCAAGGCCAGCCTGGGCAAATTACGGAGGCCCTGTTTTGTACTAAAAAAATAAAAAAGTGGGGAATTTGCTTGCTGGAAGAAAGCTCATTTAGCATGAGCAAGACCCAAAGTTTGAACTCCAGTATTGTGATACAGGGTAGGGTAGGTATAGTTTTCTCCCTAAGAAAATCTCTTCTCATGCATAGCACCCTTTTGTGTGGTCTATCATAGTATTTCCTTCTGAAATTTCTCCCACATTCCATTTTCTCAGTAACCAAAGAGCAAGGCCTTCCTCACCTGCCCTGAATCGGTTTAGGACAACCCTCTCCATCTTGACAAATGATGGTCACAATTCTGCAGCTTCGGGAGCCAGGTTCTCAGAGTCCAGGGAACTTGTCTCTGGTCTGTGACCACAGGGAATGGGCAGATCTTCAGTTTCCTGAGAGACGGCTTTAGGGCTTTCTCACTTATTCTGCCTTAGTCTGATGACTCATTCACACTCCAGATGGTTCTGTTCAGTTTTAGAAGGATCGCGATCTGCTGTGGTGGTGGTGGGGGTGGTGGTCGGGTGCAGGACACTAGCATTTCATGTACAGTACAACTTACGTAATTTCTTTTTTTGGGAAACTCAGAGAAATATAGCACACTCAATGTTAAGAATTTCTGATGCCTTTGACATTAGGAAATATCAGCTTTTGGTATTTTACCCTTGGGGATATTACAATTTATATATTTAGTTTTCTCTGTAGCTAATGGAATTTTGTTATCAAAGAATAGTTTCATGCTATGGAAAAATAGTGAAGCAATGGGTTTTAAGTCTAATTAACAAACTAATAGAGAATATAATTTGAATTTTTAAAACAGCAACATAAATTTTATCAAAAATAACAAAAAAGAAAAAAATCTCCCCAAATACACATTTTGTCACCCAGATGGTGAGCTGAAATTTTTAAAATATTTATTTCCTTCACATTCAGTTTATATTAAAGAAGAACTCTTGTTTGGTGTCACTCACTGGATAGAGCCCTGAATTGGTAGACTGGAGGCTTCCCTGTGAGGATATGGACCCATGACTGTCACTTAAAAGTCATAAGTCATCTTCTTTTTATCTGTTTTGAAATATTCACTCAAATGGACACTTCATGGTTTGGCCTTTAAATGTTTCCAAACGGCATATCGGACAAAAAAGTTGGTCAGTATCCTCGAAAACTACTGAGAAATGGTAGAAGAGGTTGAAAAGATGAGCCAAGTAGGAGGAAGTTAGGTCACTGGGGATGTGCCCTCAGACAGGACACTGGAACACATAGCTCCCCCTTGTCCTATCCTGCATCTTGGTCTCTGTGATGTAAACAGACTTCCACCACCAAATGTTTCAACGTCGTGATGTTCAGCGGCAACCCAGGCCCAAGGGCAAATGGCCACAGACGAAAACTGATCCTTGTAAGTTGATTAGAAGAGATATTTTGTCATAGTAATGAAAATCTGACTAACAAAGATGCTATCAGGATGACAGAGAAAATGTAATCAGTCATATGCTTCAGTAGCACTTACTATTTTGTAACATACAAGCAGCATTTGCATGCAGAAAGTTGTTAGAGAATACCAGTAACTCAGTTATTTCTGTCACTAACAAGGCAACCTTCAGAAAATGACTAAAATGTCATTTTAGTCCATCTGAGAGTAAAATGCCAGAGAACCCTTGGGTGACTGCTACAGCCATTGGCATAGGATCCAAGTTGCAACAGTTGCTTTGCACTGGCTATCCCAGAACTAGAAAATCGAAAAAGCTCAACTTTACCGTACTTCAGAGATTATGGGATTGCATAGATCCAGGCTTGACTTCATGAGCATTACTGTTTTGCATCTGGAGAGCAGGTCCTGGCCTGCTTGTCTCTGAGTAAACAGGAAGGTTGGAGATGGGCCTATCGAGAGGAAGTTAGGTCATTGGAGCTGCACTTTGGAGGGGATGATGGGATGTTAACGATCATGGATCTGGGAAGAGACTCCTTCCTGTCCCAGCTCAAAATTCTACCCAATTCTATTCTTCCTGACAAAATGATATGTTAATGTGAAAACAATCAGTGGATATATTTACTCTGAGCATCCCTATGGAGACCACTAAATTGGTCAATCTTTTTCTATTATGACAAAGGCAAATTATGGTCCTATCTGTTTTTTTTTTATTGGATGATTTATTTACATTTCCTATGTTGTCCCCTTACCCCATCCCCCACCACCCCCTCGGAACCCCCAATCCCCTCGCCCCTCCTCCTTCTTCTCTGTGGATGTAACCTCTATCTACCCCCCCCACTCCCACCTCCCCACCCTCAAAATTCCCACCCCCTGGGGCATCCAGCCTTCATGAGGTCAAGGTTCTCTTCTTCCACCTATGCCCAGCAGGGCCCTCCACTTTTACATATTCAGCTGAAGCCCTGGATCCCCCCCTAAGTGCTCCCAGGCTGGTGGTTTAGACCCTGGGAGCTCTGGTTGGTTGGTATTGTTGCTCTCCTCATGGTGCCACAAATCCTTTCAGCTCCTTCAGTCTTCACTCTAACTCCTCTATTGAGAACCCCATGATCAGTTCAGTGGCTAGTTGTGAGCATCTGCCTCTGAATATGTCTGACTCTTGAAGGCCTCTGAGGAGATATCCATATCAGGCTCTTATCAGCATGCACTTCCTGTCTTCCACATCAGCATCTACCTTTGGTGATTGCACATGGGATAGATACTCAGGTGGAGTGGTCTTGAGACGGCCCCTCCTTCAGTTTCTGTCCTATCTGTTTTATAGGGATTTCCTGTGACCAAGTGACCACACACTGGAAATGGCTTAGAGTTTGGAAAACTCAAATGGTTAATTTAAAACCCTCCTTTCAATAATGTTCAGGGTTTGCTTGAGTACACAGTGTCATCCTGGCAATTCCAATACAGACTCTCGGCCTGCACACTGAAAATAGAGGAAGAATTGGAACTTAGAATAGAACATTCCTCCAAATGGAAAACATGTCAGATGGTTAATGCCGATGAGGAATTTCAATGGGTTCTAAAAGCAGCATAAGGCAAAACAAGCACCTCACTAATTACTTCCTCTCCTATCAGCTTAGCAAAATATTTATAAAATAAATTTTCAGTGTCATGCCTAATTAAGCCTCTTGGTATTCATTTTTCAGTGAGATTCTCTTTATCCTTATACTAAAAACTGTTACAATAATCAAAGATTAGGAAGCATTGTCTGTCTGTCACCTATCTATATCTGTATGCCTATCTATCCATCCATCTATGTATGCATCTATCCATCCATCATCCATCTATTCATCTATCTATCTATCTATCTATCTATGATCTATTTACCTGTATGTCTCTGCATTTGTCCATCCACTGACTCATTCATCCATATTTTGTTGCTTCAGAAAGGCTATCATACAGATTACTATTGATTATAATCATGGAAAACAAATTCCACAATCTTCTACCTGATATGCCCTGATGTGTGATCATTCTATAAAAGCACATACATGTACATGTAAAAAAACATGACTTAATGGAGGAAGTAATTTTTTTTCCTATACAAAATAAACCATCAGCAAAGATGGAAAATTCAGTGGAGACTGATGACCTTCTAAATTGTTTGCATGACAGCAAAAAAAAATTTCCTTGCTCTCCAAAGTCAGGGCAATCAAAGGAGGTGTTAGGATATAGAAAAACTCTATCCTGTTGGAGGATTATCTCAGATACAGTGTGTGAATAGGAAAGGCACTGAAGTATGACAAAAATAATTAAAAACAAAGTGACCAATTACAAGGAGATTCATAGCACCTAGGAAAAGGTGAGTTAGGGAGATGTTCATATATTCTTTAGGAGTTCATGTGTTGTCTGAGAACCAAAGTGCCCAAACCAGGTGATACTGCAAAATGATTAGTCCTTTACTCCCCTGTATTCTAGTTCTTCTTACAAATAACCAGTTGCCCCAGTTCTAGATTCTGTAGAATGGATTAGCTGTCTGGGTGTGGAAGAAAGTGAATGTCGAGACTGGGAAGCGATGGTTAAGCTTTGAACTTGCAGTAGATATCTTGAAGCTATTTTCTGTTTGGAGATTACTCCATGTCTAATAGTCCCAGAAAGTATGTTGAAGTCAGCATTCATAGCACTCAGTATCCAAAAGGCCAGCCTTAATTAGAAGTAGCATCCTTACAGGTACAAAGTTAATTGAGTAGGGTACCTAAATACAATGACTATTATTCAGTGGGGATGAGGGCAAGAGATCTATTGAGATTGCTGTGGAGACAGTCATGAAGGAGGACTTGTGCGACCACAGAGGCAGAGACTGTGATATTGTCACCACAGTCCTGGGATACCAGGAATTGTTAGGAACCACTGGAGCCTTACAAGAAGCAAAGGAGGATTTCCTCCTAAAACAGTTTTGAGGCAACAGGGCTCTCCTAACTCCTTAATTCTAGACTTAGAAACCTGGAGACAACAGTTACCAGATTATTGTACTTTGCTTCAATGGCCTTCGAAAGCTAACACATGGCTGAACTATAGACTCTGAGTCTTTTGTCAATTAGCAACCCAAGGACTTAACTGATTTAAACCAAGGGGGTATGAAAATTAAGGAAATCAACACTGTGTGTATGTGTATGAAGGTGGATTTGTGAAGATTACTCAGTGGTAAATTAGATAAGCAATTTCAGAGGAAGAGAGAGACAGGAAGCCAGGTAGCTAGTAAGCAGGCAAGATGACCCTAGTAGCCAGAAGCATGGGGTGGTGACACCCCAAAGAAATGAGATCCCTGTGCGTTTTCAATACTGGAGCCCAGTTGAGGCAAAGATTGAAAAACCAGGAAATTGCCTTAAAAGCTCTTTGAAGGGCTTCAGAGTGTTGACTCTAAGTGTCTATGTGTTAAAAAGTACATTCTGTCTACTGAGAAGTACGGCACTGTCATTAACAAGCAGAGAGTATTGGGGAATGGTTGCACGAACAAGTGACGTGAATAAAGACTTTTAACATTGAGAATAGCCCACAGAGTTTTATAACATCACTACTGAAATATGTCTTGCTAAACTCTGAGCATTAAAACATTATATAATACAATATAAGTAGGGAATACTGGTGCATATTCTCTAAATGTACAACAATTTAAAAGTACATCAGATCATCAATGATATGAAGAGAACATATTTGGAATTATTCTCAAATTAAAATCCTCATGGTTGTTCTTCACTGAGAGAGAGCTCTCAGAGGGTGATAAGGTCACCAGCAAAGGAGAAGTTTGTAGCCTGATCTTGATGTCTGAGTCCCACCTGAGTGTGGGGACCAGTGAAGTGTAGGTCTGGCTAAAAGTAGGCAAGTAGGCGTATCTCAGAAGTCACCCAGATCTGTTCGGGTAGTCTCTTCTTTGCCTGTTTATATTCATAATTATTTACCAGCCATTCAGAGTGTTTGAGTCTTTCCTTAATACGGAGTTTTGTTAGACCAGCTACTTTGTAAGATCTTCAGCTAAAGAAGTTATGTTGTTCAAAGTTAAAAAAAAAAAAAAGAAAAAGAGCCAAAGAGGAGGATGTTAGCCTATGGGATCTAACATTTGTGGTTCTGAGCAATAGAGAGAAAATCTAAAAGTGGTGATGTTGAGAAAGGCAAGAAGGGTAGATTCTAGTTTTGTTGTTGTTGTTGTCTTTTGTTTTTCTTTGGTTGGTTATTTTGTTTTTCTTTTTTTGGTTTTTGTTTGTTTTAGTTTTAGTTTTGTTGTGCATGTTCCATGCCACACTGTGGAAAAGGGCAGCAAAGGAAAGCATACGACTAGACAATCTCTGTGTTCTATTTGAGTGCAAGATAGGTCAGGCTGTTCATTTCTTCTAAAGTGGATAGGCAAGAATCAAGCAAATTACGATACACATTGTATTTTCTAACAGTTTGTAATGAAGAACGTGGATTTAGGTCAGATGGAAGTTAGTACTAGATATCCAAATGGCCTTTCAGCGAAAGAAGTCACGTTATTTGAAGTAGATCTCTAACTAGGCACGATGTGTCATATTTCATAAATATCCTTCAATCAGTAGTTGATAACTTAACCTCACACTGCCTTGTGTGGGTCAGGAAGTTGGAACCCAGCATTCCTGATGACAGTGAAACCTTCCTTCTTGTTGGCATCTCAGTGAGAATGAAGACATTTTTAGGACAAGGGTGGAATTCAGTTACTCTTTCAGTGTTTTTAAGACGCACTCAAGATATTTCATCGAGTGTGCTTGGGATGTGAGTCGGTGGCTGAGTACTTGTGTAGCATGCCCAAGGTCCTTCCTGGGTTCCACCCCTAGCATCCCTAAGTAAACAAACACAATCACTAAGCAAAAAGAAAGTTCTCTTGAGATCCTGACCTTGCCTCCCTTCCTCTGCTGTTCTCTAGGGGCTTCCTCTGAATCAGCTTAAAAACAGTTGTCTGTGCAAAATCTCAAGGTAGACATTCTTCTGGGAATTATAGCAGTAAAGGTCAAGGAGAGATCAAGGCATGCGTGCATTCTTTGGCCCATTGTCTTATAACTTCACCGAAGTATCTTTTTACTAAAATACATGCATTTAACTTCTTCCCAGCATCATAAACCCCAAGCCCAGGCCACCAAGATTCCCCATGAGGGCAGCATACCTTCTGAAGAAATGCACCCAGATCAGAATGGTATATGAGTCTGTCCTATTCTGGCTCTAGAAGAGAAATGTTACAATGAATAGGTGGGTGGGATCTGCTCTTCAACCCCACAGTCACCAAAATAGCACTGAGATCTAACCAAGCAAAGCCTAACTTTATCAGGGTGTCTTTTGTTCATTACAAAGCTTGATGTTCACTTCCCAAAAAAAGACAAAAAGAAATGTTGAGAGAAACCCTCACTGAGTGCTATCACTCCTCCCCACTCCTTAGAGCCAAAGATTAACTTCTTGGTCTTTGTCATTAGAAATACCTTTCTTTTATTACCACACATTCGCTCATTGAAAATCATCTTTAGGGTTGGATGAATCTCTGCAGTGCGTAAGAGTACAGTAGCTCATCTGACTATGTGAGGCTCTCTGTTGTACTAATGGCAGAAAAGTCTTTCCTTTCAGGTAAATCATAAAATAGTTTAAGCAAGTGTCTAGATTTTCTAAATACAATGTTTACTCCTGCAGTAGAAATTCAAGACGAAGGAGGAAGCTACGGTCATAGGAAGTGCTGTGAGTACTTTGGAGCTAGGGGAAACTTCTTCGTGGTCTTTCACACTAAATGTCAGCCTGTTTTAAGGGATGACTCTGATTCCACGGCGAGAAAGCCATGTGTGATTCTGTAGATAGATATTCTTATAACAGCAGTCCATCATTTGGACATCCTAGGACACTTGCTTCAGATGATTCCTTGTAAATTATTTCTCCCTTCTGGGTAGAATACTATTTGTAGACAGCTGTGAATTGAGAAGAAAGCATTTCTTTCCTAAAGGGAACCATTGTGATGAGGAGAAAGGACAAATGACACAGGCAGGCATACAGTTGCCACCCTGCCCCAAGTCCCCTCCAGTCTTCAGTGTGTTTAAACTCTCTGTTTGCAAATAGCATTGGGTGATTAATCCCACTGAAGCTGCATCTGCTTCTACGTTAGATGCTTTGTTAATCCCTATACCACCTCCATGAAGCATTTGACCCTATGTATGTCTATGGGTCTGTGTGCACGTTTGTCCCTTTAACATAGAATAGTCACGGTCTACTAACACATCAAAAGTTCTGCACATATACTTTGATAAAGTTCTACTCATTTAACAGTAATGATTAATAGACAGTCCTGGAAAAATATCTAGTCTTTAGTATTTCACTACAATTTTAGCGTCCTTGAGTTCACCCTCAGACGATGGCAGCATCCCTGCAGCGAGCACTTACTGAAACTGCTGTCATAAAGCTCTTTCCCAAGTTGCTCACATTAAGCCAGGTTATGCTTCCAACCACAGACGAGATGGGGCCTGCCATTGCCTTCCCCCATTTACAAATTGGAAATAGAGTCACAGCCAGGTGCCATGTCTCCCCATTTTACAAATTAGACATAGAGTCCCAGCCAGGTGCCAAGCTGCTCAGGCCTCAATGGTGGGACGAATCTCATGCACAATAGTCTAGCTCCTAAGTCAGTGCTCAGATATGGAGTCATTACCACTGCCATCTGAGGGACCTGCTGTAACAGTCTTAAGTGGTTTCTGTCAACATTGCTTCTTGAGAGCTTGGCTATAGAGACAGTAAAGACCCAATTCCTATATATTTTGAAGTTTTATTGTCCTCACAGATCTGACTGATCCTGAAGATGTTGCGGTACAGGTCTAGTTTTTTATTAAACAACAACAAGGCATGCTTACACCTAAGGCAGCCATGCGAGTAAGCAATGGGTGTTCCTGCTGTGTGTATGTGAGTCTCGAGAGCATTACAGAAGGTAATCGTGAGATTCCGGGTAGTCGTGGGTTCCTCATCAGAGAATGTAAGATACAAGAGGAGGTAGGAGAAGAACTGTGCAGCAGGGATTAAGGAAGGGTTAAAATCAATGCCATCCATGGTAAGTATCCCATTGTATTTTCATACCCACAACAGTACAGAGTTAAGAATCTAGAGAATACCTTTTCTAAATGAGGTGAATGCTTGCTAACGATCTGTACCTAACTACAGGTATACTGATGATACCTACCCTATCAATTTTCCTCAGTTATTCTTAGAGATCTTCAGCTTAATGCCAGCCAAACACACATGCCTGATTGCAGCAGGGCCCTTTCAGGACTATGCTTAAGGCTGACTTAGGTTTCCTACTTATTTTCTGCAAATACACTGGGGTGTCAGAAGATATCACCTAGACAACATCTTATCTTCAGCACAGACCTGAAACCCGAAGAAATAACAATAATAAAAAAGATAGTCCATATCGTGGTAAAAAGAAATGTTTTAGGCTTGCAAGCATGATTCATTGCGTTACCCAATGCAAGCCTGCTCACTGGCACAGTTTTCCCCATTGTCTCATTGTTAAGGTAACATTCTAAAACTCCAGCCTAACATGTCAAGTAAGGCGTTGATTAAAATGCCTTTGCTGTGGGTTGCTTTTGGAAATACCCATTTCACCCGATCCTCTAATCATGTCTACTGGAGAGAGGTGACCAAGGTAAGCATTGATGCTAGCCCACAGTTTTCTCCGTTTTCTCTAATTATATCTGTGCTTTAAAAGCAACACTTCTCTCACTCAAGAGGAGCGAGAAGGAAGGTAGATTTCCCAGTGATTGTTCTAACTGGCAACTGGCCTTAGAATTTCCACTGCCTTCGGGTTTCAGGTTTGGAACGTAAAACAGTTGCTGATAAAAGAACTGTAGTGACCCAAGTCTGCCCTTTGACCTCTCCCCAAAACCAATGGAGACAGGAAGATGGTGGAGGCAAGGAGCCCACCCAGAGCCTGGGGTCATCTCTTTCTTCTATCAGTGTCAAGCATTTGTGCCTTGGCTTTCCCTGCATTGCCTGAGCTGTTTAAGATCAGCTGTGGTAATACAGGAGCAGTTGAAAAGACTTTAGATTCAACTTAGAAATGGAGAAAAGGGGACTCTGTCACACGCATACCCCACAACACTTGACAATAGTCTGGTCAAAGCATCAACGTCCTAAAAGACGAAAAGCGTGTAGCTGTGTTGATTCTGATATAAGGAGAGAGACCCTGTGTACGTGACCAAACATCAGTGAAGTTCTAATATCTTTGTGGGGATGAACATTTTACACAGCCAGAAATGGGGGTGGGGGCAGGGAGTGTGAGGAAGGGAAGGATTTTCCCCATTGACAGAACAATTCTATAAAATCGAACTTTGTCCGCTATACTCATGCTCAGCTTGTAGGAAAACAGAACATGTGTTAACAGTGCAGCAGCCTCTGTTCAGTCAACAAGCCTGCCTGTGCTCCTCCTGGTGAATAGAAACAGTCTGTGTTGAGCCTTGAGGAGACACAAGTCCAGTTGTTTACTAATCCAGAGCAACTTGGCTGGCTCTCCAACAAGCTTTGGGAACGTGGCTTTAAGCCCCATTCTACATTGTGAGATAAGAGGTACCGAAAGAAGAAAATGACAGCCTGAAGAGGGAAACTGAGGCACATTCTTGTGGTCTCCATGTTGTCTCCATCCCCAGAATCTGTCTATGCTTGTCCTTGACTCAAGGAGGGATGCTTAGGTACAGTATTCAGAGAACAAATATTGTGCTAACCTCGATAAACATATCATCCACATTGTAGACAGGATATACTGATATGCTTCGGCTCACCATCTTATGTCCTTAATTCCACTGAGATACTTTTACTAAAATACACATGTTTGATTTCTTCTTAGCACCATAAGCCCCAAAAGCCCAGGATGCCAAGGTTCCTCATGAGAGAAGCATTCCCTCTGAAGAGATGCACATGGATCAGAGCATAGGAGTCTGTCTAACTCTGTCTCTAGAAGAGAAATTTAAAGTAGTAGTAGTAGTGTGTGTGTGTTTTATTTGTTTGTGGTGCGTAAGTATGTATTTGTATATGTGTGATGGGTGTATGTATGTGTATATGTGGTATATGTATGTCTATTGTGTATGTATATGTCTGTGGTATGTATGCATGTATGTGTAGTGTCTGTGTGTGGTATATACGTGTATATATGTGTGTTTGTGTGTATGTAATATATGCATATGTGTGTATGTAAGTGTATATGTGTGTATAGGTGTATAGTGTGTGTAAGTGTATATGTGTATGAATGTGGCTATGTACGTGTGGTGTGTGTGTATGCATGTGCTTGTACATATGTAAATGAATGTGTTGCTAACCTTCAAGGGTTATTCAAATATTTTTTGAAAATTAGCTGGTTTTGATTCTCTCTCTCAATGGCATGTGTTTCATTTTGATGCCGAGCTGATGACAGGCTAGACATTCCAACAGGAATTTAGTTAATTTAACCAATTCCTACCAGCAGAAGCACAGCAATGGGACTTAGCTCATCCCAGCCAGGGGATTTTCCTTCTCCCATAGCAGAGAAAGCAAAACGCTCTGTGATGTTTTGCAAATGGACAAGTTTAGAAATCGTTCTGAGATTCTGCCTTGCCAAATGTTTCATAAAAAAACCTCTTTCCTTTCTATTTCATGCCAAAAAAATGTCACCCCCCCCTAAATATATTTTTCCCATATCTGGTCCCGTGTCCAAGATTTTTTTTTCTTTTCCAAGAATAAATAATTTTTTTCTGGGTTATAAAAATGTCACTTGCTCTATCAGATTAAACACATCTTTATATAGAAAAGGCATCTGAAACATCCCATCAGTGCGTCTAAGGAAGGATTCTTGCTTGGGATGATTTTGTGAAATCAGATGAAATGACAAGTTTTGAATTCCATGTCAGACTCTCAATGGGAATTTCTGGCTTCTTACCTAACGCTTCTTCCTACTTTGTCTCTCAGTATCCTTTTACTAGAAAGCATTAAATGAGAATTAAATTCTGTCTTTGACCATACTAATGCCTGGGATAGTGCCCTGATGTAAGGGTATTCTCTGAGCTCTGTTTTCTATGTGCATAGTTGGGAGGGTTCAGCTGCCTGAGTTTCAAGAACTCTAGCTTTTAAAAAGTGTGAACTTGCAAATTAGCTGTCAAGTTTAATAGAAAGTGAATAAAGCCGCCTAGAGCTGACCTGATTCCAATCCCCTCCCCTGGTGTCCATTGCTCCTGCCTTGAGGTGAGGTATGGAGCACTGGAAATAGCGCAGCCTAGGAGTTGAATATTTTCTCTTTGACCAGCTCAGTTTGCTAATGACATTTGCAAAGTCAAGAAGCTGAATAAAGAGTCTCGAACAGTGGAAACAGGACAAAACGGGAATATGCTTGAAAAAGCAGTAGTATTTATACCTTGAGATGTGCTAAATATTCATAGAGAAATAAATCAAATGTGTTCTATCTCCTAAAGTTTAACACTTGTTATTGATGACGAATCACCCTCAGCAAGCCCACTGCAGACAAAAAGACTTCTAAGTTGGAATAGGTTATTACCAGTTAGCAGGTTAATTTTTAGTTACTGTTGTTCTGTTGGTATGTGTAAGAAGGGGGGAGGGAAGCTTCTAGTTCCTTACAAATGTTTCCTTTAAAATACCCTATTTTGAAGGTTCTTATTACCTCATTTTAAGCCTAAAACTACAGGTCTATTGTATTTAGAGCGTACATAAAGATGAGAAATACAAGCATTTCTGAAATCGCATGGCAATCTGTTTTTGAAATACCACACAGATGCTTCAGGCAAACCAAGCATCTCTCAAAAATTAGTTATCTATTGAGAAACAAGGGGACATAACAAGTTATTCTGCTTCTCTCTGTTCTTGTGTCATCCTGCCAGAAGCCCCACCAATAACCTTAGCATCCGTCTCTCATCTTACTTTGACATAGTCCTTTCCACACCGTGCAGAAGAAATTCAGCGTTTACAATATGGAAATTATCAATCACCTCAAAACACTTACATTCCGATGAGCCAGATCTCCCATGACAAAAATGATAAAAACCCAACTCAGCAAGTGTGCCTCCTAGGAACAGCAAATCAGCATGTTGATGTACCAAGTCCGAAATAATAGCCTTCATTTGCTCCAACTGGTTTACTGTCAGCGCTATAAAAAATAAATGATGGAAACCCAGAGCTTCAGACAGAAACACAAGTCCTCTGTGTGTGCCTTATATGGAAAGGGAAAGAAGTGTAGTCCTGTCAGTTCATCAGAGGGGGCTTGTCCTGTGTTGACAAGTGGCTACATGTGGACTACACACATGCTGTCAAGGCATTCATCACTGAGGGCACAAGGCAACGCTTGGCTCAGTTTTCATAAATGGCAGGAAGCTAAACATATGTATGCCTGCTAGAATTTCTCCAGCACAGAAACGTGACCCTATGGAATGTCACTACAGAGTGGGTGAGCTGGGTTCTTTATGGTGTTTATGTTTTCTTTATTGCCTTTGCCAAAGGATAATTTTTAATACCAGGATGTCCTGTGGCATAAAGAAAGCTAGAAAGTGGTTCAGTAAAGATTAGAAGGTCATCCAGTCTGTGCTACAGCAAAGACTGATGCTAAGAAGCCCTAGTGTATAACAGCAGCTCAGACAAGAACCAACTATAAATACTGATACTTTGGCGTATGCTCTGAGCCCAAGAGGCACAGAAAATGTGTGAAAGCTACAAAGCTGACATTGTGGTCTGATCCTTGCATAGATAAAACAATGTCCATGATCATATGTATGAGAAATACAAGACAAAGTCATCAAGAAAAGCATCATCTCAGGGACCGAAGATGTGGGTTTAATTGGAACAGTGCTTGGCATGCAGAATGAAGAAGACCTTAATTTAGATTCTCAGCATCCATGTATGAAGCCAGGCAAGGCTGTGAGGCATCAATAATCCCTGCATGGGAGACAGACATAGGAGGATCTCCAGCAAGCAAATCTAACCTAATTGTTGAGTTCCAGGCTCAGTGAGAGGTCTTGCCTCAAAAGTAAGGTGGAGAAGCAATTGAGGAAGACATCCGGTGTTGACATGTAGCTTCTGCATGCATATGCATAAACATGATGTAATCCTGCATACACACACACACCCCAACCACACACATGCACACCACACACACACACCAACCACACACATACCAACCACACACATGCACACCACACACACACACAC
>NW_021620984.1:8775461-8846952 GCF_004785775.1 Grammomys surdaster
CACACACACACACACACACACACACACACCACACACCACACACACACACACACACACACACACACACACACACACACACACACACACAAAACCTTCAGCACTCTGTAGAAAAGTTTAAAGGCTCCTTTGCTTCTTTGTGCCTCTTAGACTTTAAATAAAAGCCTTGCCTGAGACTGGCTCTTTTTCTTACCTTTCATTCTGTTCTTTAGTTTGCTATCTTCTCTGGACACAGCATAAAATAAACTGAGAATACATTTCTGTTTTCAGTATCTGTTTTAATTACTAGCCACAAATCATACCCTGGCCAGTTGACAGGAGCAAACCCAGCTTGGCCTCCTGGTAATTATTAAGACGTGCATCTCCTTCACACCACCCTGCACTCCACTTGATCCTGGTCTGTATCTATTTGTCTTCAGTTCTGCTTTTCAGACCCCTTGTACCTTCTCTCCTTCCCAAGTCAGAGGCTTGTCCCGATTTTCTCAGCTTGCCTTCCTTGGTTTCTCAGCTTCTTTGCTTTATTTCCAGTTTAACCTGTCCCCTTGGCTTGTTTTTCCCATTAATATTTGGTGAAGACAATAATACCTAGTCCTCTGGGGCCTTGTCCTGGTCAAACAGTTTTTGTATTGAGTTTAAACAACACCAACGATCTTCTTTTTCAAGCCAGTTGGCTAGCATTTTATGGCTACTCAATTTCTAAGGTAGGCAGGAAATAAAAACCAACTGACCAACCAAACAACCAACTGACAACAACAACACAAAGCATAAACAAGGCACCATCAGCATGACTGTGCGTCTGACCTGACTTAGATCTCTGCTCTGACTACTCATTGGCTACTTAACTGGACACAATGATAGTACGTTGATAGATTTTGTACGTTGCTTTTTCATTCAGTCATGGACCATGCATTCATTCCTTTAGTATCCATTGAATCCTTAAAAAAATTCCCAAGCAAAAAGGATGAGAAGTGTCCAGACAAAACTAGGGTCCATGCACACATGAGTTTACTTTAGAGAATCATACAATATCATCCATCAAACCTGCATGCCATAGTGCCTCAAATGTGGAAAATTCTCCTGAGCTTTTAGTTAGTACCACAGCTATAAAAATAAATGCTCGGCCCACGATTTAACTGGATTAGGCTACAATAATAAATAAAGACTGGGGCCGAGGCAATGACATTGTTTAGCATGCAAATATGAAGACTTCTGTTCAAATGCCCAGCATCCACGTAAAAAGCCTGTGTGGAAGAATGTGCCTGTAATCCCAGAGACATGAGACAGAGACAGGAAGGTTCCGGGCAGGGCTTGGTAGCCAGCCACTCGAGCCAGTGTGTTGGGTCCAGGTTCAGTGAGACACCCTGTCTCAACAGAGTGGTGAAGAGTTCTTATATGTGCTGACCCCACTTCTGTACTCCAAGTGTGCATGCATGGGTGTGAACACCATTCCCACATTCCCACAAAACATAAAACCCTCTAGAGTAAAACAGAGAGAAAATAAATGGAATCTGGGGAAGAGGAATTATTTCTCACACAGGACTGATATTAAGTAGACTCTGAGTATCTCCTAAGCCTTGACCCATACTAGTCTATGAGTTGTTGCATAACTAGGCATATAGAGAGTAAACCTGTCTACTGTCTCTGTACACCTGCACAGCCTCAGCATCATTGGCTGGCATCTCTTTAACAGATAATCCTCACAGTGTATGGCAGTTTATAGCTTTGAGCCCTTTGGCCCTGCCTGTGAGAGCTCAGTTTCCTGAAGAGACATCGTGTTTACACCCATGTACCAAAGCAACCTAGATCTGAACTTCAGATCAGAAAGACGGCAGGACGGAGGTTCTCTGTGCTTCTCTTTATTGGGTACACTGCCATCTTTGAGTTATGTTTTCTTAATGTTTCATAACATCCTAGTGAGGTAGGCTAGTTTTGCAACTTGCAGCTTAGAGGAAATTTGTCATTGGTAATGAATTAGATCTCACTGCATGCTAGAGATTTTAGGATCTTTTTCAGCTATCTTTCTCTTTTGCATATTTATTTACTTATTAATAGCTCAGCTGGGGATCAAGCTTTGGTTTCTCTTGGGTTTTGCAAGGATTTCCCAACTAGCTTCCCAATGGCTACCAAGTAGGACCAAACCAGATAATCCCTTAGCATGTTACCACACAAATTTGTATTGCATTTGTTTATCCCACGATAAACATCCCACTTTGGTGATGAGTATAAAACCATACATATAAAAATCATATGCAATGGTTTATTGCCTCTCTTATGTGTAATCACAATAGCTTATAACTCTGTAGCTTCCAAAGCATATTAATCTATATGTTATTTTCCATAACTGTCCCCCACATCCCAAAGATTTTATGATGGACAGGGTTCAGGTGTCCATGCATGGTTGGACAATACAAGCTTTGAGATGTAGATTTCCCCTCTTTCCCCTTATTTTTGTTATGCTGTCTTCAGATTTTACTTTCTAAAAGTTCATGAGATTTAATGCTGTTATATACTTGTATAATTATACTGTTATACTGTGATCACACGAGGGATGGTAGTTTCAGACAATGCTTCCCATGGTATAAAATATTGCACTCATGTGGAACTTGGAATCCCAGTAAGTCCAATGTTGCCCTTCCCAGATTCCTTAAAGTAACTGGTAGGTTTTGAATCTAGCTTTGTTTCATTACATCAGTAGATTATCAGTCTACAGATTATGACTGGGATTGAAATAAATAATTTGTTATTGTCAATTCTGTGCTACTAAACAAAACCTGTGGTTTGAATTGAGATAGGAGAGACTTGATAGATTATCATTGCTTAAGTCATCATTCTCTTGAGCTCAAATCAATCAAGGAAGTTGTGTCACCTTGAAATCTCCTCAAACGAGTGGCAGTAAGTCTGCTATACTGAAATGATTTGTAACTGTCAGAAACCCAGAATGAACACACATTACAAATTCAGTGACACTCTACACACAGGCAGTATGGACTTGTTACAGGTAAAACCACAACAACGATACAACACATTTGATGCTGCGGTAAATGGCCATTATATGCTAAGGCTGCTAAAATCAGTTCCTAACATTAAGCCTTCTCTACACTGTGAAGTAAGGCTTTCTTCTTAACCACTGGCAGCATGCTTTGGTGATTTGTATTTAGGAATGAGAAATAAGAGAGGAGAGACAGCTTAGGTGTTGGGATAGCCACCACAGGACTTGATAGGCATCGGTCCGTAAGGAAATGGAGTAGACATGGATAGATATTAGATATTTGTAGCCCAGCAGAGGTCAGAGAATATCAGGTTCTAGTTATTTTGAGATGAATGGGCATACAGGGCATATTTCCTCATGACCATTTATGAGTAGTTGAAGTGGGAACGAGGCATGAAAGGATGAAGAAGCTGCTCCATAGATGGCCAGGTAGATGATGTCAGTACCATCCTGAACATGGACAGATAAGAATCCAAGTCTGACCAGAAACGTCCCTAAAGCAAAGAGGAATCATAAGTGGCCTACATTTTGGTTATCAAGCATTTTTAGACAGATATCTTGAAAAATAGATAGTTCAGTTCCATAGTAGAGTTAACTATCTTCTAAACTAACATTCATGAAGGCAATTATGAATTAAATTCATGAAGGGAGAATTAAGGACATGGTAAGCACTTTCCACATAGCACCTTTGTCCTCAGGCAGTACCATTCTGACTTTATAGTGGCAAGAAATTCCAGGTCTGCTTAGTGAATTGCTACTCAATAGTCAATCGCCATGTCTTGTTGAACATTTCACTCAGTACTTGAGAATATAGTTAGATAGTATTATCAGAGATTAAAAACTAAACAGTAGTAGCAAATAGCATTCTCTTTTTGGTTTTTCTTTACCATGTTAGTTTTTAGGCTAATATAAAGATTTCAGCTTAAGCTGTGAAGAACACCAGGATGAAAACCTGTCCTACTGGTTTCTATGGTTACTGTCTTTTGGTCATTACTGTCACATTTCAGCCTTCCCACAAAGTTGGGGGAGATCTGACTCTCAGAAATATGTCTTCCTGCTCTACTTTTGATCTTTCCACAGATCAGTGAAACCTTAACTACATCTATCTCCACTGTAAATACGGCAAAGGAAGCCCAAGGGAAATCATGGAAGAAATAACAAGCTGACAGACACGGAGAAGGGAAAGAACAAGTGGCTTTTCACCGGGGCTGAATTTCTGTGAAATTTATGGCAGGGCATGTTTTCTCTACATTTAGGCAGCTTGAAGAGTTATAGAAAGATGAATTCCTAGTAAGATAATTCAAATACATTTGCTTGTGTCTGAGAGTACTCTAGCGTGATTATGAAACATGTTCTCAGGGCTGTTTTACACAGTGTAATAGATTTCTCTAGCTCTTTGTAGTCTCTTTGATCTGTTTCAAGTACATCTCTGGGAACAGAGCCTGAAGCTAGTGGCTGGGACAAGCTCTGAAAGCTCAGATGACTAGCCTGGGATTGGTGGATGGCTAGGAATATGAAGGCTGAGATCCCAGGATGAGGTGGGTTAGGCTTTCTAAAGCTACATGTCTTCCCCACCTCAATCAATAACTTATATTAGTGGAAACCTCATTATGGACTAAATTGTCTCCTCTCAAAATTCCTGTGATGAGGGCGGGAGAGATAGCTCAGAAGGTAAAGTGTTTGCCATATACAAATGTGGCCCCCTTAGTTTAGTCTCCCACAACCTATAAAAGTTTTTTTTTTTAAAAAAAAACCTAGGTGAGATTGATATATCCATAATCCTAGTACTGGTAAGGTTGTGACAGGTGGATCTCTGAGGCATATTGTCTGGCCAGTCTACCCAAACCAGTGAACTCCAGGTTCTTTACATATACACACATAAATGCATGAATATATATATATATGTGTGTGTGTGTGTGTGTGTGTGTGTGTGTATCTCCATGTGTGAGCACACACAGACACATACAGACACACACACACACACACACACACACACACACACACACACACACTTTCTATGTTGAAGCCTTGACTCCACTCCTAAATACTCCAGAATGTGACTATAGTTTTGGAGTTAGGTCTTTTAAAATGAGGCATCGAGGTGGGCCCTCATCCAATTTACCTAGACTCCTTATAAAGAAAGGAAAGAAATGTGGACATGCAGAAAAGACACTACAGATGCAAAGACGTAGATAAAGACTGACCCCACACATCGGGTGAGAAAGCAGCTGTCTAGGGGACATACACAAAGCAAGGAGAGATGCCACCGGGAAAACGGGATCTGCTAGAGCCTTTATCTTGAACAACCTCCTTAACTTCCTTCTGGGTTCCAAAAAGTGGAGAAATAAACTCCCAATGTTTAAGCAAAATAAGATATTTTATAATTTAAGCTCTAAGTATAAGAGTCAATTATATTGTAGGTGTAGAAAGTTGAATTTAGATACCAGTGCTTGAATGGAAGCTCAAACTGGCTGTGATCTTATTGGAATGGACTAGAAGACCCTCGTCCGTGGATGGTAGAGTCAGCTTAATCAAACTCTGTCCCTAGCACAGTGGTTCTCAACCTTCCTAATGCTGTGACCCCGTAATACAATTCGTCATGTTTATTGCTACTTTATAACTGTAATTTTTCTGCTGCTGTGAATTGCAATGTTAATATCTGTGTTTTAGGGATGGTCTTAGGTGACCCCTGTGAAAGGATCATTCACCCCCCCAAAGGGTTCTATACCCACAGGTTGAGAGACATTACCCTAGAATAAAGGACACTTCTGTCATCTCTTGGAGGCAGCTAGGGGTGCTAGGGTCATTAGTATTTGTCTAGAGTCGACCACAGCCACATGACTTAGACCCAGAGGTCAGATCAATGGTGTCTCTTTGACCTTTGGTACCACTTGTACTCTGTACCTGGAAGATCCTGGCTCTGTCTAAGCTGTCATAAGAGCTAACAACAAAGCTTGTTTTTCCTTGAGGCATACTTTGTAAGTTTTGAGTGGCTTGCTTTGAGGTAGGAAGGACTGTTCTCACTTGAACTCGGAAATCAGCATTTAATCATAGACTACCAGGACATATGACCTTGGCCTCATTAGTTGGTGCCAAGTTTTAATGAAGGGAAATGCCACGCAGGGCCTCAGTGTGTGCAGAGCAGAGTTTCTGGGAATAACTAGCTGTATTCCTGGTCCCTCCTTATATTCTCCAGAATCACGCTTTAATCATGCTGACTTTGGCTTATGCAATATATTCTTGAAAATATTTTCAGAGAAATATTTACTTTCTATTAGTCTTATATTTCCATATCCACATCTGTTATGGAAGATATAATATAGCATGCTGGGTGGCAGGATTCTAAAGTCCTATGGATCACTCAAATATCCCTATATATTAAACAGAAAGTAACTCCCACAGTTGAGTCAGGATCTTCAGGCAGACCCCAGGGACAAGCCTAAGGAGCCTAACACTTGTGGTAAGAGGAGGTTTAGTGTGGATTTTGTGTCTATAGTGCATCACTAATGAGATATTAGTCATGGTAGACTAATAATTAACTAAATAATTAGTTAATTATTCTAAAATAATTATTTCATAAAATGAGATTTTGCTACTCAAAAGTATCCATCAGTTTTGGTAACAATTTGGTGAATAATAGCTACACCAATGAGGTAGGGCTGCCTTTGATAACCACAAGGTTCCTTGGGCTCCTTATGGAGTCCCACTCAGAGAGGTATCATCAGATACTCAATGAGAATGAGACTCCATACCTACAGTGTTTCTAAGAAGAAAACCTGTGGGGAAACATAGGAGAACCCAGTTTGGATGCTATTCTGTAGTGATATGATGACAGGAAGGGTTGGGTGTGTAGAGCCCGGCTTTATGGGCTACAGGTATAGCTTTATATTAAAATGCATCTTTAAGGGACTCTGAGCAAGATCCCTTGGGGAAAACCTAAGGAATTCCATAACCACCCAGCAAGAATCACTGCAGTTGGCTATCCTCTGAAGGTGGTGCTCTGGGAGGATTATTCCCAGATGCAAAAGCTGGTTGGGGAACTAAAAAGAGAACTATAACAAAGACAGGAATGAACTATAACAAAGTCTGGGAATGCCACAGCTCAACAGCCTGAAGATGCTCTGACACTGGGACCAGGCCTGCTCCGAGCTGCCTCTGGCAACAATAGAGATTGGCAGGGAAGATTTCATTGCTTCGACCTTCCTGCCTTCCTGATATCCCACGAGAGTCAGCCTTCAGGGAAAAGATAAGGAGTTGTCATTTTGTATTAAGAATAGGTGTGAAGACAGGAAGGAAGGAAGGAAGGAAGGAAGGAAGGAAGGAAGGAAAAAGAAGGAAAGAAACAAAGAAAGGAAAGACAAAAGAAAGAAAGGAAGGAAGAGAGAAAGAGAGAGAGGAAGAAAGAAAGAAAGAAAGAAAGAAAGAAAGAAAGAAAGAAAGAAAGAAAGAAAGAAAGGAAGGAAGAAAGGAAGAAAGAAAGGAAGGAAGAAAGCTTTTCATCATCTGAAATCCTGATAGAACTGGAAACCAATTAATCAATTACACAAACCTCCAATTCCTGCCCAGTTTGGCTCACAATGTCAGAGATCAGCATATTAAATAGCACAACCTTACAGTACAAGGGCTTTGATGCCAATAGCATTTTATGGAAGAAAAAACCCTGTAGACAAATTAGTTCAGTACCTGCGTTCATGTATGAGGTGGTGCATCTGGTGATTCTGAGAGTTGAGAGCAGAAGGCTGCAGGGTAGTTTACAGACTAATGGAAGAGTATTAGTTGTTCTTTTAGACAAACTGGCATAACTGGCGATGGAGTCCATGGCCTCAATGCAAAGGTAGAGAGAAAAACCAATGCATGCTTACTAACCATATTCCTATCAAGTTCCTTAAAAACAAAACAAAACAAAATAGAAATTAATCTTAAGGGATTGTTGCTCATCTTCTTCAAATCCAAGCCTAGGGATTGGCACCACTTTCTTTAGGGTGAGTCTTCCAAGAATCTAACCTTAAGTGTCTCCCATATTTGTACCTGGAAGCTTGTCTGAGGTGATTCCAGATCCTGTCGACTTGACAATTCCAACCATCACACATTGCCAAGCACAGAAACAAAACAGCACCAAGCAACATCAAAGAAAGGTTGACTGGCATTAACACCTACTGCAATGTGAAAGAGGTTTTGCATTAAGGTGAAGTTTATGAATATTTATCATCTAAGATAAGGAGGATAGGCCACTGTGACTCTGCTTTCCAGGGAGCAAGTGACATCTGGAGACAGTTTTAATTGCAATTACTGGGCTATAGAGAGGTGCTAACTGGCATCTCATAAAAGACAGGATGCTATTAAATATCCAACAGCATGCCAGAGAGTCCACTCTAACACATAGTCATCTAATCAAAATGCTAATAATGCCAAAGATGAGAAACTTGGTCCAAAGAATTACCGTGGAAACAGAGCAAGATCTTAAAGATAAATTATGTCATCTAGTTGCAAAATAAAGTACCTAGTTGGCATATGCTAACATTGTGCCCTTATTAAAACTGCAATTAAGTAACAATATTATTGTAGTTAGAATTCTTTTAATCTGTCTAGTAGGCTTTCAAAGAACATAGTCTTATCTTTCTTTCTTAGCAAATTGAAGGGGACAACCATCAGAATCCTGACCACAGAAGGCAATGGTATGCTGGCACAATCCTTTTCAGAAAGTACCTAGCTGCTGTGAGTGAGGAATGACCTTAAACTAAGACTAAAGGAAATAATTTAATTAAGTCTGGCTGGGGCTCCACTTTATATTTGTCTTTTCAAACTGTTAATGAATGCTGACCCATTTAGCCATGACAAAATGTGTAGCCCGAGGAATTTGTGTCCTTTTTGAGGTACCTAATGGACGTGTCTCCGACAAGAAACTATCACTTGTCTTGAAGTCATAATACTCAATGTTTAAGTTGGCATCAGTATGACACATTTAGGATAGTCAAGGGAACTTCAGCCCTATGTATAAAACAGCCACTGAGATGAAAGGCATTCCTTTAAGGGGGCACTTTCTCGGAGTCACTTAACAGAACCATGAGTATTTCATGGGTTGCTACAGTACATTAGCCACAAACAGTCCCATCATAGCAAAGATGCTTACTGCAATTACTGGTACATAATGAATATTTGATCCTAATTAGACCTAATGGATAAATTATAATTCTGTATTTACTGTGGTGTTTTCTAGGACACTGACCCACAAATATGAAAAGCAAGGGTCTGAGGAGATTGGGGTTTTGAACTGTAGTCATTTCACAGTGACATTGTTCATTTCTCGGAGTCAAATTAACAATGGTGAAGACTTGTCTGGAGTTCTCTTAAAAGCTAGCTGTGGTTAAAAACCACAGGAAAATTCCAAATAGTGTCAGTGTGACAAATTTTCATTTTCTCTGCTTACTTTATTTCTTTGGAAAGTTCAAGGTCAAAATGTACTTTGTACAAAACATAATTTTACAAATTCTAACAGGGATACTGGTTAGAAATTTGACTAAACAGATTCACAGCTATTGTTCAAGATTATTTATACGAATTCGTTAAGAACTAAACAAAAGTCACATGCAATACTCTTCCTTTAGTTTCTCTGAAATTACGTCCTCCTCCGAGGGAGAAATACTCAGCAAAGAAAAACTGCACGTGTGTAACTAAAATGCTTTCAAAATGGAATAGGAAAGCTCAACTCTCTGATTTTGATTTTTTTCCCCTGATTTTCTCAAAATCATAGCAGTATAGTATAAGAGTTTTGATTCAATGTTATTCATTAGCCTTTTAAAATTTTCTCTGCGGGAAATATAACTTAATATATAATCACAAAATCCTCTACAAGACATTCACCACGATTTATATTATAATCTCGTAATTCTATAGTTTTACCAACTGTGAAAAGTTATCTAACTTCTTATACTCAGGATTTCCAAATCCTCGTGGCTGAATGCCAGGGAAATAAAAATATCCACTGCAGGTCAGGGAGGTTAGAGGCCTCTGTCCCTGGTAGTCATTTAGGAATAAATCTTCTTTCACACATTGCTCCAGCATTCCATACGTGCTCAGAGACTACCACACTAGCCGAACCCAAGGGCAGATGAGAAGAGGGGCAACATGGGCATTGGGAGGCAGACTGATGACAGAATGGACCATTTTCACTGGCTGGGTATCAGCTATAAGGGTGGATGTGACCTGGCTGTGTACTGGGAGGAGAGAAGAGGGGTTCATTTAAATTCACAGCTTCATGTCTGGCAATTAAATCACAAGGAGAAAAAAGTCATTTGTCTGTATACTCGACAGCTATAGAATCAGTGCTCAGTTCTCTTCCTTAAGAGAATGCTGATTCGAAAGTAGGGTTCTGGCTCGGCTGCTGGTCAAGATGATCACCCTGTGTACATGTAGCTATCCACAAAGCCAGCCAACCAGACGTCCTGCCTAGAGTCTCTTCCTGCTTGTCCAGAAATCATGGTCTTTGTTCCACTTGGTGATTGACAATTCTCGCTTCCCCTCACAGTTAGGGATGAGATTTGATTATTGACACGCATGCTACATCTTTACTTGGGGAAGAGTCACAGTGACCTGGAATGAAGCCATGGATTCCACTGTCTCCACATATTCTTTGAGACTAGTTAGTCGTTCTCAACCTTCCTAACGCTGTGACCCTTTAATACAGTTCCTCATGTTGTGTGAGCCTCAATCATAACATTATTTTGTTGCTACTATGCAACTATAATCTTGCTACTGTTATGAATCATAATGTAAATATCTGATATGTGACCCCAGTTGAGAACCACAGATTTACACACTCTGGAGGGGAAAGTCTCAAGAAAACAGCAGAATCCTGGGACATGGACAAATGTGAACATTTAGCTACAAAAGACATCTGTCTAGCCACAAAGAAAAGTACTTAAAATATGGTAAAAAATACCAGATCCTTAATAGTGCTGGGCATATTTTGCAGCAGATATTAGGCAGCGATGACACAATAAAAATGTCACTGAATTCACAAATAGTGACAAGTTTGAAAAGCCCAAATGTGATTATCAACCAGGGGGCTCAACTACACATTAACTCAGATAATAGGGGCCAAAGTTCTCATTTTAATGTTCTTATTGTTTGGTATGAGAACTAGAGGGAGCTGCATAGTTTTTGTTGATTTGTTTTCTCTTAAGACTCTTCTTTTGAAGGAAACATGGCACTACTCATATCTCAGTAAGAATAACTTCTGATGCTTGTTCATCTCACCTATTTTATGTATGTATGTATGTATTTGTGTGTGTGTGTATGTATGTATGTATGTATTTATTTATTTATTTTGGTGTGTGTGAGACATACATGTGTGATATATGTATGTATAGGAAATGTGCTCCTTTGTACTACACGTGTGCATGTATGTGTGTGTGTATGTGCGTGCACATGCACACATGTAATGTCAGAGACTGGCTGAATATTTTCCTCTATCACTGCCCATTTAGTTTGTAAGGCAGGGTCTCTCACAGAACCTAGAGCTGATCATTTGGGATAGAAAGGATGGACAGCGAGTTCCCAAGCTCTTCCTCTCCTGCTTTATCAGACTTAGCTTTGAAATCAGGTCTGAGGATTCGAACTTACGTTCTCATGCTTACTCAGCAAGTACTTTATACACTGAACCATCTTCCTATGCCCTGATTTTTATCTCGATTGCACACCTAACCCCATTGATTGAAGGGATCTAACTAGGAGTGTCAGAGAGCAGATCTGAAATAAGTTTATATCAGTTAAGATGCAAAACCAAAAAGCCCCAGAGTTTTACAAATGTTTTAAACTGTTTAAAAAAATCTAGGCAGTTTGATTGAAAACAAATGAAGACATCCAAGTATTTTAATAGTGGGCAGAGTATCTGGATCATTGGTTGGTGGAATAGACAAGACATCCCTGGGTCTCTTCATTCACAGCTTCTTAGAAGGGAAGGTACTCAAGCAAGTGCCTCTTTGGCATGTAATTATCTTGTTCGTGCTGTTAGAGCCGTTACTCAGATTAGGACATGTAGCTCTGTAAAACTGAAAGATGATTCTTAGCCATGCTAAGACTTTTTCCTTCCTATAGCTAGAAGCTAGCTATTTACATCATATGGACTTTCAATCATGCAAACTTTTCAAAGTCTTGAACAGAATCCCTCTTGAAGTTTTGTTCTTCTGATTGAGGGTCTTGACTTTACAATACCTTATTGTCTAAACAGAAAGCAGAGCCATCAGTCCACACAACTAAAATTATGCTTCTTTAAGTTACTCCAGACCTCAAGCACCATATCCTGGTGATTCTCGCTGGAACACTGCATAGTTTTGTGGGATGGGTTTGCAAACTTGTATTTAGTGTATAGATTTATAACCTATGGAGGCCCCAATAGGGCTAGATTCTATTTCTCCCACTGTTGTTGGATTTCAAGGAAATCCTGAGGAGATGCTAAGAAGCTAGTTTTTAAAGAAGGTCCAATTCACTAATGTGTTTCAAGGTCATTCTAGGTCATTTCTTCCCCTTTGATCTCAGTGGCTTCTCTTAGGATCTCAGATACTTAGATGGCTCAAGTTTCCTTGAACATGTGATTTTTATTATAATGCCAAGTTGATTATAATAGTTGATTCATAATTACTCTCAGAAATGAGATGAACTATTCATTCATAGGGAGAAGATCGACCAGAGAATTTCCAATTTCTTGTTTGTTATTGTTGTTTGCTTGGTTTTAGTTGGCTTTTTAGAACAAAAAGCATATAATGGAGGGCCAAATTTCACTCTCTGTGTTTACACTTCTGGAGCCAGTGTTCATATTCCTTCTCACTAATAGCTTGATAGTGTTTCTAGGTATTCAAAAACTTCAGGGATGAAGTCTTTCTATTGGCGTAGCTATTTGATGTGTTCCAAGTCCTCGAGCAGTGCTTGGACTTGGACAATTCTCAAATTTGGATGTGTAGGAGGGAATGACAAGGACGTCAGTATTTCTAAGTTTAGAAGTAAAGTGTCTCCATGGGACATCACAAGCCTTAGGGGAAAATAGAGCTTCTTTCTTAAAGATTTGACGTAGGATAGAGCAACACTATTTCCGCTTTATGCAATGACATTCATATATCAGCTTCTAAGAGCTGACTGCTCTTCTTTTCCTCTAATTCTAACAATTCCACTTGCAGTCAGGTTCTTCTATTCTGCTTTTATACGTAAGGGGGTAAGGTGTTTTATTTGGCACATGCAGAAACAAAATGAAGTTTGTGTGTGCGATGGTGGGAAATGGTGTTGTCCAGGGGCTATTCTGGATGACTGCCTACATGGAATTCACATTTAATGGCAGTGGGTAGGGAGAACATTGGATCAACAGTTCATCTAAAAATCCCTGATAATGAATGGGTAAAGAAGGCTTAAATCTCGGAAGTAAATGAGTTTCCTGGAGACTGATAGGTTTTTTTTTCTCACTGAAATTTAAAAATATGTAGAAAGTAAACTCACTCACAAGATTTGATTTCATTTTAGGTGATTACAAGTTATCTAAAACCATGACTATTCAGAGACTAAATGTTACTATGGACAGAAGTAAGTAGGAATTGTTATTGTAATTATATTATTTGCATCCATCTCTCATATCAAGAGCAATGATCATATATGTATAATATTTGTTTATAGTATATAAATAAATATATCTTTATTTAAATATACTTATAAGATATAATGTTTAAAATATATATGCTAGTTTCCCAGGAATTTGAAAATGACTTTTAAAAATTACTCTCCGTGGTTTGGCAAACCATGAGGAAAGAATGTTCAAAAAATTAACCAAATGCCTAATAGACATCCTCAGTCTGTAGTGTGGGTCTGTGTAGATGGTGGGACCTTCAGCAAGCATTTACTAGAACAATACCAAATGCTGGAAAAGAAATAGCCTGGAAGGTTTCAGCTACCTGCCAACTGGGAGTTCCTGAGAGGATCCAGAAAGGTAAAAAAGGTCAATGCAGGAAAACAAACCCCTCTCTAGCTGCCTGTAGGTAGTTTTAGTTGAAAACACTTGACGTTGTTAAAATAAGTCAGCTCACTTGTCAGTTACAGGAGTGGGAGTGGCAGTATCAGGAGCAGAAAAACTGTTTCTTTTGTTCTGAATAATTTGTCACTATACCTGAAAAGCAGAAATATTCAATGATAGCTCCTTTTGATTGAACAGTAAAAATTAGTAGCTATAACACCAACACAATATTAATACGCAGAGAGAGAGGGGGAGGGGGAAAAGGAGGAGAAGGGGAAGGGGGAGGGAGAGGGAGAGGGAGAGGAAGGGAGGGAGAGAGGCAGGGAGAGAAAGAGGGAGAGAGAGGTTTATATTGTTCTACACAGAAAAAACCTTTTATGTTTTACGACTATGCATTTCCTGAAAATGTATTTCAAAGTAAGGAAAACATGAAACATTTTCTTTCACTCCTCATATGACCAAAATAAACATCAGAACATAGGTTAAAATGCCTGAGTCCATAGCCTCAGTCAGTAACGCCCTTAACTCATTGAGAACTCTTGTTTCAATACTCTCCTGTTGGACTTCCTTCTTTTCAATGTTTATCTTGAAAATTCAAACTGAAAGCTTTCCTTCAAAGACATCCTTTTTTTTCCTCCTCACAGATCCCTGTAGAAATTGTACTCTGATACTTAAGTAGAAACAAACAGAACAGTATCTTTATGATCCACAGATGAGCTATATATACACTGATATAAGCAGTCATCTCTTTTGAGACATTCCTCGAAAAGAACCAAGTCCATCAGAGATATATACTAGACTCAAGTCTGGATGATCAGAGGACCTGATGATCTGCTTCAGAAGAATTCTACTTCCTTTATCTTTCATCTCAGTTGATGATAAAGGCTCTCTTATTCTAAGTATACTGCACTGCCTCCACTCCTTCTCACAGTAGTTGGGGAGGGCATTAGACAGTGTCTCCTGTATTTTAGGCCAGCCTTGAACTTAGCTTACAGCTGAGGATGAGCTTGAACTTCGGATCCTTCTGTCTCCATGTCCTGAGTGCTTAGATTATAGGCATTGTCACCATTTTATCAAACAGAGGTGAAGATGGGTTTTGATCTCAGGGAGTCATGTACACTAGTAAAGCTGTCTTCCAACTTACCCACATCCTCAGCCCCTCAGCCAGGTTTTAAACTTAGTAGTCAACGTCCTTTATGAAGTCACTCAACTCAAATATGGGAATCCTTTTTGTGTGTGTCGTTTACTTCTAGCTCTTCGGGATTCAGCTTTCATAGTTTCCCATGTCTTCCTTCTGTGGTTCCATTACAATTTTAATCTCTTGGTTATTTAGGATTGTATTGTGCATATTATATAAAGTTACATTTACTTTATGGTAATAATTTGAAAAATGAAAACTTTATGTTGTTCTAGCATATGTCTTCGCCCTTCCCTCTTTTATGAGATATGGTCTCATAATGTAGCCCAGGCTGATTTGAAACTCAGAATTCTCTTCTACCTTAGCCTCCCAGGTACAGGTATCGCCCTAGGCCTAGAATATAACTATTCTGAAATTAATAAGTATAGCAATGTTTTAAATACAAGAAGCTATAACATTCATGAAACAAACAGAAACAATGACTAAAGATAGTCATTTATTCTTATAACCCTGTACCTGGGAATAGTCGGGACACTACTAAGAAATCCCAGCCAAGAGAGAAGATGCAAGAGCCTTGTAAGTAGGGTAAGGGCAAGACTGATGAATCAATGAATGGTGAGTGACTAAGGAGGAGTGAAGAAATCTTTTCACACTTGTCTAAGATTCCAATCTGTGTAACTGGGTAATCTCGTTAAAATGATACATCCCTGGGTGAGAAAGAGTAGGGAGGGAGGGAGAAGACAGTACATCCTAAGCGGGCTGAGTTTGAGGAATTCGGGAGTCATTCATACAAGAACTACTTGGAACTGTGAGTCTGAGTCCTATGGGACAGACCAGGGAGAGAGGTGGAAAGCCGGAGAGCATCGTGGATGAGCCGCTGAACTCAGGGAAGATTATAGGGCTACAGGCAAAAGAGAGAACCCAAGGGAGTAACTGTCCGGTTAAGGAAAGAACGGTACACCTGAGAGTGGGATGCGGATCCTGTGATCAGATCCCGAAGGAAAATCAGGAGCTCTAGTGATACAGAGAGTAGGAGCTAAGGGATGTCAATAAAACGCAGGTACTCACCAGTGTCTAATGCCAGAAAGCTATGTCTTTCCCTCAATCCCCACATGTTATTCCTTATTACTCGATATTACTCGGTTTCTCAGTATTAATGACAGCAGCATGAGGAGATTTAAAGTTACTCTTCATTTTTATTGGAGCTGTATGATTTCTCATGTGTTTGTTGTTTATTTTGAAAATACTTTTCATAAACTTCATGAATATTGCCTGTGAGGGAATTAAAAACATGCCCACTCTAACTAAGCCCCTCTGGTATATTATTTTGAATTAAAGGCTCTTGAGCAATGGCCGATGCAAGGTCACTCTGACTTTCCTGTTATTTCTTAAAAGCAAAGCACGCCTGTTTGCAGATGATGTGATAGTATATACAAGTGACTTTAAAAATTCCAGTGCGGAACTTCTACAAGTAACAAACACTTCCAGGAAAGTAACTGAACACAAATCTAACTTCCAAAAATTGGTATGTACCAATACTATATACCTCCGATATACCAATTGCAAACAGTTTGAGAAAGAAATCAGCCAAATAACATCCATCACAATAGACTTAACTAATATGAAACATCTTAGGGTAACGCTAACCAAGCAAGTGAAAGACTTGTATAAAATAAAGCAAAGCAAAGCAAAGCAAAGCAAAGCAAAGCAAAGCAAAGCAAAGCAAAGCAAAGCAAAGCAAAGCAAAGCAAAGCAAAGCAAAGCAAAGCAAAGCAAAAAACCTCAGGTCATTAAAGAAATAAGATTCAATGCAATCCCCATCAAAACTGCAACAGTGAATTTCAATCATTCTCAGATCATGAAAAGACCATAGTCAGCTGCACATGGAAACACACACACACACACACTCAGGATAGTTCAAATAATCCAGAATAATAAAGGAACTTCTACAGGTATCACTATCCCCAATTTCAAGTTGTACTACAGAGCTACAGTAATAAATCCAACATGGTATTGGCACAAGAACAGACATATCATTCAATGGAATCAAACTGAAGACGCAGACATAAATTCACACACCAATGGATACCTGATATATTGTTTTTATAACAGAGCAAGAAATACACTGGAAAAGAATACAGCATCTCAACAAATGGTCCTGGTCAAACAAGATAGCTTCCTGTTCAAAGGACTGCAAACATAAGCATTGTTCTTGACAAATAGTTATGAAAAGTTGTCACTGTCCCCTGTGCTATCAAGAAGTGTTGAATATAAATGCTAATCAGCATCTGTGCTTATATACACTTTGGTGAATAAATTAAGTGATAATAAATATGTTAATTGCTAAGTAACGTCTTTGTTAAACATATTTTGTATAATGTACGTGGACTGTCTATGCATACAGAGCCACACCGTTGTGTTTCATAGATTTGTGGGAGTTGATATATAAAAATAATTAGGATTATTTGTGTGTCCTGGTCACTTTTAGACCTTTATCATGAGTTCTCTCAAAACAAGAATCTATTCTTTTTATTTCATTACCACAAAAGCAGTGTTAAAGAGCAAAGAAAATACATACTCTTTCGCTCCCAGATTCAGTCTTTATTGCAAAGTCTCATGAAGCACAATGGATAATTATTCCATGGCTAAAGAATAAATACTACATTATAACAATACTATCTAAAAAAAAGAAGTAACAAGCCACATAATTGATCTTGAGTGCAGGATTTCAAAGCTATCTGCCTGCTCTACACTAAACCTATTTTAACCTCAAATTTACCATGTACAGATGCTTTGCACCTAAGGTAAAAGTCTAGAGATACAAGCTAAGTGCTGTGTCATCTGTGTGTCATTTTCTTTCTGTAAAGTTTCAGAATCCTTGGGATGCTATAAGTGAAAGTAAACTGATATGCTCTCTCACCTGAGAAATGTCCTTCGAATTTGTTTTACATTTAAGATACATCTGAAACTTAAGAAATGTAACTTATATGAAGATTTTTTCACATTTTATTCAAATATGAAAAATCAAGAAAGCAAATATGTCTATATTTATATTGATGCTAAGATATATGATCCTATTAATTTAATTAAAACTCAATATACAATTCTCTAATCACAATCTCCTTCTCTCCCCAAAGGCATCCTTTGTATAAATTTGTTACTTGACTATATATTTCTTTACACTATATTCGTGTAGGTTTCTAATAGATAGTACTTTCAAATTCAAGTAACTCTTCCCTATGTCCTATAGTTTTTAATCTTAAAAGGCTCTATCAGGTTTTATTAATTTTTCCACATGTACTGAATGGAATGAAACATTTCTATAGTCAGAGCATAAAGTTTTAAATTGAAAATTGTATGATTTACATCAAACAGTAAAGAACTAATTTTACAAAAAATTTGTGAAATTCTTTCAATGAATACAAAATTTTAAGACATTAAAGTAGCCATCTGTGGTCACTTAGAACACTATTTTATTAATTAATTCCTAGTTCATTCTTGATCTATAAAGCCATTCTTAAATGGGTAAGTACAGTTGAATGCTAAATGTACTAGATTTTAATATTCATTAACAGCATGAGAAAGTCTGCTGTGAAGTGTGTCCTGTGATACATATGTCCTTATTCGCTCTGAATAGTGATTAGAAAAAAGATATTTTTGGATGCATATTGTGTATTATGTAGATGTAAATGACTGGTAGCCTTCTTTTGAATTTCTGTAACAGAAACAGATGAAATTCTATAAGAAAGGAAAGTATCTCACAACAGTCAAGTGTTCTCACCTCAGTCAAATATAATTATCACTTTGTTTTGGGCTCAAGATTTTATAAGCTGGGACCATCCATCTGGCGATGGAGCTTGCCACACAAGACAAAGAGAGTGAGTGCCAATTTTAAATAAGGGCCGTGAAATGAAATACATTCATGATGCCGCTCTAAACCAGGATAAACAGTAACATATTACATATATATATAGCCTACATAAAGTAAAAATTAAATTTAAGAGCTGGGGAAATTACTGCATCTGTAAAGAGCTCGTTGCATAGGCCTAAGAACTTCAGATGGATCCCAGAACCTATGTCAAAAGCCAGGCACGGAGGGAAGCAGGGACAAGATGATGACCGGAGCTTGTTTACCAGCTCGTCTTAGCCAAATCTGGAGACCCAGGTCCCAGTGAGACGCTTCATCTCTAAAATAATGTGAGGGGCTCCTGAGGAATGCTATCTGTGGTTGATCTCCGGTCTCCACGCACAGGTGGCCACACATACACACGTGCACATGTGAACACACACATGTATACACAAAGTAAATAAAGAGCCCCTAAACTGTTAAAGTAACTTCTATTGCTCTTTTCACAGAATATGGTCACTCCATTCATTTTCATTGTTTCCTTAGTTCCTTAGAAGCCACATACTTTCCTTTATTTCAAAGAAGCTTTTTTTTTTTCTTGTGAAATTTAGGACTTATCAGCCTCAAATGAAAATACTCATAATGTATAAAAATAAAATGTCGATAATTTAATTTTATGTCAGAAACACAATTAGAATTCTTCCTCAGACTCTGTGACAAAGGGGTGATTTTTTTGAATGTTCTTTGCCTCTCACTGAAGTAGGTGTGTTACAAGGAAGGGTCTTCCTTGAGCCGGCAGTAGAGCCATCACCAATTCTTCATGACCTTGAGCTCAAAGTTCAGGCTGAATCAAGGGCATGTTCTTGAGTGGAATGTAGATACCGTGGCTTGTATCCGAATCCTCAGCCCTGCTGGTGCACAGTGAGCTGGTTTCTAGTCTAAGTGTGCCTTTACAAAACAGAATTTGTTTTTAGATGGCTTCTCATACTCACCCATGGTATTTAGCCATTTTAGTAAAATCAGGGAACCTCATGGACATATCTCAGTGGTAGGAGATATGTTGATATGCTGGGAGTTATCTGTTCAATCACAAAAACACACACATGCGTGTGTGCACACATACACACAAGAATGCTTATGAAGATGAGCTAGAAAATAGTTTTGATTTATAGATAAAACTATATTTGGAGGACTGCTGTTAAAACCACTTGCCATACAGGGTGGATGACCCGAGCTCAGTGGTCAAGCCCCAAAACCCACAAAAAGCTAGACGAATGGCTAATGTGTGCAATTCCAGCATGCCTAGGGGAAGACGGGAGGAAAAAACAGAAAAGTAGCCTAGTAATTTGTCGGCAGGCCAGTTTGGGGTAAACAGAGCTGCAGATACAAGAGAGACTCTGCCTCAATAAAGAAGGAGGAGAGAACTGACTTCTGAAAGTTGTATGTGTCCCCCACATGTGTTCCATGCCTGGGTCCACCTGTGTGTGTGCATGCATGTGTCTCTGTGTGTGTGTGTGTGTGTGTGTGTGTGTGTGTGTGTGTGAATGCTCTGTCCCACTATCACACACACACACATTGTAATACATAAAACTAAAATTAAAACAGTGAAAAGTCTGAATTTGGAAACTATTTGATTCTCTGTTCATTGAGGTCTTTATATATGTATCTCCACCCTCATAACTTTTCCAACATTCCTGGGTGTTTTTCAAATTGAACATCTGAAAGGTCAAGTCAAACAAAACCAGGAGGATCATTTATGACTAAATTCTAAGCCAGCAAACGTCTCAGCTTTACAAATTCAGATGAATAAAGTACCACTGAGCTGAATGCCTGTCAAGAGCAATTAAGCCAATCAGAAGTTTGATTTGGAGCGACATTTTCAATGGGTCAAAATAACCAAAGTGTGGTGCTGTAAACATGTATGCTACACATACTCCCACCCTTACATACATGTATATGTGGTATGAGGGTGTGTCCGTGTGTTCATATGTGATTACACACATCTTCGTATGTGAGCATGTGTCTTTGTGTGTGTGAGGTTTTCATCAAGTATCTTCCTGAATGTTGAGAAAGGATCTCTGTTTTACTGGAGATTGGTGATTCATCTAATCTAGCTAGCCAGCTCATTCTCGGTACCCTTTCTCTGCCTCCAGAGCACTGGGTATACAGGCAGGCTGCCTTGTCCACTTAGCACTTATGTAGGTACTGGTGTCTGAACTTAGTTTCTCCCCTTTCTTACTGAGCATCCCTATGGGCCCTTGAATGTTGGTTTTTACATGCGTATCTTCTTCCCTATGAAGTCAAATTCAGTTGCTGTCACTAAAGTTCAAGTGCAAATGAACTTTAAAATGGGGCAGACATGGCTGTTCCCACTCTGTTCTTAATACTAAATTGTCTTTTCACAAGAGTACAATTTTTAATATAAACTGCATTGAGTTTATTAACTCTCTTCTCTCTGCTGTACTGACAGGTTGTTTCAGCTGGCCTAATCATAACCTTTGGTTCTTAATAGGTATATTTGTGCCTTTTATGTACTCCTTCTGTTTCGTACCTGTATTTTCCTTTCTATGTAATATAAAAGTTAAAACTGGAAATAATTTGTAAATATTTCACTCAAAAGTAAAAATGGGTGCACTGGGTTCACTAATACTATTCTTTAATAAAAGTAAACAGATCCTTGAGGTAATAGCTGGTTTGGGGGATCAGAAAATACGCCAAAGGAATATGGAGCATCTTGGGGAGCTAGAAAAAAAATCCTTAAAATGATAGGAGTCTATCAAAGAGACATGGGCATCAATAGACAGAGCCACCCATCCACAGTCCAAACTGGAACAGTGAGAGAGAAGGAGACATCAGATAGCCTTGGATTAACTGTGAACTAGTGAGTTAGTTATCTCAGTCCTGACACCGACAAAAGCCACTTAGAAGCCAGAGGTGATAGAGTCCATCAGGCGGGGACGGTGCAGTGGCAGCAGCAGGAGGAGGTGCTGATCTGATGCATCTATAGTCAGGAAGCAGAAGGTGATGAATTCCAGGGCTTAGCTGTCTCTCCTCTTTAGGCAGTCTGTGATCGAAGCCCGTGGCATGGTGCCGTCCACATTTAGAACTGGGTTTTCAAACTTCATTTAACCTAATCTATACAGTCCTTCACAAACATGGCCTGAAGCTTGTCTGTTTAGTGATATTTTTTTCAAATCTCACCTATTAATATTTAGATCTCGATATTAAGCATCAGATAACTCAAAGTACAAAACAAATGCCCATGTGTTCGTAATGACATTAGTATATGAAGTAGATTTAAATTAATGGAACAGAGTTACAAATATTCACGGTAGAAGAAAGTCAACCTTTGGGATGTGGAGCCTAGACAGTATCCCTCTGGTTCAGGTTTGGTTCACTGCTTCCTGGTCTGGTCACCATGTGAACAGTAATGGGCAAATGTCCCCACCATGGAGCTGCCTTACCCTGCTCACATGATACCTTGATCCACTGGAACTGTGATCCAAGATTAACTTTTCCTCCCAGGTGTTTTTTTCTATCCTATAGTGTATCACAACAATGTTGGGGGTGGGGAAGCTAAAAGTATAATATGAAAAGGGGGTAGAAGGCACCTTTATAGAAATGAAACCTGTTGCATGCTGCCTCAGCCAGAGGGGCAAAGACAGTCTCAGCAGCCATATGTTCTGTTGATAGCATGTGCTCATGTGATCTTATGAGACCAGCACTTGCTCTGACGTTTCCCTCTCCCAAGCCAGTGAGCCCAGGTTAGTCATAAGAAAAATATATGTGAGAAATTTCAATAAAGCAGTCTACAAAATACCTGACAAATATTCCCCAAACTGTAGCAGCCCTCAAACACAAGAAAATAAACTGTCATAGCTAACAGAAGCCTGAGGAGGAATGATTAAATGTAATGTGATAGTCTGGAAAGGATCCCAGGACAGAAGAAGGTCATTAGGTAGAAAGGAGGAAAAAGCATGGGGTTTAGTTATAATACCATTATCAATGAGCTTAATTATAGTGGGATATCATCTAATATAAGTTTTACTAATAAGTATGAAACATAAGATAACTCTTGTCTTCATATATTTTCTCTAATTATCAAATTGATCTAAAATAAAAGGTTTGCTTGAAAAATAGAAATAGAAATATTGTTCAGTCTATTTACATTTTAGTGGGAGTCAGTCAACAGTCGTGAGACACAAATCTCCTGTAATGCATGCATGATCATCTTCTAGCTCAGGGCCTGTGGGCTAGTTCTGTAGTGTGTGTGGATCTTGCAACCCAGAGTTAGCTATCTGAACCTCTTTTCTCATCATTAGCGAATAGTGAGTTTGCCATAAATATCTGTTTCTTAGCAAGACGGGGTGAACGTAAGAGAAGAAAGACCTTGGGAGAAAGGAAAAAACTATGGTGGGACTTGGACACTCTTGGGTTCTTCTGGCCAAGTTCAAGGGAGAGAGCAGTCTACTTTATCCTCCAGTCTGGTCCTTTTTCTTTGTGACTCTACATGGTAGACCAGTTGGCTTGCACTGCCCGATGAACACAGGACTGATTCAGAGGTTCATCTACAGTTCTTACTCCATGTTAACCCAGGAGAAAGCTCAAAAATAAGAGCGGCAATGAGGAGACCCATTGCTTATGTATCCATAAGTCATCCCTGCGCTCCAACACCAGTATGAAAAACTGTCTTAGAGAGAAAGGCAGACTCTAGTATGACTGTAGGGTGTGGGTATTGTAACGATTAAAATGGTTTTTAATTCTTCCTCCTCCTTACCCTTCTTTCACTCCCCCACTCCTCCTGTGATATTTCTGAAGATCGAACTCAACTCAGGGTAACATGCATACTTGGCAAATGATCTATCATTGACTTTGCTTAGCTCCCTGTACTGCCTCCTGTTTCAATATTTTTTTTTATTTCAAATATCCTTATTTGGTTAAAATTGATGACTTTTCTGTAGATGAGTGCATTATCCGTGCTGTGCATATAACCTCTTTAATTTACTAGGCTGGAAGGACACTCTGATCTTGACTAGTTCTAAAACCCACTTTTTTTTTAAAGAAAAAATGTATTTTTATATAAACTTAGGGTATTATGATATATCCTTAAGAAATATATAAGAATGAAATGGCTCATTTCTTTCTGGTAGTAAATTAAGCACAAAAGGATTTTAAATTCAGAATTCAGAATTTAATTCTTAAATGATAACTGAAGTCATTTGTGAGAAAGCCCTTTAATGACCCAGAGAATCATATGTATGCGCATGAGCGTGGTATTCATTTTTAGTGTGGTATCTTTGCTCTTTTCCTTACTAATATTATGGATGATGGAACTGCCTGAAAGACTAAGCTCCTTGGCCAGGGTACATTTAGTGATGCTCTCTATAGTAGGATGATTCTGGATTGCTTTGTGTTATTTTCTCTAGGACCTGGATTTGAGCATTTTCTTTTCATTTTGCTAATTTGGGACTATTTAATTTTTATATGCCAATAAATCTTACACTGAGAACAGTGAAGCTGGAATTAAAACAGCCCCTACATATACTAACCCCACATTTTGTTGTTGCTATCTTGCAATGCTTTATGTAGTGTGGAGTGAAACAATAACCACTTTACAAGTTACCTACAAAACACAAACTTTATTTAATGAAAGTACATATTGGTAAATTCAAAACAGACTGTAAAGTTTCTAGAAGGAAGTTTTCTGGAATTTCATCTGATCATGAATCTATATTAATAAATGCCATTTAGTTTAGTCTAACTAAATCTTTCCTGAGGTTACCAATTAATTTCTCTGAAACGTCTTCAGATTGGGGACACACTGTTCAATTAAGAAAATGTCACGTTGAATCTTAGCGCTCTGGGTGACTTTGAATCTTATGATGGCCTCAGAGTCACGACGACTTTTCTGAGACCAACCCACAGAAGTTCTACGAGCATGTATCCTCCAAAATGGTCCTATTTTCTTTGGAGATTATTTACTATGTCTGGAATCCGAATGTTTGATGCTTTTAATAAGAGGAATAATACCGAAAGTATTTTGATATTCAGCCAACAAAATTTATATGATCCACCAAGGAAGGTTTTTAGATCCTGACCTTGATCAGTTTTGTTTCTGAGGTCGCAGATTTGCTGAAGAAAGCATTGCAAAATCCTTCTCCCCCTCTCCTCCCTCCAGTGTCCTGCACACTCCCACAAGCACACAGGCATACAGACACTCGTGCTCACCCTTTAACGACCAGCTCCTGTTAAACTGTTCACGTACATAGCAGCTCCAGGTCTGCGAGTCTTTCTTAGGGAAGCTGACTTCACCAACTACTCCTTTATTCTCAGTTTACATTATAAGGAATAGTAGCAAACGTTTCAATGCTTATAATGTTCCCTATGAGTATATCAATTGAGCAAGTGGGTTGGGGCGGGGGAGTCTGAGGAAGTTTATTATTTTTCCACCAATATATTTGACACCACCTTTGGAGAGTGAACAAAAGGCACACTGTCAAGACGACAGACCTGGACAAAATGTTACTGTTTGTTCTTCACAAGCACAGAGGTATATTTAAGCAAAGAAAGACATTCCATAGCTCTCTTGGGACTTCCTTCCTTTGGCTGAGTTACACCAGCATGTTCACGCCACTCTGTTCAGCCCTTGCCAGAATTTAAAATGCAGACTACTATTTGCCAACACTTATGTACTGCATCTACAGAAATCCACATTAGACTTCCACTCGTCCTCCAAATATCATAGAATAAATAGAAAGAAATGTGTATACACATGAAATTACAGTAGAAATCCTGTAAATAAGAAGTGCCCTTGTCTGACAGCTTCTGTACCTTATGCAACAAAGCCTCTAAAGTCCAGAAGTCACCTGGTTTGGGATTAGGTTTCCAATCCAGGCTTGCTGACATGCACAGAACTTTTGGCAAACATGGGCCGGGTTTCGTGCGAGGCTGGGTAGAATGCTTCATTCATGTGGAAGCCTATGTGAAACTCGGCGGCCTCGGCTAGGTTCCTCCTTGAGTTTCACATTCAAACAGTCCAATGTTTCAGAGTAAAGTTAAAACAGAGGGGCATGAAGGAGGAGGGAGAAACAGGACATCAGATGGCTCATCGGGATGGGATCGCAGTCTGCTGTCTCACAAACTTATGCCTTCCTGTGTCTTTGACTTTGCATCTATACTAATAGCACTACTTATTGCAGGCTGTGGGAACAAACGTGCACCTGGGCATGCTCAGCAAGCCTTCCCAGTGCTAACAGGGACCATTCCTGATCCTCAGAGGTCCTTGGAAGCCATGAAGTCCTCGCTCAAAGTAACAAGGGGACTGTTCCCAGAAACAGATGACTGGGATGTTCTTTATAATGTAGATTCCAAGAGGCGAAAGAGCAAGGCGATTTTGCTGACCCTTTCCCAGCTTTTCCTACAATAATCCACATTCTAGCGGGGAGAACTCCATGTGCTTCTACTTGACAGGAACATTCTTGAAACATTCCTCCTCCCTCTGCCTCCTTCAAGTCCTGTCTGGTGGCCACTGGCTTCCTTTCTTTACAGGGCAGACTGTCAGCTCTGTGGAGCCACAGCCTGGGACCTCACAGCCTTCCTGGCTGGATCAGGCTCCTAGCCTCCAGCAGAAGAGGAACACTATTCAGTTCTTGGAGGAGAATTGAGGAGGAAGCAAACACATTCATTATGTATGAGGTTTTGAACGTGAAGACAATAGTGAAGCTGACCGATGATTAGAAAACATGTTGTCTGTTTCAGGAACCACTTCTTATTTTGTTTTCTTAAATTCTTTATTCCAATTCATTAAAAAAAAAGTTTCACTAAAACTTTGGGCTACTGAAGATTTTTTTTTTAATGTAACTTTTGTTTTTCTTCTGCTCTTTTCTTTTGTCTTACTGGTTCTGTTACTCAAAAGATCACAATGCCATTTAAACACTCGGGGTTTTTTTGTTTGTTTGCTTGTGTTTGTTTTGTTTGTTCTTTTTTTTTAACCGAAACTCTTTTGGTAAAAAAGCATCTTGAATGCTAAGGATTTCAGTACTCATAAAAAAAGCAACAAGGAGGCCTCAAGGCACGTGGTAATTTGGGGAAGCGGGACACTTAAGTAGGAGTTGACAGGACTGGTTCTGTGAACCATCTTTACTACTTGCTTTTAGACATCTTGAGTTGTTAGGTCAGCAGCTCTCGACCCGTGGGTTGTGATCCCTCTGTGAGGCGGGGAACCACTGTTTCACAGGGATCGCCTAAGACTATCGGAAATATCAGATGCTTCCATTATGATTTCTAACTGTAGCACAATTACAGTTATAAAGTAACGAAGAAGAAAATTTTATGATGGGAGGGGGTGTCGCCACAGCTTGGGGAACTGTCTTAAAAGGTCACAGCATCAGGAAGGTTAAGTACAGCTTTGTTAGAAAGTCAACATGGTAAAAGAGCTTTGCCAGAAAAAAAAATCTTTTTAAATTAAAGGTTCCTTTAGAAATGAAGTTTAACGCATAACGGCAGGAGAACCCAAGCCAGTAAATTATCTGAAGGAACTGCTATCAAAGCATTGAGAGGAAAAAAAAGGCCCTTTTACTGAACATAGTAAATACTCACAATCAAAGTAAATGGTATGTTTGAGGTTAAAGTCCACAGATCAAAGTACTTTGCAAAATATCAAGTGTGAGCATAAGGAGGTGGGAAGGGGGAGAGCCAGAAAACTATCTCTAAAAAAAGTTGACTATGGCAATAGGGAAAACCTGTCAGAAAATCTACTTCATACGAGAGTAGCTTAGATAAGATTCAGCTTGGGTAAGGGATTCTCAAAATCAGTCACCCCAAAGTACACTAGACATATAAAAACCCAATAACGATCATCATAATGAAATCTCCTAAACAACTTCTCATTCCACAGTAGCAATGAATAAAACAGTGTTAAGTGGGGAACGCACTCTTCCACACCCGTCTTGCTGTCCGGCAAGAGCAGTCATTAATGCGCTGTCTTTATCCTGGTGAGCTCTGTCTTGTTGACTTTACAGCGTGTCTTTAGAATGTTAAAATAAGAAAGCAGTCTAAACAACGGAATGATGGTGTCTACAGGTCCTCTCGGCTCTGTGGCAGTCACGCCTAAAGAAAACTCTGAGACAGTGCTCAGTTTTGGTCAGGTCTGTGTCGCGGCTGCCACAGGGACAGGGGACTTTAGGCAAAGTTTACAATCACACTCACAAAATACCTGATGCTACTGCCACATCCCGGCACACAGTGTTTACCTGGGAATCCCTCAGCCTCCTCCTATGTTTACTGAAAAGTCATTTTAGAGACACTAGTCACAACCACACCAGAAAGCAAGTAATTCCCCAATAAAAACCTTACCTAGAAGAGAGGCTGAACTTTTCTCAGTTGCTTCAACAGAGGAAGTGGGAGTCGCTGGCCTTTTACATGTAGAGATTGTTTATTTAGCCCTTTTTAAAAGGTCTTGACCTCCAGAGGTTTAAGATTAAGTCCAATCCAAGTGTCTGCAGGGAGGAAAAGGAGACTGGGGGTCAGGAGGGAACGCAAATGAGAGAGGCAAAGAATCTCAGCTGCTGGGTGGTACTCCCAGCCTGAGAGCATTTGAGCTATTTTCAGCATTACCAGCAGCTGGACTTGTCTGCAAAGGGATGAGAATGCTTTGCCCAGTTCCCCACCCCCACTCCGGGGGGGGGAAAACCAACACAAACCAGGAAACCCACAACAACTTGGTTCATTGTGCAAATATTCATTGAAATTTTGAGGAAAACTGCCAGCGCTATTGAAAACACCACACACACACACACACACACACACACACACACACACACACACACACACTTACATACATACAGAAACTGAATCTTAAAGGAACACTGTACTTTGTTCCAACCATGATGTTTTCAAAAGGGTTTACCTGATCAGTAGAATGTAAGAAATTGACGAGGGAGACTTCTGACCTTGCTTTCTCAACACTGGTCTTAATGCGACATTTTAGATCTCAGGTAGGAACATCAGCTCCCAGCCTCTTCTTAAGACCACAGGCAAATGGTTTCTTTCTAGTACACACCTACATGTCCACTTTAACTATGCTATTTTTGAAAGCTATTTGGTTAAGCTGATGACATTTCTTATCTGCTGGCTAAGACTGGGGACCATTCAGTGACGTGATGCAGAGAGGCTTCTGCCTCCATAAGCCCAGTGGAAAAAAAGCCATTCACACCAGGTCACCAACTATGACAGGCACACTTGGGACTTTTACTTGGTTTTCAGAATGAATAACCACAATCTAGAAGTTGTATTTGGACTTTTTCTTGTTTAACATTTATGGGGCAAGCATTTCTCAGCTCACAGTATACTGGGAACTCCGGGAATACAAAACTGGGCAGATAAATGTTGCTTCGGCTTTTAAGGATTTATTGTACGTAGGCTGCAAGAATAAGTAAAAACAGAACCAAGGTCCCTTTAACATTGTTTCATTAGGCCCCGGCTATATCACTGTCCTATCTTGTTTTCTATTGTTGTGATAAAACACCATGACCAAAAGCAACCTGGAGAAGAAAGGGTTGATTTCATCGTATGGATCACAGTCCTTTACTGAGGGAAGTCAGTTCAGAAACTCAAGGCACAAACCTGAAGCCAGGAACTGAAGCAAAGACCCAGGAGGGAAGGTGCTTACCGGGTAACTCAGTCTGCTTTCCAGGACCACCTGCCCAAGAGTGGCACCACCCACAGTAGGCTGGGCCCTCCCATATGAATCACTGACTGAGGAAATACTCTACAGGTTTACCTACAGGCAATCGCTTAACAAGGGGTTCCTCTTTCCAGATGCCCCTAGCTTGTGTCAAAAACCTAACCAGCACAGCCATCAGGAAGGAAAGGCTGTGGCTATACCAAGCAAATGTTGCAATTTTTTTTAAAGCTTTGATTCCATGAAGATGCATTCAACACAGAACCATATGAGCAGTCAGAAAGCAGAGTCTGACTCAAGGGCTACAAGGGGACTCTCCAGTCATTTGTACTTTGTTTTGAGACAAATGCAAAACCAGTTTCATCTTTGCATCAGTGACATCAGGATTGATTTTCAAAACATAGTGAACAAAGCATGGTAGAGAATAAAAAATGTCATGTGACTCTTTCAAGTAGTATGCTATAATGGTGAAATCTTTCAGCTGAGTTCACCTTGCCCTAAAATAATGATGAGGCTCTTCTAAATATATATATTTGGAGATATCTATCTATCTATCTATCTATCTATATTTGGAGATATCTAATTATAATCTTAAATAAGGTTAGCTTTGATTTTCAAAGTACTTACCAGTTTTAAAATATCATTATAGAATAATGCATTTTTCTATTTGATTAAATAGTCATATTTTATTGAGCGTTAATCACCTACCGGTTTAAACTAGATGCTTGTTTTCCTTGTTGAATGATAGCTCTACCAATAAAGATGTGAAATCTATTCTCAGACAAGTTTCTTAAAGTTATTTTTCCATGTTCCTTATATGTGCTTCCTTGAGAAGCTATGAATGTCAATGAGAGAAATAAGGATTGACTCTCTGACCACTAAGTCAGCTATTCTTTTTCATTCCTGGCTGTCGGCTTTCCACACCAATCCCGTGGGACGTGCACTGCCTCACTTTCACCTGCATGGTCACATTACCTCAAAATTCACACACAAACAAAGAGGTTATGGGTCTGATCCCGATTCGTTTAATATCAGTTCTGTTGTACACTGTGTCTCACCCATGACTTTTTTGTTCCCAAAGTTCCTGAGCCGGGATCCAAATAGCTCCTTTCAACAACACACTTAACATCTCAGAGAACAAATTAGACTTAAGCATATTTTAAAATGGTAAAGGATGGTCAGTTCTTGACTTTTCTACGTAACTTTTATCTCAACAGCCATGCTAATTACATTCATTCATATTCTCTCTCTTTTCTGTTTTTGTAAATATATCAGGTTTGAATAATCCATCAGTGATTATATTTCAGTGAGCCCCTGACTTGTTTTGGAGATGTGAGAACAGTAGGCAAAATATCTGGGCAGAGATGTGGGCTCTAAGAAATAAGGTAGGTCTCGTCATGAGAATCTGAGTTAAAATCCAAAGTGAGACCAGTTGCCTTGGTAGTAACTGAATGTCATGCATTCTGTATAAGCACAGAATAAGTTTCAGACACTAGAGTAAGAAGAGTCTTAGATGGAGATTAGTGGACACCAAGTAGAAGAATGTTAAAGGACAGCTCAGTTGTGCATTTTCTTGTCTCCCTCCAAATACCTAGCAAGAATCTAGATGATTCTGAGGTCAATGCTGTATTAGAACAGTGTTTACTAAGACACAGTTTACATAGACCAAACCATCTAAGAGGGTATTTACATCCCAAGGGAGGATCTTGCTAACTCAAATAACACCTCAATTAGAGCTGCTGGTAAGACAGATATTTGATTTGGTGGAGAGTCTTTCTGTTATTCTTTCCTATGCTGCTGTCCCACCCTAAATAAATGAATATGCTAGTTTAGAGTTTGAATAACCTCATCAGCCTTTCAAATACACTCCTCACTGTTGCAAGTGGCCCCAGAGTGCTCCATGTTCCACAGAACTTCGTAAAAATAAATCCCCACTGGAAAAGAACATCTGGGCCCACATTGGCAACCTTCAGGAGTTTCCACTCAGGCGGTAGTTCTGTGGTAAGGCACTCAGGTGGTTTAGGGTCTATCCCTTAGCACAACAAAACAGACAGAGGCAAACAAGAAACACGCTCCAACCCTCAGCCTTTCACTGCTGGCCTTGCTTTTCAGGTGGTTTGATTTTTGTGTGTGTTGGGGGGTGGGGTAATTTTAGAAAAGCTTTAAAAACATGGAATGACTGAGGCTCACCAGCCAAAGTGTGTGGCTACGTTTAGCAATTATTTTTAGATAGCATGACAATTTCCAAGAACGTTCCTGTGCAACTTCTTGAATTCCTGTAGTTTAAACCTGTAAAAATTCTTTTCTCAAGAGCATGCAGAATTCTTAGTCATTGTTCATCATTTCCTATTATTTCGGTGAATCTTGGGAGGAAGGAAGTGAACGTGGTTTTCCCAGGAATATTGTTTTCAAGAGTTCACCCCCAGTGAAAAGTGAATTGTGCTGCAGCCACCTGAAGGCTTTCATAGCCTTCCTCAGCTGAGTGGCATTGTCTAATCCAGGAGAACAATGTGTCATTCTCTTAGGCGAACGCTTTAGTGTTTGGGGCAGTGAGACCCTCCAAAGCACTGGCAGCGATTTCAAGGATGTATTCAGAAGGATGTCAATTAAATTCTCCTACTCCAGAGACTACAGAAATCTGATAGAGCTGGATTAAAGGGAGGCATGCCAAAGAGTAGAAAATAAAGTGGGAGTCAGATGCAGTTGCTTGCTTCAGCCATCCTCATCGAAGCGAAGAGCGTGCGAGAAAAACACTGTTCTTCAGTTTATACTGCAGTAAGCATCTGTCAGGCCATCCTTGGGTCTGCTGTGCACTGAACCAAGCATCAGTGGCCTGAGTTGGAAAACTGAGGCCCAAGACAGGGGCCTGATAACTCACAAAGCCCTCCTCGACACTTGCACCCTGAGCTAAACTAAGTCCTTACCAGCCTTAGTATCTGTTTCTATTCAGGTTACTTAAGTTCCTCTGTTTGAGAGTTACCACATACTTCTAATTACTTCCACCGCCTAGTAGTGGACGGTATGGTAACCTATGGTTTTCCAAAGATTATTTTGTACCCATATGCACCATTGTGACTTGAGACTGGGTTTTACCAGTGAAGCTAAGATCCTCCATGAGAGTTTAACGAGCTAATATTATCAGACACAACATGTTTCATAAAAACAACTTCTCAAACTTTTGTTAAAACTCAGTTTTCTAATGAAAACTTTGCTATTTTTAACACCCCTACTTGAGAGGCTGGAGAGAGAGTTAAGAGGTGTTGCTGTGTGCAACTGTGAGATCTGAGTTTGGGTCTTGAAGCACCAACCTAACAAGCTGGGCATGGTGTCATGACTGCTAGCATCCAGAGCTAGGAGAGAGAGGACCAGAGACAGGAGGTTCCTGTGGCTTACTGAGATCAATGTTCAGGGAGAAACCTGACTCAGAGCAACAAGACAGAGGGTGATGGAACAGAACTCCCAGTGCCTTGGCATACACTATGTCCTTGGATTGGAACACCTTCCTGCCCTGTTCCACCATCAATGCTATACAGAAGTCACCATGCCCTTCTTCATAAAGGCTTTCAATAACCCACCCAGATAGGTAAAGTTTCTCATTTTAATCCTTCCTTCCTTTCTTCCTTCCTTCCTCCCTTCCTTCCTTCCTTCCTTCTTTCTTTTTGCTTGCTTTCCTCCCTCTGTTCCTCCCTCTTTCCCTCCTTATCTCTTTCCTGTCCTTCCTTTCTTCCTATTCTTTCTTCCTTCCTTCCTTTTTTTTTCTTCTGGACAGTGTTTCTTTGTGTAGCCCTGGCTGTCCTGGAACTTGTTCTGAAAGAGCAGGCTGGCCTCAAACTCAGAGATCTACCTGCTTCTGCCTCCCAAGTGCTGCTATTAAATGATTAAATGCTTGTACCACCATCAACACCACTTGGTTCATTTTTAAGTCTTAAAGAGCCATATTTGACCTTCCCTTCTAGGTCAAATCATTTATTTTAGGGATTGACCTATTGGTGTTCCCTGCTGCATTTTCTTCACCTTTTCCTTAGTCAGTGTGATCACCACAGGTATCAGATCTGTTCCTGCCATAAAGTAAGTCCTCCACACCACTTTGATAAATAAATGATGTAATAAATTCCTCAAAATATTAAGCAACACAGTACATTTTTCTTATATCTGCCAGAACTTGTAAAATTGTTTCTTAGGAAAAACATCCCCACCACTAGCAAATCTTACTGGATATTTTAATTAAGCAGATATTTTCAACTACAGGGACTTTGGGGAAGATTCTTTATACCTGCATATTTAGTGAAAAATTTGTTGGAAGAGGTAAATGTCATGTGTTTCCCTTGGATTTAATAAATTATATTGTCTGCATAATTTGTATTTAGTTTAAAAATAAATTTGAATTCAATTGTCTGTACACACATAAATCTCCAGATTTTTCTAAGAACCATCTGACATTCTGTTGAGGTGGATAAACCCCTCAGAAGAGGTCCTTAAGGAATATTTCTTCTGATTGAGAGAAAAATCTAGTATCCTTTGTTTTATTAGGTGGTTATGCCTGATGTTTCAAGGAAAGTTTCTGAACACAGAGTTAGGCATGAGTTAATTTATACCACCAATGCTACCAACAGCAGTCACATCCATCTCCTCATGGTCTGAAACCATTTTTTTTTATTTGATTTATACATTGGTTAGAACCACAAATGAATTAGTAGCCAAATCTTTAGAAACCAGAGGACATGAAATCTTGTCTTCAGGCAAAGGGGCAAATCAATGCCACCAAAAGAGGAAAGGAGAAATTTGGTGCAAAGCAGGAGTCAAAGGTTCACTGAGGTCATTCGTGGAGTAGTCTTTACTGTGTGTATTGCAAAGGTGCAAAGTGAGCTTTTGTGTCACTGGACTCAGAAATGCTTAGCACAGGCTAACAACATTTTAAAATTCGTTCTCTCTTTTTTATGTTCTTTGATAATATGTAAAATATACTGAGATCATCACAGGGCAGGATGATGAAAATATATTTTCTGAGTTGTTAAGTAAATGAATAAATCAACTCAATGATCCATGGCATATTTTAACAGTTATCATTATGAGATCATAAAGGTTCATTTTGTGTGTGAAATACAAGTGATTTTCTACCCCTGATATGTGGCCACTAGTCTTGAGATCCTTGGGATCTCTTTGCATGCTACAGAGGTGACTGATTTCTGTCTATCATGGGGGAACTTCAGTATAGGGGACTTCTCATGTAAAGACCCTACCAGGGTTAGAGGATTGGGACCATAAGCTCTATTCTGTGATCTTCAAGGAAAGGAGAGGGGCTAAGGGTTTAACTGATCACCCACCAGTAGCCAATAATTTAATCAGCTGTGCATGTCTAAGCAATGAAGCCTCTCAGGGAGGAAAAGGACAAAGTTCAGAGAGTTTATGGACAGCTGAAAAGGGGAGGTTCCTGGAGGGAGTGTACTTTCCTAGCTATCGCTCTGCATGTGTGTCTACTCCTCTGTATCCTTTTTTATATCACTCATAATAAACCAGTTAATATGTTTCCCTGAGGCCTTGATTCACTCTAGAAAATTAACAGAACAAAAGCAAAGGAGGTGGAGATCCCGATCTGGAACAGATCGTTCATAAGCTGGGTAAATAGCCTATATCTGATTCTATTGTCTAGAATCTAGACTCTACTATATAGTGTCAGAACTTAGAATGGAGGATGCCTGAGTGTCATCCACTATAACCTAACTGAATTCACAGTTGATGGAAGTCTCAAAACTTTTGTGTGTTAATTATCCTTAAATAATGTTTAGGAGAAACTGAGACTGATTTTCTCACTATACCACAGACACGTATAATATACAGATAGTCTCTCTCTCTCTCTCTCTCTCTCTCTCTCTCTCTCTCTCTCTCTCTTTCTCTTACACACACACACACACACACACACCACAGAATGCTAAAAAATTGTCCTTGTAACTCATAAAGAAGAAGTATAAAGAATAGTTGACGAGCATTCAAAAGTTAGCAGGGCTGGGGGTGTACATGAGAAGACTTGGAGGAAGAGCAAGTTCAGTGCCAGCCTGGGTTACATAGCCAGATCCTATCTCAGAAAAAACAAACAAACAAACAAATAGACCCATTTTATTAAGTACATAATAAAAGCTTCTCCCCATGAGTATAGGTTAGACATGTGAGTATGGTTTATGTTATGACTTCGCTTTACCAAAGCCTTCTACCTGTTTCTCCAGCCTGTTGTCATGACTATCCACCCAGGTACAGATCTACCTGTGGCCCAATGCTGCCTATTGCTCCCAACGTTCTCAGATGAACAGATGGGGCCCAGGTGCTGCATGCCTCCACCAAGTCACTTGTGGCTTTTTGCAAACTCCTTTGCTTCCTGTGGCATGCCTACAAACAGTCTCTTGTTCCTGACATCATTACATAAAGAAGTGGGGAAGGCCAGCATTAACCAGCAAAGCCAACTTCCTACAAAACCCAGCAAAGCCAACTTCCTACAAAACCCAGCAATGCTTCTGTTGTAAAGGAAACAGCAGGAATGAGACATATGGTGCTAAGAGACTAGTAATCTTAACTCACCTTTACAAAAATAATGGAGTCCTTGAATATTCCTTTCTATTCTCTGGGTTGAAGTAGTTTTGACTGGTTTAGAGAAGCAGAAAGGGAAGAGCTTCCAACCTGCCTTCAGTGGTATGTCCAGACAGCAGTAAGACGTGACATCTTAGTTTTAGAAATTGTTCCCAGTTATACCTGGCAAGCCAGTGCCTGCATTTTCTCATCAAGTGATTCTTTCTCTAAAGATGATTTTGATAGAGGAACCCCTTGAGTTATTTTATTACAATCAAGTCAACACCCATGCTTATTACACTTGAGGATAATTACATTATAGAGCATGCTCGTGGACCACACTGCTTTCTCACACTGAGGACCTGGTTTTTGTTTTCTCCTTTGCAAAGGAGACTGGAGAGTATGTCAGGTTAGAAACTCGCTTTCCCATACTTCCTTGTGCTTGCGCTGTCTAATACGCCACAGGACATGGAGAGCATCCCATACACAGTAGCAACACAAAATCTCCCCAGCAGGCTGCTTTTGGTCCTATGCCATTTTGCCCTGTACTCCTCCTATAAACTGAGATGAGCTGCTATCCCTCGAAGCTCATGCTAAGGGCCAGGTAATGGAGGTGAGCGCATACCAGGCTGCCTTTGTCTGGGTTACTTGTGTGGAGCAAATCCAGCCTCTCAAAGGCTTTCATAGCTGCATGGAGTTAAGAGTGCTTCTTAAAGTTAAAATCAGCGAACACAACCATCTAAGAACAACTTTATTACATCAGGCCGGCTGGAAGATAACAGGGACTATTAGGCCTGCCATTAAGATATCAGGTAAAAATAGACTCAGAAGGGCAATGTCTAGATATCCACACTAGCACTGACAACCGCTACTGCATTACGTCTCAGACCCACTGGTGTAAAGAATGCTATGGTTCCTCTTTTACCGAGACCCGCCAACATGGGCCACGTTCGCACCAAGACTGTGAATAAGGCGGCCAGGGTCATCATCGAGAAGCACTACACGCGCCTGGGAAATGACTTCCACACCAACAAGTGCGTGTGCGAAGAGATCTCCATTATCCCCAGCAAGAAACTTCGGAACCAGATAGCCGGCTATGTCACGCATCTGATGAAGTGGACTCAGAGAGGTCCTGTGAGAGGTATCTCTATCAAGTTGCAGGAAGAAGAGAGAGAGAGGAGAGATAATTATGTTCCTGAGGTCTCAGCCCTAGACCAGGAGATCATTGAGGTAGATCCTGACATCAAGGAAATACTGAAGCTTCTGGACTTTGGCAGTCTCTCTAACCTTCAGGTCACTCAGCCTACAGTTGGGATGAATTTCAAAACACCGCGTGGAGCTGTTTAATCTGTTATGCCATATTTTCAATAAACCTGAAAAAACAACAACAAAAAAAAAAAAACAAAAAAAACACCAAAAAACAAAATCAAAACAAAACAAAACAAAACAAAAGAGAATGCTATGGAAACACAGCCACGATGGAATGCTGTAGGAGGTTCAAATATGATATCATTTTCTTTTTATTTCTAAGAATGGTAACGAGGTTGGCTCTTCTAAAAATCGACATTTAGTGACTATTGATGCCAAGAGGACTAAGAACACGTCACTAATTGTCAGGAAACCCAGAACAGGAACCCAGTGTTTATCCTGTTCTTGGTGAACACGGCCAGATCATTGTTCAGAAAACTTTGAACGGGGTCACTTATGTAGCTTACCCAAGCTCTTAAAATTTAAATTGAAAGAAATTTTCCATGTTATGGAAGAGATAGTTTGAAAACTTACTCCAGGTCAGCAAGAACAATTCCACTAATGTCTTTCTGAGAGCTGCCACTCATAACTGAAGTAAAACTATATTGGATTAGGAAGCTCACTGTTTCCCATCAATAAATGTGTTGACATACATGGGAATTATTCTAAGGAATCTTGGGTCTTTTTCGTTTGTTTGTTTGGTTGGTTGGTTTCTGATTAAAGACCTTAATGAAAGGAATAAGGATAAATTATAACACATCTGACTGTATAGCATGGAGTCACAGATGGGTTTTGGTTTTTATATTTTTTATATTTTATATTTTATATTTTTTTAAAAGCTGAAGAACTTGGCTGCTACTGTAGCCTCCATCAGTTTCTAACTGTTGTGGCTCATCTGATACATGCACTTTGGATGTTGTCTTAGGGTTTCTATAACTGTGATGAAACACCATGACCAAAAGTAGCTGGAGGAGGAAAGGCTTTATTTGGCTTACATATCCTAAATCACAGTCCTTTGAGGAAATTCAGGACAAGAAGTCAAAAGGGTCAGGAACTAGGGGCAGGATCTGATGCAGAGGCCATAGAGGAGCACTGCTTACTGGCTTGCTCCCCATGGCTTGCTCAACCAGCTTTCTTGTATAATCCAGGACTTCCAGCCCAGGAATGGCACCACCCACAATGGACTGGTCCATCCCCCATCAATCAGTAATTTTAAAAATGCCCTACAGCATTGCCTATAGCCCTTGCTTATGGACTTATTTTCTCATTTGAGGTTTCCTCCTATGAGGTAACTCTTTCTTGTGTCAAGATGACATAAAAACTAGCCAGGACATATTCTTAACAACAGATAAAAACCACAGCAGCATTTTACCACTTTGATTTCTGTGCAGTGAGAATGAGTTAATATATGTGGAAAGCTGTTCAGACAGTATTGACACACAGTAGGTGCTGCCCAAGGGGTGTTTGTTGCTGTGGTTTGTCTCCATCCACTTTGGTGAGACACAGCACTGTAGTTAAAAGGCTTGCCTTTCAGCAGAGTTCAAAGATAAATTCTTCCACACTTGTTTAAACTCTTAGTTTTGGGCACATTTGAGCCCCAATTCCTTCACTTTGGAAATGGGATACCGTTCCCAACCTGAGAGCATTTTATAGAGAACTGAAGAATATTGTGGAGGGGAAATCACTCCTGGCATACAATAATCATTAAACAATGATTTTCAAAAGCTACATGGAAAACTACTTTCTAAATGTAATCATTTAGCTTCAAAAATTCATGCCCTTTTAGTTTGCTGGCGGAAAAATGGATTGGACACACCTGAATATTGAGTTTAATGTCCTTGTCATTTATTTCAGATAGCTCACACTCTGGGTTTTGTTTTGCTTTGTTTTCCTCTTTCCATTTTAAATGAGAGTTTATGGAGTTGTTGGGCAACCAGATTAAGGAATTCTCATAGCCTCCCTAGTTTTGTCCTGGGGTTGATGGGATAGCCTTTTTCTAATCAATGACTTTGTCATCTCATATGCTAAGAAGGCTGAAGTGGAACACTGTTGGTACCAAGGGGAACGGCTTGCAGAAAGTAGAGGAGAATCTATCATACCCTTGAGGATTTATAACCCTTTGCATCTTGTTACAAACACATACTAGCCTATGTTGGTTGACTGTAATTATAACTAATGATAGCTGAAGTTCAAGATTTACCTACTAAGGTGGTGATTAACTTCCAAAAGCAAGGAGTGTAGCCTTTTAGAATCATGCAGTGCTGGGCTCCAGGCTTTGCTTCCCCAGTGTCAAACCATGCTATTTTGGGGAGAGTTACTTGATAAACTATAAAATGAAGACAAACATGAAAAGTGATTCTAGGTAAATGTGTGTTAGAGAAAGAGATGTACCATCATGATAGCTGTTTGGCTCTGTCCTAAGAGACTGGAAACTCTTTGAGGAGAGGACCTTCTTTTTGAAAACTTGAATGGAGACCAGTGAGAAGCCTAACAATCTGAGTTCTGTCCTAGGTACCTATATGGTGGGAGAAGAGAACTGAGTCCTGTAAGCCCTGTTTTACATGGGCAGTAAGCATGTTTACTCATACTCCCATCCACAAATAATAAATAAAAGCAATAAACAGTTGAATTGCAGCTATCTCTGTGTACGGCGACTGGTTGGTAAAGGTGATGAGCGAATGCATTATTGAATAGAGGGCTAACATGAAAGGACCATTCAAATACCAGCAATAATTAATAATAAATAAAAGACTTAATCGAGACAGACGTTGGCTAATTGAATAGATATACTAGAGAGGAGATCTAAGTAAATGGTAAATAAAAACATTTTCTTCCACAGGACTTAGAGAGGAGTGGTCATCTATAAAGAGCAGAGAAATGTTGTCACATCAATGGTCATACTATCTGAGGGTTTTATAAACAGCATCGTGAAATGGGCTTATGATACGGACGCGCGTGCGCGCACACACACACACACACACACACACACACACACACATACACACACATTATATTTTATATAAAATATAAAGTCACCTACATTTTTTTGTTTTGTAGAAAGATAGAAATTACCTTAGGCCCTTGATTGCTGTGAGTGCTGTCTACTTTAAATAAATTCAGAAGCATTTTGTATGAACCTCACTTCTGATTTCTGTCTACTCACCTACTCCTATTCTGTGTCTCCCCTGCTAGTGTCTCCATGTTAGGAACTCATGGTTTGTTTTTGTTTTTAAAAAAAAATCCAGTGAGACACATCCATAGATACGCTTAGTATGTTATCCCTGAGTACATCACAAACCTGACCACATTCTGGAGACTCTCAGGACCGATTTTGACTTTATGTATCTGTCACTTTTCATACATTCTTAAATGACACTTGGAGGAAACATCTGAGGCCAATGAGGTTTCACATTTTGGGAACTGGAATATGAAGGATGAAAGCATAGAAAAACCATTACTGAATGAGGAGCTGAGGAATATCGTCCTGTCAGAGACGGAAGGCCACAAACAGCACCACTCACTCATTTGGGATGGGCTAGTGTTCCCACAGACTCCTATGGATTCAGGCCAGGTGCACCAGGGGTGCTCTAGTGCCAAATGCTGCTGCTTCTTTTTTTTTCCTAAGAAAAAGCCTTGATAGAGACTTGCTGTTCAAACCCCGATGAACTCGCTGGGCACAACAGCCACCTCATTTAAGTATCCGGTGCTAGCTTCGATGGAGCAATAACAAGAGGCTTCTATGGAGAACGGAAAAGAGACACCAGCAGCAGAGACAGTGAGAACTACAATAATTTGAGACAGGAGGAATAGAATGGCTTCTAAAGAGAAAGACAAAATTTGGAGCGCTGAAGTTGAAAACGAGGCACATTTAATGAAGGCATTCAAGTAGGGCAAAACATCTCAGAATCAGGTATCACAGGAGAAAATGTTGAGTGGGATAATTAGAAAAAAGTGATTCAAGAAGTAAGGCAGTTCTTAGAGATAAATTAGTTTCTGTTAGTGTGAGGGATACTTTGTCAAATGCTCCTGAAAAGAAGTCACAGCTGAAATCATCTATTTATGGATTATCTATTGGGAAGTCTAAAAGTTATACCGTGCAATGAAACCTAGCTGCAAAGACCGATAGAAAGGTCAAAACTCAGGTTGTTCTTGGACTTGCATATATGATGTTGGGTAAGGGAAGGAGGAACTAGAAAAGCCAGGACAAATGGTACCCATCATTTTACCCATCCTGAGCATACACTGTGGAAGCTCCATCATCATCCTGTAACCTGAACCCTATGTTCCTGTTACTAGATTAGGATCTACCCACTTGGCCTCTTTAAAAGACTCCCACACATTTGAACACACCTTTGGATCTCCAAAGTGGACAGAGGCACCACCTTCTATTTTGGGTAGCTACAAAGGTACTGGAAACTTCAAGCTGTAACAAACACCATGGCCTATAAATGTAAGAACAGGAGCCAGTGGATACAGGAGTCCAGGGTTACAAACTCCAGTTATTGTCTCAGGTGTTTGACTGACTGATCCAGACCAGGTCAGGTCATCTCTGTTGCGATGGTTTTTGTTTTGTTCTTTTTTTTCTTCCTCTTTCAGTAAATATAATAATTACTGCTTTTTCTAATTCTTAAAAATCAGATTAAGGTCTATTTTTGAGGACTACTTTTATACTGCCCTGAGATGACTAATAGATACTTTTTTTATTCAGAGGAAATGAATTGATTTTCTTCCGCTTCCAACCAGCCCTGCAGAGAACGCCTGTCCTCATTCACCTCACTCAGTTTACCCAGATGAACAAACTACAGGGGTACTCAGAGTTTTCAGTTTCTGTGATGGGGTTATTAAAGATAAAGGCATAATATTTTCATTAGTTATCCTCACTCAGTTTGTCAGCCAAATAATAAAATAATATTCATAATGATCCCTTGCACTTTATGTAACTACGCAGACCATGGTATATATTATTTAGTGATTATATATAATTAATAAGATAATTAAATAATTTCATAAGGAACTATGCACAGGTAGCTTAACAAACTCATTATCCTCTTTTAGCTCTTCTTTTAAAGGGGTCAACTAATATGGTGTCTTCAGAATATATTCATTTGTTATAATAGAGCCATTCAAAGGAGAAATAATAATATATCTGATTATTAATGTAATACTTGGTGGCATTCCTATCTTAAGTATTTGGAGTCCATAAAGATGCTTGAGATGAGGGCTTGTTTCATCAATCCTTCTGGACCATTTCTCACTCTTCCTCAATGTATTTAGAAATTTCATTTGACTCAAGTTTCTTCCTACATAATAATAACTAGATCAAACTTGAACTGCTTTTAAGTCAGAATGAGCACTTCCATGACACTAGCTTCATTTGCTGTTTGTGCTTTGCTGAAAAACAGTGAACTTGTCATACTGCAAAGGGTTAGGAATGGTGCTTGCTAGTTTTCAGGCCAAGGAAGCATGTCTAATTTTAAAGCTTCCAAGGAGATATGGAGCTTTATTCCTGATTACATGTATCTCCACCCACTGCTCTAGTGGTTATATGAACTTGTCCTGAAAGAAACTAGCACTGAGATTAACATGTAAAACTTATGAACAATGAAGGAGGTATACCTGAAGTCTCTTAAGGAGGGAACTAAGAACTGTCTGTACTCACAAAGACCAACTGACACATTCTGAAGTCTCTTACTTACATGTTACTCATTGTGGCTTTCCAAGTAAAACACAAGTCTCTGTGTCATTTTATCTATTAGATGTGTTCTAATGACTTGCCTCAAATGGATAAGGGCTAAAGAATTCAGAGATTATTGCAAGGCACCCAAAAAAACAGATGCCTCTAAAATTGCAATGGTTAGCACATTAAAAAAAGAGAGAGAATACAGACTCTCATTTTATTTGTGATTGATGCAGCCAGTTACACTTAAATAAACCCTGTCCCCTCTTTTCCCAGAAAAGGAATTTTAGCATCTGAATGTTAGGAATGTTAATATCCCTGTTCCTACAGCAATCCCTTGGGCTGACAGAAAGTGTCTCTTGGTTCTCAAAGACTCTAAACTATGTTTATCCCTTAGGACCCAGTTAAATGAGGGCTCACATTGGCCTGAAATGAGCAGCATTTGTTACCAGGCTTTGACTCTGTACCAGTGAAATTGCTTTCATCTAAAAAATGGGCAGACAGGATGGCTCTGGTACTCAGTATGAATATTCCAGTGTCCGACTCCTGAAAAATTTGAGTAATCAATCGAAGGCCATGAGAGGGATACAGAAGCAATTCAAGAAAATTGCTGTACTTTTAAGGGTACAAAATGTTGGTGCTTATTAAAATAACTATCTTTGTAAACAACTTTAAGGTCTTCTTTGCTAGTTCTGAAAGCATGCTGCTTCTAATACAACTTTGAAAACTACATACCTCTACTCAAGTTAGAAAGAGCAGACTCTTGCCAAATGCCGCACTTCACTACCTTCCATAGGCATGGATAAATCTATCAACTACATGAGACGGAAATAGCAGAACCATATTTGCTAACACAGTAAACACTTAGCAAAATGTTTTGTTTATGCAGACTCGTCCATTCATGACTCAGGCAACTGAACTGCAGATACAAAGCATAAATAGATCTTAGCAGAACAGAAGCCCCACAGGGGCACGGACCCTCACCTGCTCAAGTAGTACGTTATCTTAGTTCATGATGAAACTTAAGGAGATGATGACAAATCCATGGGGTATGAAGATGAAAGACAGCTAGCCAGGGCCATCCTTATAATGTGAACCGTACACCAAAACCTTGTGAAAAACCCATTCAGTTACTATGCTTTATTTTATCTTACTTTATTATTATTATTTTTGGTAATGGGGATTACAGCCAGAGGCTCATGCATGCATACAAGGCAAGTTTTCCTACTGAGCTACGTTCCCAGTTCGTTTTCCTTCCAGTAAAGGGGCAGGATGAGTTCTCTTCCCCAACACATTAGTGCTTACCTGAATAACGAAACTTACAAAAGCTAGTGTTCAAACTTGCTATTTGTAGTACTAGATACTGCCCTCAAAAGGTGAAGACAGTTAGAAGGGTTTTCTCCCAAGACCCATGCTTTCCGGTGCCCCATTTTTCTTCCTTAGATTGGTCTTCTTTGCTCAAGAAGAGAAACATTTTTGATGTGTGCATCGGTACAAGCTGTTGACTATTTCTGAACTCCATTTGAACTTACTCAGCTCCAAAGTAGAACTAATCACTGTTAATGCAGGGTAAATCTTCACCGCCAGCAAACACAGGGGTCTGCTGACACGACACGGCACATAGAACGTCAAGCTAGCAGTGGTACCCATAATCTCTTAAATTACGGCGGATGCCAATTTTAAAAGTAAATCGAACTGATAGAGCATTTACATGTTTAACCTTTCTTTTTCTATTGCTTTGTCTTGTAAATTCATAATTAGCTACCTAAATGTCAACTGGAGTCTCACATATTCCTTTGGTTATTTTGGGTGTATCTCTTTATTTTTTTAATTTTTAGAACTTGAATTACATTTTTTTAAAGTATGGACAAGTGGGCTAGGGACATAGCTCAGTAGGTAGTTATTTGCCTAGCATTCAGCAAGCCCTGGTTTTGATCTCCAGCAACCCGCAAAACTGGGAGTGGTGGGACAGGCCTGTAACCTCAGCACCTGGGGGAAATGAAGAAAGATGGGCTGGAAATTCAAGGTTATCCTTGGCTACAGAGGATGTTAATGGCCAGCCTGGGATACATGAGACCCCTCACCCCCAAATATAGACAAGCAATAATATAAAGGAAAGAAAAGTAAAAATCATCTGTAACTTCAGTATATAAAAATTAATTATTGACATCTTCAATTTTGATTGCCTGCCTCTTTTTATTGTTGTGCTGTTTGGAGTCTTTCAAGAGGAAAATTGATATTAAAAACTAAATATTTTAAAACAAATATTTTCGTAGAACCCATGTATAAAACCATAGAGAGAATGATAAGATGTAAATTGTAATGTTTTCTTTTGGTTGCCCTGTAGTTACCGCAAATAGACAGCTTTGAAAACCACTAAGAAAGCACAGGGTTTGGAACATCAAGGATCCAAGTTTGAGTCCCACTGTCCCCATATGTGTGTCCCTGTACAAGTCATCAGACATCTCTGAGACCATCCTCTTCTGTAAGATGAGAATACCTTCCTTGGAGCATTTTTGTGAATACCCAATGAGAGATGCTTAAAGGATTTGCCATGCTACCTGACGCAGCATCCAATGGTGGACAGCCATTATGATAAACTATAAGAATAGTTGATGTAATTTTGCCTTCCCAACTTTCTCTGAAGATCACAAAGCTCCAGTACTGTGTGAACTGAAGGCTAAGTTTTAGATCAGCCCAAGAAAAGCAGAGTTAAGCAGGAAAGTAGACTAGAACATGAGCACAAGCACTTGTAAGCAAATTGTATGGGCCTAGATTCTAGCTTCTGTTAACATATGTGATGTCAGATCTTGAGCAGTGGTTGACTGTGTTCTATCTCAATATATATTCTCTCTCTCTCTCTCTCTCTCTCTCTCTCTCTCTCTCTCTCTCTCTCTCTCTCTCTCTCTCTCTCTCTCCTTTCCTTCCTTCCCTTTCCCTTCCTTCCTTTCTCTTTCTTTTGTCTGTCTTTTCTGTCTGCCTCTCTCTCTCTCTCTCTCTCTCTCTCTCTCTCTCTTTCTCTCTTCTTCTTCTTCTTCTTCTTCTTCTTCTTCTTCTTCTTCTTCTTCTTCCTCTTTCTCTCTCCCTTCCCCTCATTCTTGTCTGTCTGTCTTTCTTGTCTTTCTTTGTCTTCCTTCCTTCCTTCCTTCCTTCCTTCCTTCCTTCCTTCCTTCCTTCCTCCCTCCCTCCCTCCCTCCCTCCCTTCCTCCCTTCCTTCCTTTTGTGTGTTGAAAGAACAGTGAGTGGGTCTTAGTGAGGAGAACAGGCCTGTTGGGACCAGAAGATACAGAGATGTTCAACTGCACTCCTGGAAAAGTTTCTTTAAGCTTTACAGTAGACTATAGCAATCTAAGAACAAGGTGATCATCGAGACTGGGTAAGTTTTATAGTATTGCTTTATTTATTTCATTAATATAGAAATGCATTTTTAATTTCTATGATGTAGCTATTTTGGTTTAGTCGTTCATTCTGAACCTAGTCAAACTTCATTATGTATGCATGACCTTAGGAGAGTGACTGGTTGGTAACAGGTCTTGACTGAATGAATCCCTGCTCCACAGTCAGTCATTAACATTACACATTCTCTTTACAAACATCTCATTATGTTTCAAACATATGTCTTCATTATGTGATGCTAAAAGGTAACTGCTAACATCCATGAGGAGGGAAGAAACCTAGAGCTGTCTGAGAATTGGTTCGCATATTCTGAGTTAACAATCAAAGGGCTGGAAAGAATCCCGAGTTCATATGACTGCAATGCCTTGGGTTCACTCCCATAACCCACCAAGCCTCATTTACATTTTTGTTCTTCCGGTCAGAGCCATCAGTCAACCTCCCGTGTTCTTTCCATGCACTGCTCACTAGCATATAGGATTACTGCATGCAAACCCTGTCTTTGCCTTGTATTTGTCTAAAGCGGTTCAGGTAAGACTAGCCATATTCTGTCTGTATGTGACCTCTGAATGGCTGGTCACTTCTCTCTGATGCTGTGTGACTGCCCATGTGACTATGAACAGTTCCCAAGAGCAAGACTCTAGCTAGTCACCAGGAACTCACACAGCCAGGAGAATCAGTGTCTGTCTTCCAATGGACTCACTTTTTTTTTTTATCAAATCGTAATTAATTCACACAGGGGTTATAAACACAGAAAGGCAGGATGTGGGGAAGGGAATGACACTGGAGTGTGGGTGTTCAGGGGGAATACAGATATCTTCAGAACCGGGTATCAGCTAGGTGAAGGTTCAGGGGACAATTCACTATGACTCTGCCTATGACTCGCTTGTCCTTATCTAAGTTGGTATTGTCTGCCAAGGCTACCTATTTACAAGGTCTATGACTACTCAGGCTTATAAGTTTCCACAAAAGCTGCCTGTTTACATTAGCTTATAGCCATCTGTTTCAATGTTTTTCCACTGAGACCCAAGACTTGGTGTTAGTATACATGTATGACAGGCCTATTGCTGATTTTAGGCCTATGGCTGATATTAGGCCTACAGTGTGTAAGCAGGGCTGCCCCTGACATCTCCTCCCTTCTCTAAGTATAGAAGAGCTGTGGCAATTCTAAACTTGCAAAGGCAGGGATAGAGGCCTGACCTCCAGTATTTGAAGGGGATCTTGTAATGCCTCCAGTCCCCCTGTCGTTGTCCAGTGAGGCATGAGGGCCATACCCTGGACTCACTTTTATAAGGATGACAGAGTACTTGTTATCCTCCCTTCCTCTCTCCCTCCCTCTACCCCTCCCTCTCTCCCTCTTTTTTCCCTCTCTCCCTTCCACTCTCTTTCTCTCTCTCTCTCTCGCTTTTCCCCTCCCTCTTTCCCCCTCTCTTTTCCTCCCTCCTTTCCTCCCTCTCTGTTTTCCCTCTCTCCTTCCCTCCCTCCCTTTCCCCTCCCTCTCTCCCTTCCTCATTCCTTCCCTGTTCCCTTCCCCCTCTTAATTTCTTTTTTTGTTTTTTAGTTTTAAAATTACATTTATTTATTGGACATGCATGTTTTTGTGAGTATACATCTGAAGGCATGCACATATATATGTACAGATACACATGTGCTGCTGCACCACATATGGAGGTCAGAGGACAAGATGTAAGAGTCAGTTTTCTCCCCCACCTTTGTGTGTGTGTGCGTGTGTGTGTGCGTGTGTGTGTGTGTGTGTGTGTGTAAGACAGAATCTTGTTATGCAGCCCAGGCTGGGCTTAACCTTGTGACTGTCCTCTACTGACTCCCCCCAGGTCCGCACCACCACATCTTGTCACAGTTAACTTCTCAGTAGCATTTTTAATATGCCAGTCTCAGCTGTACGCAACCAGAGTGTGCGTTCCGTCTGATCTGCACCAAACATTTTAAAAGAGTTTATCGTTTAAATCTTTTCATTTCTTCTTTTTAATTTTATTTAGTTTTTTTTTTCTGTTGATTTTGTTGATTTTTTTTTTGCAAGAAGCATAACTTACAATGTTAACTTCAGTGCAAAAACAAACAACTTTTGTCTAACATTTAACAGCAAACTAACTAAAAATTGGCTAATATGCTGATTTTGTTAATATTCATTATTTCTTCACAGTTATTGCATTTATCAGTCAAAATCTACGCTTGTAAAACAAGGAAAGAGTATTATCATTTACTTTAAAATTATATGGGGGGAAATGGGAAAAGTGGTGTCAATTAGAACTTATGACTTAATTAAACTGAACAAGTATATTTAATGGCAGGCTGCATTTGCATAATTATTTGCATATGTATGCAACCATAATAATTAAAGAAAAAGAAGCCATGAATTTGAGAGGGAAGTGAATACAAAAAGGGTCAGATAGAGGACAGGGAGGGGAGGGCATTATGTAATTTTACTTTAATTAAATAAAAAAATTCAAAAGATAAAGTAGTGCAAAAGTGTGAATTTTTTTTTTTAAGAGAGAAAAACTAAAAAAGCTTATTTGCAGTCTTTTGTTGATGAAGCAAGGATGGAGGGGGTGGGAATGTCTCCTGCAGAGGCAGCAGAGTCAAGCTCTATGAGGTCAACAGTCTGTTCTCTCCTCTTACTTGATCATCCATGAATCGTTTCTTTCATCTGTCCCAGTGATGCATTCTTACCAGGAGCATTGCATCACTAAGGTGATTGCATCACTACTGGGGTTCATCCAAGGACCTCATCAAATAGGGTGGTAGAGGTGGCCCTTCATACCACCTGCATGACTTTGCAAGACTGTCAAGGTCCAAGAGGTAAGCCGAGTCTTTCTGTAAGCTTCTAAACTCAGCTATACATGTGTCAACCACATTTATAGAATATAACGGCAGCTAATATAATTATGGCAGCTAACATGTATAGAACTTTCCCTGTGTCAGATAATGGTACTATGAATTACCTAGAGCCTACATCTTTACGATCCTCACAACCAAAGTCTTGCTTACTTTAGAAGTGGTAACTAAGTCCTGTGGTTTTTGTTCCACTAGCCCCCAAGCTGCATTGCAACCCTTCCAATAAACAAGACGGGGTAGTTGTCATTTTTTTTGAAGAACTTTTATTCTGTCTCCCACCATGGTTACACTGGTTACCATGGTTTACAGTCTCTTTTTGGATATATTTAAATGCTATTAACATCAAGCCTTGATTAAGTAAGGACTTTGGCACTTACTTGGAAAAGCAAGTATCAAGAATTTCCTTAACAGCCGTTAAAGAGAGAGATCATTGCTGACGTTTATGTAACACTCCCTCTTTGTTTTCGTATGGATGGTATATGCATCAATCCCGTGGGATGTTCCCTGCCATATTTCTCAGAGCTTCCTCCCCTTATCCTCTAAGAAATCTCTCTCCTCAGAACCTTTTCTTCTCGTCTCCTCTGACACAGAGTTTCCACGTGTTACTTTTATATCCTTTGTATAGCAGGCTATCATCTTCTATATTCTATTGCATCACTAGCATTCCTGTTGTACTGAACTGAGCTCCTTTAATGGACTCTTAGCTCAATGTCTTTTCTTTATTTCCTCTGCCACAAACACATGGTAGTTTCCCTGAGAGGAGCACAAGGAACAAGCAAGTTAATAATGTGGAAAATATTAACATTGAAACTCAGTTACAGCTGAGGATGGTGATGCATGCTTTTAATCCCAGTGTTTGGGAGGCAGAGGCAGGGGGATCTCTGAGAGTCTAAGGCCCACCTGATCTATATAGTGAGTTCCAGGACAGCCGGAGCTACATAATAGAGATTCTATTTCAATAAATAGAACAACAACAACAACAATGTAATTATAGTCTTAGTATTTGCATTTCTATCTGGTGTCTCCTTTAATTTAAACCCAGAATTTAGGGTTCTCTCATTCTCCACTTTTCTTTATTGATTATCTCTTTGCAGAGCTAAGAATTGAACCCAGGGAGCTTGAAGCCAGCTCCTTAGTGCATGTCCCCAGCCACTGAGGTCCTGCTTTAATTATTTCCTTTTATTGAGGCCTTTTCAGTACTATATTGAATTAGAAAGGGCGTGACCAGCTCGCTTGTATTAACTCAACAATTGAGATACTAGCTTTAAAAGTCTTGAAAGTGAGAATGAAAGAACCTGTTCTTATATGGTCATGCTTATCTGCCAGAAAGGACAATTCCTTGCTATCCTGGTTTACTTAGAAGTATGAACTCATGGTCCAAGTATGTTTGTTGAGTAAATATGTTGATAATGGTATTAAAATCATTTCGTCACCTGGCATTATATTTGCCAGGTAGAATGCTGATTTATTTCCCAAGAGAATGTACTAATCAATGAATTCTTTGATCGGTGGGGAGTTGTGTTTCCAAATGCCAGTCACCCAAGGAACCATGCTATGTTTGTTGGCCAGATAAAATAATCTCCCTTGCTCTGGGATGCATCAGCTAGAACAATTGTAGATTTCTTGGAAACAATTTACTTTTATTTAGAAATGGGAACAATTGAGTTCCAAATCAACATTCTGCTTAGTCCTTTCTGACCTTAAAAGCTCCTTTGGTTAGGTGACCCAGGGGATGACACCCCCTCTGTGTGCTGAAGCCCCTCTGGATCCTCTCTTCCCTGCAGGCCTTTTCTGTACCATGGACTTGCAGGACCTCTGCTCACAGACTGAAGTAGAAGCAGAATGGAATAAAACACTGGGGAGTATGGGAACTGGACAGTTCACAGACAGAACATCCTCTAGGAATCAAGTTGATGATCCTAATCTTTGCATTCCCGACAGCTATGAAAATAAATATCCACGTTCCAAAGGGAGGAAACGGAGTTCTGAGGACATGTTTTTCTGATTTCTTTCAAAGGAAGAAAAAACTTAGGGTTTCAAATGATTACGAAGTAATATGCGTCCCATGATAATCTATAGCTTAAGTCAAACGACTTGGTTGGATCCCAGTCACTGTGAAGCACTAATGGGTCACTGGGTCAAATGGACGGTGACTTTTCAAACTATACCAGGTTATTTATGACTTAGCTCATCATTTGCTTTTATTAAATAAGAAGATGGTATCTTCCGTCCTGCTAATAAATCTAAAAATTAATTTAAAATGCAGTCCAAATATTTTTTATACAGGGGAAGGGAATTTTTGTATAATTGAGAGGAAACTCTAGTCAGTTAGGTTTGTTTTATAGAATTAAAGCTCTGGTAGAAAGGAAGTTAAGAACATAATCAGATTTCAGACCTCATCTTATCTGAAAAGATGTTTCTACATGGAGTCAGTGACTTCAGGACGTACCCTCACTGTCTAAGGTACCAACCTAAGAAAATCCTTTTCCCTAAACAGGTGTAGTTAAAAGGATGTCTACTGTTTCTTTGGTAAATCAGATGACTATACTCTTGGCTGTTTTTATTTTTTTAATTCTCAGATGTCACTACCACGAGGCTGGTTGTTCTTGGGATTAAATTGTGGGGGAAGTTGATAGCGTGGTAAATGAGCAAAGTTATTTTCTATTGTGTCAGGACTTCCTTTGTTCAAGATACCTTGAAGACTTCAAAGGATTCCTGAAACATTAGCTTAGTGTTTTACCTAAAAAGGGCACCAACCCCATGGGGAAAAATAATCTCTTAAAAAAAGAACATCTGAAGATATGTGGACCATATGAATTTTCTCATGGTGAAAGTCGAAAGGAATCGGTTCTCCCTACTTCAGTTTAACCCCCGATCTTTCACACAGGTTATAGAGACAGACTTAGAAACCTGTCTAATCCAGCCATCATTTACTTCTGGCCAAGGCCATGATGTAGTAAACAGCCAAAGCACTGGTGTTTTCTCATGGAATTTATGTTCACATGGGGTGATTAGACAAACATAGAGAAGCTTGGTTTAAATGGACATAAATGTGCAACATGTAAAATGTAAGGAACAACCAGGTACATGACTTATGTTAAGTCTTTCTTCGGCAGAAAGATCACGAAAGTCTTGCTGAGCACCGCTGAGTCACATGGCCTGAAAAGTACCTATTCTTGGTGTGTTCATGATTTTCAGCCCCTCTATAAGAGTTAGCACACATAAAGTTCTTGGGATAGTAGCTAGCACAGGCCAAATGCTGATTTTACAGCATGCTTGGATTGATCAGATTGAATCATTTTTGGACTAATATTTTCTGCAGCTTGCCGGGAGCCATGTCTCTGTGTTAACAGCATTTTCTGGCGACCCAGGTTTGAAACCCAGCACTAACACCCTGGCCGCTGACAACCACAGACTAATCAAATGCTTTAGGTCTCTGCAGGCAATGGCACAGGACATACAGACATACATACATATAATTATAAAATAAAATAAACCTGAAAAAAATGTTTTTGTAGCTTACAGAATGCTAAGTATTTAAGCTTCCATTTTCTTGAATCTACTTGGAAGCTGTAATTTTGATTACTTATATAAGGTCTTACAGCTTTTACCGGCTTTCAACTTTAAAAGATCTCCCTAAATTGACACCATTTTCTGGCTTAAGCTCTCTAATTATACTCTGAAGCATAAGGAGAAATAGCTTAAAATTTGTGGTGTTTGAATTATCTTCCTTACACTCTTTTAAATAGAAGGCAAATGTGAATTTGTTCGTGTTGATCTTGTTTTCTCAATGGGTGTGAATATAACCAGACACTTTAGAAGGAACAGAAATCGCATTTCCTTTTCTGAATTATTCATGACACTCCGAGATACATGTAAGCTTTACCCAGGCCCTGGCAATATTCCTGTGTTATGAAATTGCTGAAGCTCACTGAGTGCTTTTCTTCAGGAAGACTATATTTTGCTTTAAAAAATAATAATAGCACTTCATAAAATTTTCATTTTTTTCTTCTCATCTGTTTTGTAATTTCAAAAATAAAAATAAAAAAAATAAGAAACCTCTCCTTATTTACTTTTTTATCTCTGGGTAGAAACGGCTTTTTAAAATCACATGTCAGCATTAGGACAATGTGGATGGAAGATCTGATTACTGCGGGACATCTATTCATTTGGTGAATGCTGACTGAAGATTTAATGGGCCAACCTGCTTCCTGAATGCGTTCAATGTCCCAGCTGCCATTCTAAAGCTGGAGTAGAAGAGTCAAGTTTTGCTTGTCACTTTTGTTCTTCTAAGCACTGTTCCGTTTTTTTTTTAAACATTAGGTAATCACATGACCTCCCTTTACCCAAAATTGCCTAACCTAGTAGACAGGCACACAAAACATGAGACTATCTGTGCTATAGCAACAACCAATCGGTTCTAACATTTTCATCTTGACCACTATTGTATAAATCTCCTGATCTATCTGGATGTGGTAGCAAATGTCTGTAATCTCAGTGCTGGAGGAATCAGAGGCAGGAGGATTAGGGGGTTGAAGCCAACCTGGCCTCTTTCAAAACTGAAGTCAAGGGAGTCAGAGAGATGGCTCCGTGGTTAAGAGCAACTGATGCTCTATCAGAGGACAGATGTTTATTAAGGTTCTGCACCCACGTGATAGTCCACAACCTTCTGGAACTCCCAAGTTCCAAAGAGATCTGATACCCTCTCTAGACTCCACAGGTACTACACAATGTCCTGTACAGACCAGGTGCAGGGAAAACATCCATACACATAAAATAAAATCAAGTAAATCTTTAAGAACAATAACGAAGGAAAAAAAAAACCTAGATCTGGCTATTAAGAAACAAGTCTTTCACAAGGTGTTTACTCTCACAGGATAAACTGTGGGATTTTTCTTACAAACATATAGCTGACAGATAATGTGCACTTGTTTCAGAGCACATTAAACCTTCACCAGACTACACAGAGAGCACAGGAATAGCTGGAGTTGTTGTGACCTAATTCTCCTTCCTCGATTAACTTCAGCACAGAAAATGACAGAATAAGGTGTGGTAGCCCATTGGTCACCCACAAGAAGTCAGTCCCCTTCAGCATCCAGCGTGGGATTCCTAAGCTTCTTGTTGCTATTATTGGGTTTTCTCCCAGCTGTGTTAAGTATGGATAAAGGGTGTAAAATATTCAATGTCACAATGAGGCCAGAAGTAATGGGGGCTTAGTTAATAGGTGGAGAAAGATCCCCCCAGTCATAAGCATAGGCACATTTTTATCTACAGGGATGTCACCTCTATGCCAGTCACTTCCTGGGAGAGCCAAATGCTCCTGAGGAGCTAGCTATCTTAGACTGGTAGGCATATGGACTTTGTAGAGGATGATAAAAGGAACATTTAAACAAAAGTATTTTCTCCAATGTGGCCAGAATGCATATGGGTTTTGTTTTTGTTTCTGTTGTTGTTTTATTTTTTGTGCACTTAAAAACCTTCACTCTAGTCTTACTGGCATTTTTAATTCCTGTTGGGAATTTTTCTAAATTGGCACTCTTGGTCAGAAGTCCCTTTTTATTGTAGCTTATTGGTCCCCATGGCTAGTCCTTACAAACACCTTAGTCTCTAAGTCAGCGGTTCTCAACCTTCCTCATGGTCTGACCCTTTTATACAGTTCCTCATATTGGGGTGAACTCCAGCCATAAAATTATTTTCATTGCTACTTAATAACTGTAATTTTGCTACTGTTATGAATCATAATGTAAATGTTGTAGGCTACCTCTGTGAAAAGATCATTTGACCCCAGATGGGGTTGTGAACCACAGGTTGAAAAACATTGCTCTCAAGGATGCTGCATGGGGAAGAACATGGATATGGACTCAGAAACATTTTTGTGGCCTCTGATCTCATCTTTGACCAAAAACTGAGTAGAAAAGGAATCCGAAAAGATTGGCTGGCCTGGACTCACTTTGATAATCTGTAAGAATGTTAGTTCAAACTAAGCCTGCAAAATGTTGCTTCCTTAATAGTACACAAAACTATATCCTTCTGAAAACATAGGTTATGATCATTATAAGAAAATTCTTCTTAATATTTGCCTTCCTTTGTGAATACTTCTCAAAGGAAAAGTAAAGGACGTGAATGTCCATGTTGGATAAAAACATCTCAAAACAAGAAAAGAGACAAATATCATTTTAAGAGTCCCTGAAGATTTTGATTAAGACTCTTCTTTATTTGATTTTCCCATATTTACAATATATGCATGAAAAGAACTTAAGTAATATTGCTAATGAACATCTGAGGAGAAAGGAAATGTTTTTGGAGATGTCTCTTGATCAGATTGTGGAAGAATGACAGCTCTTTGAAATTAGCTCAGATGAAACCTTTCAGTGAGCAAGCAGAAGCAAAGGTAGGCCTATATATACACCTGATTCAAATAAGGACAAGAAAACTGGTGTCTTTTGGCCAAAATTCCTACTTAATGAACTTGTACAATTCTGTTTTGAAAATTGGAAAGTGTGATATTCTATGTAAGTCTGTCACACTGTATGCAAGCCGTCCTCTCTTAGCAGATAAGCCATCCTTCAGCCAATATTTATAATCTTGATTGAACTTAACCTGATCACAGTTATTGGGCTACTTTCAGAGATCAACAGTTACAGAAATTCTTCTCTATAGCTGAATACATGCTTTAGCATTTTCAGAAACCATTTATAGATATTTTGAAACACTCAATATAATTCTCAACAGGGATCGTTTCCAATAGACACATGTACAGATTTCAGAAAATTATCAAATACATTTACCTATTATAATTCTTTACTGAAAAATGCAAGGGACAATCACTGTACTATCAAATATTTTTATATATAAGATATTTCTTAAATATGTTACTTAAATATAAAATATATAGGTGATTCAGATGTATGATGAGATTATGTTTCCTAGAAAATAAGTGGTATATTTGACTTGAGATACTCAGTTTGTCATTAAGATGAATATCAAACTTATTCTATTATTTAATTATAGTATGCTATACAACAACAGCAGGAGATAGATAACATTAAGAGCCCAGTACAATCATGAGGAACTTGTATTTAACTTACTTCAGAAAATTCAAATTTGGAACAGATACTAAAATGTCTAGAAATAGGAATTTAAGTATTGTCTAGTATTTTCCTTTCTAATTTGAAACAGCTGAATATTTTGAAGTCTCTAATCTGAGCTACTTTATGTATAAAAACATTCATACCAAACGAATAACTTACTTGTGCCTTGAGCATGAGTATCTTAAGAGATAAGAAATTGAACATAAATTTCCCCACGCATCATTCTGTGGGTCCCATTATTCTAGCAATTTCCCAACAACGAAAGGGTAATCAGAATATTTCTTTAAAAAAAAGAATTACACCTTTATCTGGGGAGAAATCGAGTTTCCATTAAAACTAGGTCTACACCTAGGGTGACACCCCCTCACCGAGGAACTCACATTGGGGGAAGGAGGCGGGGCATACGTGATTGATTGATGAGGGAGCCTGTTACCTTCAAGGTTTATTTAGGAAAATAGAAACTTTGTTACTAGACACTGTATTCCAATTTTTTAGTCCTGCCTCCCACAGGCTCAAAACCTCTTCTCTTTCTCAGCTTCAACATGAAAAGCTGTTTCCTAAGTATTTACACTTCATACATTATATTCAGCTTCCAATAAAAAGTCCAGTGAGAGCATATCCCAAACAAGAATGGTCACTTTATTATTTTCTCCTGAAATTTTTGTCAGTTTATTTAAAAGTTACATTTAAACATTTTCTTTTAGAAAATGACTAGTTAATGCAAGATACCCATGTGGTTATAAAACTGGGGTCCCAGAGTGACATTTTCACACCTGACAAGTTGATGCCCCTCTCCCTTTTTTTTAAAAAAAAAATGTTTTAAGTTTCTCTGATTCACAGCAATACTAGATCAAGGGTATATTTACAATATCAGCAAAGCCCGACTTAATTCAGCGGAATGTCTGAATGCTAGATTCTAAATGCCGTGGGATCAGAGGACGGTAAGACTGTGGAAACCTGTGAGCAGAGGCAAAAGCAAGATGCTGCAGCAGACAGAGTCAAGTGGGTTGCTAAATGTGGTAAGGCACTGTCAGGGGAGCATCCTTGCTGGGTTTGAGGGTCCACTAAAAGTATCTCCTTGGAGAGTTAAAGGGAAACCTGCAATAGAGGCTGTTAACATCAGCCAGGATTTCATAGTGTGTTTTGGAAATTATAAAACATTTTTAACTTTGCCAAGGGGAGAGATGGCAGAAATTTATCTAAAACTAAGCCAAAAACCAACAAGCAAAGTGTTCAGACATGAGGACTCTCTGAACTCTGTTCTTAGAGCTGTTGGTATTCGGCATGGAATTGGTTTGGGAACCAATTGCTGGTCTTCCGTGGCTGCTACCTTACAGGGTTAGCAACGTCAGAAAACAGAGCTGGAGCCTGCCGGGCTTCCTGTGAGCTCACATGCTCCTGTCCCACCAAAAGACACTACACGGGCAGCAGGGCACGCCCCTCAGGTGTACTGTAGGTATTCGAACAGCCTATTCTCCCTGAATGATCTACATGGCTGAGAGGTTTTAGTCAAAGAACTTGACTTATCGGCGTTTGTTCGGTTACTTTGCCTTGAGAGCTAAACTGAGTACAAATCCCATTATCTTAGCGTTTTTATTCCAGGAACCTTTCCCACTCCGCCAGAGCCCTGGCCGCAGGCTTCCTTATCTACCACGCAAGCGCTCACGTGTCTCCGCATTGAGGATTCTTAGTCTAAATCTTTACATCCTGGATACTGATGACAAGAAGAAAATTATAAAATACCCCCCTCCTTATGATTTATGACGTGCTCCTCTGAGTGTACGCTAACATATGAAACAGGTGATTCCTGTCCACATGTATCAGTGAAGACGTCACAATTAACTATATTGGGAGACTCCTTATCCAGTCTATATTTAGCCACAAAAAGACAGGAAACAATAAATTACTTTTTGGAAAAAAGACCTCGGTAACTATTTGAAATTTCGTGGCAAACTCCATCTTTCGATGATAGAGGTGTTAGCAGAAGTTTTCAACAAAATCATTTTTTTACTATTTGCAACAGCCTTATGACTAATCAGACATTTCTGGTATACCAGCGGTAGAATTGACTTAGAAACGGCCGAAATGGTGCTACAGCAGAATTTTCTCATTCCTTGATCCATTCCTCCGGAATTTCAATCCACAGTACCAGCTTGTTCCTAAGAGACTATTAAGCACAGCAATGCTTAGAAGGGGCAAGCCCCCATTCAATTCAAAGTCTGTGTCACTCTCAACCAGTGGCCAGCAGCAGATACCGCTCTCATTATTGGTGTGTGCATCTGTAGGAAGCATGTGGTATTTTTTTGTTTCGCCGTCCTATAAAATCTATCTACTTGTGAAAAGAAAACTAAGCAAGAAAACAAGTTTTCCTGCCACATCCTATAGAATCCCTTGATTTCAATGCAAAGACTTCATCTCTTTTCTTTCCCTGGATTCTGAGCTTGGGGAGCACAATGGTGGTGTTGTGCTCTGGGGTAGCCTGGCATGCAGGATATTGGGAGAGGAGGTGTGAGCAACTTGCAATACCTACAGTGTTTGCTCTGTAACTGCCAGGGACTAAATCAAACAGCACACCGGGCTATTCGGTTCAGAATAAGCAAGTACAAAATCCACTGACTGTTATGACCTATATCGGGAACAGAGTCCCTTACTTTAAAGGTGTGCATAGGTGTAAAGATTTAAAACGTTTATGAGGATCAAAAACAAATATTCCACAGCTTGCATTCTGCCGATTTGCTGTGTGGTTCTTTTAACGTGTCAAAGGGTATCACAAAAGAATCCATTGTTCTGGCGGAGAGAAAGGTTATTGGCTATCAGGTCTGTCCAGAAAGACAAGCCATGATAGTTTGTTCAAACAGTAAATATTTATTTTAAATCCGCACACAAAACAGCAGCGCTGTTTTTTTCTTTATCGTACAGTTTCTGGAATCTCAACTCACCAAGTTAACTCTGTATCTGAGACACTAATATGTGGAAGTAATGTGTGTATGTTTCCTCAATTTCAGATCATAACGATCAATGTAAAATTTATTCAGGTTAAGTTTTGCTTCCCTTTATTATTTTATGCTGAGGTTTCGAAAAAGGAGGAAAAAAAGCTTACCTCCGTCAGTCAAGTGGGATGCCGGGAACCCCTTTCTCAGCCGCAGCAGCCTCAGCTTGTAGGAGCAGATGCTCTGTGAGCCAACAGTCTGTTAACAGGAAGCAGGTGAACCCGAGAGCGTCTGCCCGCGTTCCAGCCCAGTGCCCATCCGAGCACACACCTGCTTTCCCAGACCTGCGGCTCATAAGCAACAGCCTGGCCCAGAACCTGTGCTCGCGGAGTGCGACCCCCTCCCTTTAGAGCCCCCGGTTCTCTCAGCTAGGGAGCCTCAGAGATAACTGTGCAGGGCAGGCTTGCCTTCCCGAGACAAAACCCTTTCCTGCTGCCCGCGAGCGGATACGCAGCATTATCACCCTGCAGTCCCCGTGCTCCAATCAGCTAATTGCAACAGCAGTCAACAGCTTGTCGCAGGGCCAGCTTGCGGGCACACGTGGCTGCAATAATTGTGCACTAGCATGCCCACTGTGGCTCTCTTCTCTCCAAAGATTTTTTTTTTTTTTAAATGCTTCTTCCACAGCGAAGCTCTATGCCACACTGCTTTCCATAAGTAAAATGGCTGGTCCCCTCAGCGAGGCTGCAGACAGCTCATTGGGTTCCACTGGCTTTTCGTAGCCATAGCAACAGCCAACAGACAGACTTAGCGAGCATGGCTGGTCATGTGCAGCACACGACACAGCTTGTTAATTTCTGTTCTTTCTTTTTTTTTCTTTTTTTTTTTTTTTAAATCAAACTCATCATTTTTCGAGGAGGGCAGCTTCTGTTACCTTTCTAAATGTTTCACCTACAGCGCAAGCGCCCTGGGCCTTCACCCCGCCCCCTTGCTTTTCTAGGGAACTTTTGTTGTGTCAGTGTTACACTGTGAGATCAACGAAGCAAAGCTGTATTCTTCTCTATCCAGGTTAATAATATGCATATCGCTGGAGAGGCACTAACTGGAACCGTGGGTGAAACCAGGTTCTACCTTAGAAGGGGCTGGAACGAGACTGATAAATAAAGACGGCTGTTTTTGTTATTGTTATTGTTTTGTTTTGTTTTTTGTTTTTCTGGTTTTTCCCCCAATGACAATCTTATAGCCAACTTAACTCAAATAAAACCCCGTGACTTGTGTGTTATACACGGTCAAAATAATAGCCTAGTCAGATGAGTTAGTTTAGTAATTCTGAATTATCCATTTATCTATAGAATGTGTTTAATGTTTTTATACATCACACAGTTTAGAGCTTTTAAAAGTTCTATTGCAGTTTCTGTAGGAAATTCTCTTTAATGCAATTATACTTTATTTTTAATCTTAAAATACTTTAAGACATACACATCAAGTGAAAAATCCCTTTGAGAATGTAAGCATTCCCTTCAAGGCAGGAGTAGCTTGCATTGCGTTCCACATTCTCTCAAAAGCCTACCTCCTCGGGACTCTTCCATGGTTAATGCCATTAGCCATTTAAATCTCTGACCCCTCCCCCAGCCTTTTCTATGCTTTAAGTATTGTCTCCAGTCATATTTGATTTGATATATATTCAGTGTCTTAGTTAGCTTTGCTCCTATCAACCTATTTGAAATGGTGTGTTAACACTTTGGACTTGTAAATAGACAAGTTTTGTTTGCTAGGAGACATTGATTTATGTTTTGGGAGGATTGCATCTTCCCTGCCCAAGTTAACATTCCTGACTTCTGTCGTCACTCCCAGGGTCAATATGACAGGAATTCCGTGGATGTAGATTTAAGGAATCCTGTTTCCTCTCCTTGTCCAACAGATTTGTCATTGACCCACACAGGATCAGTATGTCCAGTAAGAAGGAGTGAGTGGACCCTTCCTGCTTGGCTAGAGTCCCACACTATAGATGGTCACGGGAGTTATCCTCTGTTAAGTCGCCGAGGTTGCTAGATTTGAACTGGCCATGACAATTCCTTAAGCATTGTCCGCTCTTTAATCCCAAAGGTCCGAATCTTGAGGTATACAGGCCTCCTGAACTCCTGGATGTTTCCGTTTCCTGAAAAGTTCTTTACTCAACCCCCATATAGCACCTTTAACCTTGGGTCCAAGCTGCCTCTATCCTTCAACATCTTGCTCAAATAGAGCACTCACCAGTGGTACTCTTAAACAGAGCTCACCGCTGTGCCCGCACTGTGCAGGGATCTGTCTCTGTTGTCTGGAGACCTGTTGTGCCTTTTTACTCATTAACAGACTTTCTCTGACACAGCTTGAAAGCTAATCTGGCCCATACATTATTGCCTTCTATACTTGAGTACTGTAGCTTCTCAATGCATATATTTTCTTGAATGTAAGAAGTGATCTAACTGTGTTGCCTAGGCTGGACGTCAACTTCTGAACTCAAGGAATTCTCCTGCTTCAGCTTATTAAATAGCTCTGACTACAGGTATAAGTTGCTATGTGTGTCTTCCTTAATAGTTAATGATATCCTACAGCTCTGTAAGATTTCATGTGCATTCTGGATTTTATCTCATTTTTAAATATCTTACATTTATGGATGCGATCATTTTAGGAAGAGTTACTTGATTCTAATTAAATACTTCATAGAAGAAACCAACAAATATTCAGAGGTTATTTTGGATTTTTACATGATTTTTTTCATGTTATGTCTGAAAATGTCTTTATTCTACTTACATGGTTGCTTAGTTGGGTATGGAAACCATTAATCATTTTCTTTTGGGATTCAAAGGGTCTCCTTCCTTTATCATACACCTCCTACTCCATAAACAGTTCTTTCTTTAAAGAGGAGAACCTGGAACCCCCATGTTGTGTGGGACTAGAAAGCTAGTAGGAACTGAAACCAATCCATTGCTATCTTGTAAGCCTATGTTGTCCTGTATTCATCTTTATTGGTGCTTAAACCACGGGAGAAAGGTTCCAGGACAGCCTTCTCTCACCAACAACAGCATAACCATCATATGTTCAAGGCCTTTATACAAAATGGTGTGTTGCCATGCAGACCACATCAAATTCAATGTAAATACTATGTATGTTGTGTCATATTACTTAGAAAATGTTGTTAAGAAGTCTAGATACATATGGTTTTGTTTTTGTTTTTGTTTTTTTTTTAATGAGGCAGGTCTTATTAGCTTCCAGTGACCTTGAGTTTTGTGGTGGTTTGAATAGGCTTCCCTATTCAATAGGCTTGAATGGCTCCCATAGACTTATGTGTTTGAATGCTTAGCTCATAGGGAGTGGCACTATTAGGAGGTGTGGCCTCGTTGATGTAGGTGTGGCCTAGTTGGAGGAAGTGTGTCACTGTGGGGGGTGGGCTTTGAAGTCTCCTATGCTTAAGCTACATCCAGTGTAGGATGCAGTCTTCTGCTGCCTATAGATCAAGATGCAGAGCTCTCAGCTCCTTTTCCAGCACCATGTCTGACTGCAATGCTGCCGTGCTCTCTACCGAGATAAGAAACTAAAAACGTCTGAAACTGTAAGGTGGCCCCAGTGAAATGCTTTTCTTTATAAGAGTTGCTGTGGTCATAGTGTCTCTTCATAGCAATGAAACCCTAGGCAAGACAGATTTGCTACATGGTTGAGGCTGAATTTGAATTCTTGGTCTTCCTGCCTCTGTCTCTTTAGTACTAGCGCTATAGGTATGTACTACTATGTATTACACCACACAGAGGCATTTGTGAGTTGTGTTTTTTGTTTTTTTTTTATCAGTGATGGGCTGAATCTGCTGATGTTGAACCCAAGGTTGCAGAGGGCTTGCTAAGTACAGCTCTGTATAAGGGCTTGGGTCCTCACTGGCTTTTCCCTTATATCAAAACCTCTCTCTTCAAACTCTGTCTGGCATAGCTTGTCAATCTCTCTCGGCCTACGGGTCCATTCTAATTCAAATATCTAACTCCTATTCTTCTCGAGAAGGTGTCCATTTAAGCATTCTAATGACAGGCTTCTAAGAGGCAAGTCTGGCCTTTCTGGCTCGTCTTTCACTGGGAGATGAGATGTCTTCTATATCACTAATGCTTTGGACCTGGCGGCCTCCTTGCTTTGGTGTCATTAGTCAGGATGCCTGGTATCATCTAGTTTTCAAATTTTGGCCAGAGAAGTAGCAGTGAAATCATCATTTGTTACTGTTTGATTTTCTATCTCTCTAGTCACTAACAAAATGGAACCTCTCTTCATCTGGAGGCCTTTTACATCACCTCCTCTCTCAAATTTTTACTAACGGCTTTGCATGTTTCCTCTGTTGAAGTGTTGACTTACAGTGTCGTTTTAAGCAAAATGTCTTATATAAAATAGTTTCAAATTTCTATGTGTCATAATTACATTTGTTATCTAATTAAAAGTTAATAAGGTATCCACTGACATATAAAGATAATACATACACTATTTCTGTGGGGGGAGTTATTATGAAATAAACTGAAGAATGAGGGTGGGAATTTCTACTTGGACATTATTTTCTGTATGAAAGCATGTACTATCATACTAGAATATATACAGTCTAGTCTAAATAAATATACTCTATTAACTTGGTAAAATAAATACAGCATATGTTTAGAAATAATATTGGATAAAACTGTAAAATTATACAGTATCTATTATATGTCATTCTTTTAACAGCTGAGTTATACCCCATACAAATTTATACTATCTGTAATTTATCTGTCATCTACCTACCATCTATTTAACATCTATCTAAGAGCTAAGTTATACCACAAATATATCCATACCCATCATCTGTCTTTTGTCTATTATCTACCTACCTACATATCTATCAATATTTATCATCTGTCTATCATCTATCAATCACCTATATACCATCTAGTTACTATCATCTACCATCTATCTATCTATCTATCTATCTATCATCTATCTACCTACCTATCTATTGTCTATCATTATCTATTGTCTATCATTTCTTTCTAAATGAGGACAGTGCAAATATTCGCCATACTAAAACCTTGAGAGCCTTAGGTGAAGTATGTTTTCATCTTATTTTGCAACTCTTTCCACTTTTCTATAGCTTTGAACCTTTTCTTGTCATGTTGTCAAGTTTTTTTTTAATGGAATAAAATGTAGCACTTGGAATAGATAACCATTTTAAGATTAAGGTAACTTGATGGTACATAGCTTCTTAGTAAAGTTAAAAGTAAAGATTGATAAACTATGAACTAACTAAGGGATTATTGTTTTTCTTACCGAAAAGCTATTTTCGGTAAGTGAAGACTATGGAGGATATTTTGTACTTTCTTGGAACAAATTTGCTGTTTCCCTACTTTTGCTGCTTCCTGGTGTCTTGACCATAAGCCACTTATCCACTGGTTCCCAGGTTGAACCCCTTCTTAATCTGGTTCCTTCTTTGCTATAAAACTCAATGAGAGCATTGTTGCTTAGGTCAACACACTCCATGGGCACACCTATCCTAGAGCCTCCATCACTCGGTTCTACCAAAAGATCTCTTCTCTTGTAACAAAGAAAGTCTTTGTAAGGCTCAGTGTGGGGAATAAAGCCGGAGTATGGTTTGTTTAATGGAATAACACAGTTTTATAAAGCATATGCAGAAGTTCCTAATTTCTAAAAACAAATGGAATGGGCCAAAGGTTGTTCCACAATCTTAAGTGTTTAGCTATCTTCTAAATGACAGGAATAATGAGCATCCTAATTGGGGAATGTGACAACCGCCTTGGATAGATTTGAAATTGAAAAGTAAAGTGAAGTAAATTGGGTTTGGTTCAAAGGATCCATTCTCTAGGACACTATACTGGAAAACGGAGACCTCTTTAGGCTGTTGAGTTCATGCCTTCATACCCAGCAAAGAACTCTAATTTCCATTAATATCCATAACGGCTTTCACATGTTCCACTCCCAACACCCAAACCAGTCCAGCCTACCAAAGGCTTTTCAGAAATCCGCATACCAAGTAAGTCAAAAGTAAGAAAATGATTACAGAAGAACAAACCGTTATCACAGGAGAAGTGGTGAAAACACCGGTGTTCCTTTGAAAACACTTTCAAAAACTTGACATAAAATAATCTACACACATAGCACTAACAAGTGTATCATAGAAGGCTATCCCACAAGGAGGAACCAGAAGCCTGTCATTCTGCATCCCTTCCAGAATAAGAAGTAGTGGGGAAAGAAGGCAAGAGGTCCAGGAAGCAGAGTTAGCAAGGCCTAAGATGCTTCATAATAACAACGTTCCTTTAGCTAGTCCAGCCTTCCCAAGCGCTGGGCTTGCAAATGACTATGATCACAGAAACTGAAAGGGGACCTTCATCGTACAGTCTGCATTTATACGTGTCAGTAGAAGCCTGCGGGGATGTTATTCAATAACAACAAAACTAACCAGTAATTATACTACCCACCAACCTGCTTCCTGTTCTGAGAACTAACCCCTTGAGCACAAACAGGTTTTGCTAGGCTCAGCTCAAGACCAGAGGTCTGCGTTCAGCAAAGCTCAGGAGAACGCTGTACCTGGGCTCCCTGAGAATGACTTTGTTCCCTCATAATCTTGAAAAGTGGCCAGGGAAGGGGAGTCTGGCAACTAGGTCTCTCCCGTGGGGGAAGCACACACTTTGTTTTCGGGAGGCACTCGGCCACATCTGGAGTGTATCTAGGGTGACCTTTTCCACTTACCGCCGTGTCCAGTGGAATCAATGCCTCCCAGGGAGGAGCAGGCGGAGTGCCACATGCCCAGCTCAGAAACAGCCCCAGGCTCTGTCGTCCCAGCAGTATTGAATCAGTAAGGAAACATCAGCTTCAGCAGAGGAAGTCTGGCAAGAAGCTCTTTTAAACAAATGCTGTTGGTTTCACCGGAGCCATTGAAAAGAAACCTACGAGAGAAACAGGGTGAAACTTGGCAGGGTTTGTAAATGCTGAGGAGGCAAAGGCCAAATCCGGAAGCAGCCAAATGCGCAAATGCCCAGAAAAAAAATGAAAATAAGAACTGTCACCTTTTGTCCTTCAGATATAAATGATTCTGATATAACACTTCTGATACAAATGTTGAGATTCAATCACAGAAGGAAGATAAAGCGAAAGCAGTATGCCCTATCCCGTGGGCGTCGGGATCCAGGAAAAGACTTGCCAAGGGCAGCATATACAGCTAGGAAAAAGAAGCTGTGTCCTGCTGAGATCAAGCAAGCACTCTTCACTTATATTGAGAGCCTCCCTGTTGCTTGAAAGAAAGCTTCATTCCTGGTTGTTCCTTCCTATGTTGCTGATCTGGCTGGACCTCATCAGAGTGAGGATCTGAAGGGCTGATTTAACCGGGTGAAGAAGTGTCCTTTCTAGTGTGGTGGAACACCGGTCCATCAGGGTATCTCTGCTGGAGTCTCAGCAGAGACACAAGCAGCTTAGCCAAGGGCTACTCCCCATCCTAGTTTCAAACCCATATGCCAGATTAATTAATTTTTCCTCCACTTACTGAACAAATAAATGCATTGCACACAGATCCAACCTTTCTGTCAGCATCAGCTGTGGGGATCTAGGGGGAATGACTTAACCCCCTTTGTGCCTTAGGAGACATTATCTAACTCGGAAAACAGTTGTTATGGAAACTAACTAATTAAAAGTATCACCTGCTCTTTGGTACTTTGTTTCTCATTGTTATTGCATTGCTATACTACAAGACAAATTGTGATGGATACAGATGTCTGGAATGTTCTGATATATAATTGTAAAAAGTAGATGAGCATACAACACAGGTTTAAGAAAGAAACCTACGTTGTTTTGTCTCCTGTCGAGAAGGATGATCAGATGCTGCGTGAATTGCTTTTTCTCATTACTGGGATGAACTGCCAGATAAGAAGCAACTTCGGGGAGGACAGTTAATTTGAGTTCACAGTTTGAAGGTACAGCCCATTCTAGTGGGGATGACAGGGCAGCAGGGTCATAAGCCAGCTGGTCTCATGGATCCAAAGTCAAAAGCAGGGGGAAATGAATGCTGAAGCCAGCTGTCTTCTTCCCCCCTATTCAGTCCAGGTCCCCAACACCTAGAAAGGTGTTACCCACAGTCAGGATGGATCTTCCCTTTGCAGGTAAACCTTTCTGCAAAAACTCTCAGACATGTCCAGAAGTGTGCCTCCCTGGAGGTTCTGGACCTCACAGGTTAAAAGGGAGTTTTATTATTGGCCATCGCAGATCCTAAGGACCAGTGGAGATCAGTGAGGAAGATATAGGCACTGGCTATTAACTGGCATTGAAGGATACTGGATCCCGCTAGTGAAGCTGTTGGAGGCCATTCAGTCCCACCCTCTGCCCTCCACGTGATGAATACTTTCTCTGCCTGCTTCTTCAAATTGTGGTTACCTTATCCTCCCTAATAGCCCTACTTTCTTTACTCCCATAACCCCTTAATACCCTTATGTGTGGTGAAGAACTTTACTGGAAGAACATCCAGGGAATGCTGGGGGCAGAGAGATGCTCCTGAGGGGAGTTCACTTCTGAGGCTAGGTTGCCCTTAGGAGCACAGCTGGGGAAGAAAAGAACTGAAGACATAGAGCGCTGGGCCAGAGCTGCACAGGAATACATCTCAGGGGAGAGAAGTTCCTGAGGGGGATCTCAAACATGTTTCTGAAGACACAGAGTGGACATTTATGGACAGAGACACCTTTCCCTTTAAGATTAGTAGCTGCATTTGGACACAGGGTGTTAGCCAGCCTACGGTTGACCACACTCACATTGTCTGTATATCTGCTTGCACATTTATGGATCATTATCACTGTCGGCTAGAACTTGGAGTTCTCAATGGCAAGAATCGGGTTGGCTTTGTCTTCTTATCATGCATCATGCATGCAGATGTAGAGACAGTGAATGAATAGGAAAGCAAGTGAATCCAGAAGAGGTATTATTGCGTTGTACCTTCCCTGAATGCTGTTCCTTCATCCAATCAAATGTTCCCTTCATTCATCATATGTACCAAGAATAGCATCAGGTACCAGATTAGTAAATCAAGGCCCACATTCTAGGGTGGAGGTGAAAACATAAACCAATCCCTAGTGATGCCACAACGGGATTTCTCAGAGTAATTACCTCCAGGGAGCAAAGAGAAAAATCATTAGTCTATGTGTTTCATGAAAAGCTGTACTTGAGTTAGTTCAGGTAGATGAAGAGGGGGGTCACCTCTCTGACAGGCAGAAACAGGATTTCTATGTTGAGGGAAGGAGTAGGCATGACAGTGTAGAGGCAAGAAGTCCCCAGGAAGGTGGATGTAGTTGTAGTTTTGGATTGGGCAAGAGAGGAGATAAGGCTTGTTCTGTATGGTAGAGATGTATCTCCCCAAGGATTGGGAAGCTACCATGCACCATGTTTCAATTTTAATTTTTTAAAAAGATGTGGTTTTAATTATGTGTATGTGTGTGGTGGGGGAGGGGGCTCGGGTGGGCATGTATATGGTATATGTATTTGTATGCGTGTGCATATGTATGCATATATGTTTGTATGTGTATGTTTGTTTGTGACTGCAGAGGCCAGAGATGGCAGATTCTGGATCTGGAGTTATTGGCAGTTGTGATTTACTAAACATGGATGCTGGGAACCAAAATTTGGGAAATTTTTCGAGAGTAATACCCACTCTTAACCAACCACCAGGCCGTATCTCCACTTCTTATATCACAGAATTAAACTCGCATCACCACTATCTACAACCACCACCACCACCACCACCACCACCACCAACAACAACAACAGAGATGTGCCACCTGCACTCGGCTTTTTGAGACAGGGTCTCACAAAAACAAGGCTGGCCTGAGTCCTGCTACATAGATTAGAGCAACTTTGGACGCAGGATCCTCTTGCCTCTACTCTCCAAGTGTTCAGATTTATGTCACTATGCCTATGTAGTTTAGAAAGAAGGCCTTAGGGAACATTTCGTTAGGTGGTTTGTTTTAATAGAGCAATGCACAGGGCTCTTTATTTTGGCTGCTTTTATTACCCATCATTATTATCAGGTATCTGTTGGGTACCTTCCCCATGTAAGGTATTTATTTTAGGTGCCAATAAGTTCCAACAAAATGAGAAACTCAGATTATGTGATACACTGATATTTTATGTTCTACTAAAATGAGAAAGAGGAAAAAAAAGAACAGCATGCTGCCAATGCAAATGAAATGCAATGTTCTTTTGTACATTGGGAGTTTGATTACTGTTTGTTGTAAGCTCTTTCTCAAATCCATTAGAGTGCCCTTTTCCCATCTATCCCTCTGTGTGCAAGAAAGACTTGAAATTATTAGGTGAAGATATTCCTAAAATTCTTCACATACAGACTTGGACTGTTCTCAATGGCAGCATTCACTGTCTAGGGCTTTTCAAAGTTTGACATTTCACAATCAATGGATGTAAAATACTGGGGCTGGTGGGAAAGAGGTAGCTCATTAGTTAAGAATGTGGACTGCTCTTCCAAAGAACCAGGGTTCAGTTAGAGGAACCCACACTGAGCAGCTCACAATTGTCTGTAACTCTAGTTTCAGGGAATCTATATCCTCTTTTGACTTCTTTTTGGTCACCTGCACTTGTGAGCATATATTACCCTGCCTTCCATACCTTTATATGAATACCTAAACATTTAAGAAAATAAAAGTAAATCTAGAAGAAGAAGAAAGAGAAGGAGGAGGAGGAAGAAGAGGAGGAGGAGGAGGAGGAGGAGAAAGAAGAAGAAGGAGGAGGAGGAGGAAATGAAGAAGAGGAAGAGCTGGAGAAGGAGGAAGAGGAGAAGGAGGAGGAGGAGGAGGAAGAGGAAAAAGAGGAGGAAAAGCAGAAGGAAGAAAAATGAAAAAGAAAAATAAGGAAGAAGGAAGTAGAAAAGAAAAAGAAGGAGGAGGATGAAGAGGAGGAGGAGAAGGAAGAGGAGTAAGAAAAATAAGAAAGAAAAATAAGGAAGAAGGAAGTAGAAGAGAAGAAGGAGAAAGAGAGGAAGGAGGAAGGAGGAGGAGGAAGAGGAGGAGGAGAAAGAGGAAGAGGAGATAATAGAGTAATAGAGGCCTGGGCTGCACCACTTCAACACCCCTCAGATGCAGTGTTTGTTGCTCATGCTCTGTAAGCCTTTGAGACCCCCAGTCTGAGAAACAGTGAACAGTGGGCACAGAAGCACTCCTAAGTCAGCGAGCTGCATCTCTGTTCAGAATCTTCTTGCGTTTGCTGGGTTTTCTTGGATGAACATGATAAAGCTGCCATGGCCATGGGCTGGCTGAGACATGTCTTGTTTTCTGGGAAGTTAAATTGCAAACCATGTATGTCTTAGCATCACGGGAATATGATCATTTATTTGAGAACTAGCAAAGTTGGCTGGAATCTGATAACATATAAAAAGAACACTTTAAAAATATGATGATGACTGCATAGCAAAGGAAGCAGACTCTGAGCTGCACAGCATGGGGGACGCTCAGTGCTTAAAAGTCACCAGGGACCAGGGAGGAAGGTGCAGCAGTAAAGTGTGGGGCTCACACGGATGAGGAAGGAGCTGAGTTCCAGCTGTAGCATCCACATTAAAGAAAAGAAGTCTCCTGTAATTTCAGCACCAGGGAGCTGGAGACAGGCACATCCTGTGGACTGGCTAGTTAGCCTTCTAGCAAACTTAGTATGCTACAGGTTTGTTGAGACACACTATCTCAAAAAAACCAACAAAACAAAACAAAACAAACAAACAAAGGAAAACAACAACAACAAACAAAACAAACCAGAAGTCTAGAGAGAGGTTAAGACTACTTGCTAGCTTACAGAAAACCCAAGTGCAGTTTTCAGCACCTACAGGGTGGCTCACACTGTGGGTAGTTCCAGTTCCTTCACAGGTGCCAGGCACATACACAGTACACATGCACGTGTGCCAGCAAATCACTCAGACACATAAAATAAGTAAATCTTTAAAGATTGGGAAAGATACCCAATGTGGACTTCTGGCCTATACATGTGCATGTGCACATAGACAGAGAGAGAGAGAGAGAGAGAGAGAGAGAGAGAGAGAGAGAGAGAGAGAGAGAGAGGAAGGAGGGA
>NW_021620984.1:8847052-8857292 GCF_004785775.1 Grammomys surdaster
GAGAGAGAGAGAGAGAGAGAGAGAGAGAGAGAGAGAGAGAGAGAGAGAGAATGTGTTATTATGCAGCTGTTAAAAATGGGTCTACACGCAAAGAAATTGTGGACACTGGTAACTAACTACTCCTTTTCTTAGGATCTCACTGTGTACTTTAGCATTTAGAAAGTTCTAAGAAGACCAAGAAGAATATTAAGATCCTATTTCATTGTTTTAACCTTTTTTTTTTTTTAAGAAATTCATGGCACAAAAGATGTTCTGTGAACTGTAGCAGCAACAAATTCACAAATTCACCCGGTGGTCCAGTTCCACTTTCAGTAAGTAAAAATTTGGATATATGATCGCTGATAGAAGACACATAACTGAGTGTGCTAGTTAGATTTTTGACAGCTCCTCAAAGTCGTCTACAAAATTAAGAAGATTGCTTTCTCTCTCTTCACTTCCCGAGAAGATCTTTATTCTGTGGAAGTGCTGCCCATTGCTAAAGAATGCTGCACAGAAACCAAGGAACTCTGGACAGGCAGCCCTTCCCCCACCTACCACATTACATCATCCCGTTTCATCCAATCACATTTCAGCATTCATCCAATCACATTTCAGCATAACTATCCATTCCTTCTTGCAGCCTTAGCATAAAGAGCTTTCCCTAGGTCTTTTGGGTCTTCTTTTCCACATGTTCCCATAACACACAAACTTTGATTACATGCATTTTTTTAAAATGCTCATCCTGTTAACCTGTCTTTGTCATCCAAGTGACAGCAGTGACTCTCTTCTGGGTGAGGAAATGTACTTCCCCCCTCCCCCCACCCCCTCCCCGCCCCTGTCCCCTTTCTGACCCCAACCAATGGAGGAGAGAAAACATTCCAATTTAAAGGCTGCTTTTCTTACTAGCAACAATTATCACTTGAAAACCAAACTATAGGTTGCTCCCAGGGTGAAAAACAATTTCTATTTCTAACCTTTCTTTACACAGCCCTAACTGCACTGTGAAAAAGAATGGTTTTTATTTCCTCTCAGTTGCAGTGAGCCACCTCCTCTGCTCAACAGCTCCTCTCTCAGCCGGCGGGGACTTCTTCACCTAGCCCTCCTGCCGAGTGAAATATCCTAGGGCATGGCAGGGAGTCTTTCTGCAGTTAATTAAACAAGCTGGCCCTCCAGCCTTTAAAGATCCACTTGCTATGTAAGCCGAACATCTTCATTCAAGTAAAAATCTAAGTGGGGAAGCCAGACTTTATGGCGTGTTAATCAAATCCTTCAGGAAATGTGCTCTGAGATCAAAGGCTTTTCAATTCATTTTGTCATAGTCATAACAAATATTGCTGGTTGCTGCTGTGCTTTGTGGAGCTGGCAAGTTAGTTTTTTTGTTTTGTTTTTTGTTTTACTACGGGGGTGGGGGGTTCTTGGAAATGCTGCTTTACTTTGAGTGGCCCAAGTAGTGAGTGCACTCACCTAGCTGAAGCTTGGGCATTCATTGACCACAGTACTTGTTATTCAGGTTCTGCTGGTTTGTGATAAACACAAGCCCAGAAGGCCAGCACAGCATGCCAGGGACCTCACAGAGTCTCTTGCTTATATTTAAAATATGTTTCTCTCTTCTCTGCAAATTGCTTATAGACAAGCCATCTTTTTTTTTTCTAAATAAAACAAATTGTTCTTGTGAGCTAGTGAGTATAATACTTATTGAATGGAATAGTTTAAAACATTAGCTCAAAACATTTGAAATCATGCTCCTTCTGCAAGGCAGGACTGTTGAGTATATTATCTACCCTCTCCCCAGACTTTCAGGGAAAAGGGAATTACAAAGATCTAAGAAAATCAGCTCATTTATTCAGCTAATGTGTTTTGAGTTCTGTGATGTGCTAGGTACAGATGAAATAATATTAAAATTGAAAATGGCAAGATTTCCATAAGATCCATTCTTATATATGGAATCATGTCTTGTGTTACTGAGCTCACTTATTGATAGACTGAGAAGAAATTAAGGCCCTGCCCATCCATGACTTACTATAATGATCACATGCTGAGCACATGTGCATATAATGCCCCGTCCATCATCCCTGTGCCCCGCCCATCATCCCTGTGCCTACTGCACATCTCTACCCAACAGCATCCTCATCCTCATCAGCACCATCATCATTTCTGCTGCCTTAGGTTGATTTCCTAGAAACCCATGAAGGAAGTATTTACTGAAGGGGGTTTGTGTTTGTAAAGGAGCAGGGTTGGGAAAACTGGGCAAAGAGGAGAGCAAACCTCTGTTGAGACCTGCATTAATAATTTAACTTGTTTCTCTGATGAAACTGACAAAAGAAGGAAGAGTTGATATTGGGGAATGGTTTAAGTCATTCATGGTGAAGAGGCATAGTAGGAAAATCATGAGGCAGCTGGTCACACTAGATCCATTGTCAGGGGGAAAGGGAGGAAGAGGGGGGAAGGGAAGGGGGGAAGGGGAAAGGAGAGAGGGGAGAGGGGAGAGGGAAGAGGAGAGAGGGAGAGAGAGGGAGGGGGAGGGGAAGGGGGAGGGAGAGGGAAAGATATTCAATGTGGTGCTGTAGACCACATTTTGAGGTCTTCCCACCTCAGTTAACTCAATCCAGACTTTCTCATTGAGTTACCAGGGGCTTGTCTTCTAGTTGGTTCTAGACACCATCAAGCTAACAAACAGTATTAACCATCACGGTTTTAACAGAGGCCATAGGCAATTAGGGGACTGAGATGACCCTTCCAGTTTGTCCAAAGTCCCCATGAGATTGGACAAGTGAGCCCTCTTGTTCTGAAGGGGTGGGTACTTCCAGCCCCCATAATAGCATTAATACGTTCTTGGCCTTGGCACACCTTGAGACAGTTTTTTTTATTTATGTTTTTTATTGGATATTTTATTTATTTACATTTCAAATGCCATCCTCTTTCCCCATTTCCTCTCCCTAGAAAACCCCATCCCATCCCCCCTCCTCTTTTTTGCTTTTATACCATTTTAATTATATGCAAGTATTAAGGTCAATTCTAGGTTGAGGGACCAGCAATACAATAGATGCAAATAGTCAAGGAACAATCAAGACAATAAACACAAATAATCAAAGAACAAGCAAGGCAATAAACAAAATTCCCTTAACATTCACATGATCATTGTTTCCCAGGGCTTATCAGGATGATCAAAGTATCTGAGCCTACTTTCCTGTCCTAGCCCAAAGTCATTTTCATGTCTGAAGCCTACTTCCTTGTTCTAGCCCAATATTTAGATTTCTGCCTGAAATTACTTCTTGTTCTAGCCTAATGTCAGATTCCTGCCTGAAGCCCACTTCCTTGTCCTTGGCCAATGTCATTTCCCTGCCAAGCAGCCCATTTCCTTGTCCTTGGCCAAGGTCAGATAGTTGAAGGCACACAATCATTTTATTTCCTTTCCATATCACAAGAAGAAAGAAAAGACACCTTCATCATGACAGGAAGTACCAAATTATACCTGACCCTTGAAGGATTTCAAGAGGCCTTGAATCTACAATTTGCTGAAATGGTCCAGAGGCACGAGCTGTACACTGATGCCCTCAAACTCTCCCATCTCCATACTAATTTCACTCTGGCTTCCAATACATGTATTAAATGATAGATGCCAAGGGAAGGAAGGGGTCAATTGGCTAAAGTGCCACCTTGTGATTGAGGTCTCTGCAGCAACTCTGTCAAACATTATCCAGCCCCAACTTGGCTGGCCAATCCCTGTAAAGATGTACTCGCAGCATTCTTAACTGTGGTGGAATCTACTTTCCCAGCTTGGTTTTTACCTTTGTCCCCATTGGTGTGCAATGGAAGGACACAGACAAGAATTGATCTGTCTCCCATGTTTTGAACAATCCTTTATTTTGAAATGTGCTCAGGTCCCACAACTTGACTCTGATTTGTAATGTTTTCCAAACCAGTTCATGGCCTTTCTCCTTGGACTACTTCCATGTCTGTTCTAAATTGTGACGATCATGCCATGGGTTTTTCTAACCTATGTAGGAAGGATTTGACAACAACTATCTTTCATGCTCTTGGGCCTCTTTCTCTAGATGGTATCATTTTAAAACCTCCATGATATGTAACCTCCATGTGGAAAGAACATGACGAGGTTGAGAAACCAAAGCTTAAGCCAAATCTCTCATAACCATCCTTTAATACAGTCAACTTGCTTTTTGAATGCTAGTGGCAGAGGCCATGTAGACTTGTGTACAACTTAATTTTGTCTCTGATCACAAATATTGAGAACTTAGTGGAGACCGTCTTTGTAGAAGGATTTTTTTTTGAGGTGCTACTAAAGTGATACACACACACACACACACACACATGCACACATACATAAACACACACTTAATAAAAATATTGGCCAGATGTGGGTATCTATCCCATGTGCAGTCACCAAAGGTAAATGCTGATGTGGATGCCAGGAAGTGCATGCTGACAGGAGCCTGATATAGCTGTCTCTTTAATGGTCTGCCAGAGTCTGACATATTCAGAAGCAGATGCTCACTGCTAACCATTGAACTGATCATGGGGTTCCCAATGGAGGAGTGAGAGAAGACTGAAGGAACTGAAAGGGTTTGTGGCCCCATGGGGAGAGAAACAATACCAACCAACCAGAGCTTCCAGGGTCTAAACCCACCAGCCTGGGACCACATAGGGAGGGACCCATGGCTCCAGCTGTATACATAAGGGAGGATGGCCTTGTTGGGCATAGGTGGGAAAGGAAGTCCTTGTTCCAGTGAAGGCTGGATGGCCAGTGTGGGGGAATTCATAGGTGTGGAGGTGGGAGTGGGTGGGTGGGTGAGAGCATATCCTCATAGAAGCAGCAGGATGGGGGATGGGATAGGGGGTTCCTGGGTGGGATGGAAATGGGGAAAGGGGATGACATCTGAAATGTAAATAAAATATCCAATAAGAAAATATTGGCCAGAACAACACAAAGCTTTGAGGAAAAGAATTTTAAAGTAAAAACAATTCCCATCTTCATGCTTACTCTCGATAGACTCATGAGCACACGGGGGAGTGAATTAGATGCTTGGATAAAGCAGATGGAGCGTTCTGCTCACCAAGTGAAAAAGAGACAAGATGTTTGATAAGTTGCACTGTCAGGTTTTGCCGTACAGTATTTATAAAATGTGAACACCTACTCAAAGCTTATGCATTGCATTAAAATAGCCGCGAAGATAAATCATAAAGAATATCAGCTGTCTTTCATTATCAGCCAATGATCTAGTCAATTTATGGTCCCCTGCAATCCAGAATTGTGTTTCCACTCAACTTTTAAACAGATTAAAACAAATAATCGGATTTTCAGACTCAGATCTCCGGTGGAAATGGCTTCACTGACCTGGACTGGGAGGAGAGTGAGAAGGGTAACATTCCTACATTGTTTGTCTTTGGGTTCAAGATCAGACGTCAGATTTCCTTCATTTTCTCAAGGGTTGTCAGCCCCAGCTCTGATGGAGCTTTAAGAGTCACTATGGTAATTATAAATTATTTGATTACATCCACATCTGTCATTTTCTTCATATTAAAGTGCACCCCTATGTTCTCTGCATCTCTTTCTATTTCCTTGGTGATTACTATTTATCCAGATGTAGCAGATTGGAAGATATTTAAGAAAACAATGAGATGAATTGGACAATATTTTGCTTGTCCATCCAGATGCTCCAGGGTCATAATTTAGAGAAAGAACCATTATGCGACTTATTAGAAATTTCCCAGTAGGAAAATCTATACAATAACTATGCAGAAGAAAGAGAGCTAGCATACATATAGTCCTTTCAGGATGATGCAAGTTTTTTGTTTGCTTTTGTGTTTTGTTTTGCTTGGCCAATGCTTTATCAATGAGCTACATCTCTAGCCCCTGGGTTTTTGAGACAGGATCTCGGTGTACACTGGAATGTGCTATGTAACCCAGACTGACCTTGAACTTGCCATTTTTGTCTTCCCAGTGCACCCTTCCTAAGGCTATGATTATCGATGTATATGTGCCACTTTCCCCCTTTTAGGTGAGTATAGAACTATTTTTAGACTTAAAAATACCATTTGACTTTCTGGGAAGTTACGAAGAAAACAGGTGAATACCCATCTCCATAAGCAATGAAGAACTTGAGGCACTGTCTTTAATGTGTTGAAAAAGATCTCCTTTTGATCTCTAAAGTGTAACCCAGTCTGATTTAGGGACTGGCTTCTTAGGAGAAAGGAAAAGTGCCTGAAGCATAAAGATGACTGTCTCAGGCCTGGGTTCTCACTGGTACTAACCTGCTTTGTAGGTCTAATACGACTGTCTTAGCTTGCCACTGTTTGTCGGGGCTGCATGGTTAATTATTTACCTTCCTCGCTGGGCTCCTCGGATTCTTTTCTTATCAAGTTGCTCTGTCTGAACTCCAAACAAACAACCTCGCTGGGTCAGTTAGTGCTTTCACTAAACTGGGTTTCTGTGACACTGGCTGAACTTTTTTTCTGTTCATTCTCTCATGGTCTCTCATGTTCTTTCTTATTCTCAGTAACCAGGAGGTCAGGGATCACTGTTGTCGCTGTGTGGGTGTTTGCGGTTTATTGGGCCCTGCTTCTTTTTGATTTTTTTTTGAACTTACCGTTTAAATCTCCTACTTATTTTAAGAGTCATTGTGACTCTCCACTTCATAGAACCTTTTAGATTTCACTTGATAAAGAAACCTCTTTGTTCTGTCCCCAAGGTTTTCTAACTGTTTGAGGATTTGGATCTCAGCCTCTGGAATGGGCTTAACACGCTCATCTCGACCTTGAGTGATTTCATAATTAAAAACAATTAGACAGCCAAGTTGGTATTTTGGGCTTTTCTCTTCTTTCCTCCCAAGACTCCCACAGGAGCAGATTGCTCTGGCCAAATGTGGCAGAAGAAAAGTGAGTAGGTGGGGGAGGGGGTGGGAGTGGAGGGAGTCAGGCCAGCAGTGGCTCCATTTCTGCACTAACTCTTAGTCTGAGTTCCAAATAAAGTCTATCACTCTCAGGCTTTTGTCTCTTAAAGGTCTCGGGCAGTATATGTATTTAGGCTACTTCAAATCATTTTGGGAAACAAAAGAGATTCTAGAAATAAAATAGAAAATGAAGGAGGAAGTATGGATGGCACCCAGATGGGTCAAACAATTCGTCTGATATCATATATTGAGTCAGGACTTCCCTTCTTCATATGGTGACCCAATCACTCATCATATAAAGGACCCAACTGAGAACTTAAGAATAGCCCACAAGAGTCACCAAGACAGTATCCACCTTCAAGGGAGTGGAGGAAGCCAGCCAGAGTGGATGAAGTCCTGAGTGGGTGTGTGCTGTTGACACAGACGCAGCCATGTTAAGGGCTAATGCCTCAGTACCATGGGTATGTGTGGTGATTTGAATATGCTTGGCTCAGGAAGTGGCACTATTAGGAGATGTCGCCTTGTTGGAAGAAGTATATCACTGTGGGGTAGTCTTTGAGACTCTCTTCCTAGTTACATGAGAGTCAGTCTTTTCTAAGCAGTCTTCAGATGAAGATGTAGAACTCTCAGCTCCTCCTGTACCATGCCTTGGTGATAATGGACCGAACCTCTGAATTTGTAACCCAACAGCTTGTCAAAGCCTTTCCCAGGGGAGACTCAGAGGGATGGAAGTCTTCCTCAGGGCGTCTGAGTATAAATTCTGACAGAATTCTGTAGAAAACATTCACTATTTTTGAGGTTTTGTATTTTGTTTGTATTGTAATGCTAAATACGGAACCCCCAAGGACTGATTGTCCCCAGGGGTGAGAGAGTCTGCTGGTGCCCAAGTGACATCTCCAATGACTTGTCCTCCAAGTTATCCCTGATTGGTGAATAAAGATACTTACAGCCTATAGCCAGACAGAATTGAGATAGGCAGGGTCTTGGGTTCCCTGTGGCTTGGGGATCTGGGAAGAAACATGAGAGGAGAGAGAAGGTGGAAAGAGGAGGAAGCCGCCATGGGGTAGATGAGTCATCAAAATATAGCCATGAGGGAGTTAAGAGCTGCCCATATGGAACATGGCAAATTAGAAAATGAGGTTAATGGTGGGAAAATAGATTCTAATAGCATAGAGGGAGATATCTGCTCAGCTCTAGTGTCGATTAAGGCTTATTGTAACTATAAAAGTTGTATGTATGTCTTTTATCTGGAAACTGAATGATCAAAGGTGGAGTAGAAGCTCCTGATTGAGATGAAATAATTTTGACAGTACACCATAGCTTTCTCCCCCAGCCAAATGTTTATGGCCTGAAGATAGCTCCCCTAAAAAGGCTGCTCTAACCCAGGTTAGATAAATATCCCTCCTTAATTCAGCTGTATACAGTAACTCCATATCCCTGTTCAACTGTATGTAATAAATACTTCGGGATACTGTGACTTCTCCATCTGACAGCCCAGATATTCTGATCCCAGATTTTCTGTGTTCATGTTTCTGTCTGTCCATGTATCTGTCTTTTCTTCATTCCTTATTGTCCCAGTCAAGTAAAGTCACTGGAACTATGCAAGGACTCGGCACCCACTCTCAAGGAATAATAGTCTAGACTAGAATGTGGTACTCTTGAGTTCCCAAATCCTGCCCTCTTCTCTTACTCTGTGATGCCATTAGTGTTTTTAAATGTATGTTCCCTGAGCTTGGCACAGTGGTCTCCCCTGTAATCCTAGCACTCTGGAGGCTGAGCTAGGAGAATTGTGAGTTCAAAGGCAGGCTGGACTATGCAGTAACATCCTGTTCCAATGCATGAAAGAAAACAAATAGGGAAACACATTCCTTGTTTTTCTAACTAGGGCCAAGTTGAGTCAGACTGAAGTTGGCAAGACCTCAACTCTAGCATTTCTACGTTAGTATCAATAGTGCCTTGCTAACACAATGGCTGATTAAATTATTCCCTCAAAAAGAAGACCACTGTGTTCAGCACACACCAATGGCTCAGTACATGTTGTGATTATCACCCATGTTCTCTGATCAAAAATATTCTCTATCCTGTCCTGAAAAAAAATTAGATACATTTGAAACTTATGAATATTTGTTCTCTTCGTATTAACTCTTGGCAATGTGTTCACTTAAGGCGTGCTAGTTTCTATCAAATTCATCATTTTAGATGCAGTTGTTCCTTTCCTCACAATCCAGGCAGGCAGTGAGACTTCAAACCTAGTAGCAGCAGTCTAACACTATATCGACATAGATACATATGTGATAATGAACATATTACATGTCTATTATATATGCATATGTTACATATAACTGAATTGTACTCTTAAATTTTAGGAGGTGTCTTTGCTTAAGAGACTCACACTCACCTTATATAAATAGTTAAAGCAGCAATTCAGCCAGATCAACTCTGGTGAAATGTTCATATTATTTCATTTACCTACTTTATCTCTGCCCATTTCAGATGCTTACAGATGAAGTTGCTCCCACATATTTTGCTTTAGGAGTTATAAAACAATGGATTTATGGCAAATAAGAGGAATAGTGTTACCTTGGTAAAGCCACAATTCATTTTGTTTATCATGTATCAAAACACCATTCAAGAAGAGTTGGTGACAAAGAATTATCCCATTTCTTAATTTCATTTTATTTTTGGCTTTAGTGTTGTATTTATCCCAAACTTAGATTGGTCTTATTTGTCCAGGTGTGACTATTTTGGCAGAAGATTGACCCAGAAGCATGTTTACTTATGGTTGTCCTTGTAACCTTTCTTTTAATAACTGAATTTGTTCCAAGAATTTTTGTGAGGGAATAGTGGGTATCTTCCTCATTAAAAATTTTGAGAATTTGTTGTTCCCCTTTCACATCTGAAGATGGAAGCCACTTCTCAACAAATCATAAAGCATTAGTCTGAATTCACATGTTATGGTAAAGGTTAACGCTGCCTTGAGACTCAGTAAAACTATTTTGTTCTCAAAAAGAGAGTTCAGCAGAATTTATATTTACAAGATCTTTTCTCTCTGGCAATGACCAAGCTTTAAAAGCACTATTCTACCGAGTTGGAACCTGTGTTTGGTCTTATACCTTCCTCATAGGTATTCCTAAAATGTCTAATTCTAGAAAACAAGGTGGAAGTTATCCGTGGAGGATGAGGTCATCACTTTATCTTTGTCACGAATGTTGTCTGACCATAATTACCAATCACATCATGGCCAAGCAATGTGAGCACGTTGGTTTGGCACTGTAATAATAGCAGGCTGATAAGCAACCGATCGACTTCTCCGTAGCATTCTTTCTGTGGGTAAGTCACTGTTCTCCGTAGCA
>NW_021620984.1:8857302-8878015 GCF_004785775.1 Grammomys surdaster
CTTTCTGTGGGTAAGTCACTGTTCTCCGTAGCATTCTTTCTGTGGGTGGGTCACTGTCCCTTTTTGTTCCTCAAAGCCCAACAACGGCTTTGATTCTAGGAGGTGGTATTTCAAATCAAATAAATAGTACATGTCCATTGGGATTATCACCTTGAAATACCTTGCTTCTTTGCCTAATAAAAACTATTCCAAATGTAAGAAATTAAGCAACTGGTGCCCCAAACCCCAATAATTAATATGTACCCTTCATATGCCTTTTAAATAGAATGGTTAGAAGAGAAATAGTTTGTATAATACATTACAAATATGTATAAAATATATGAAATATAAATAGCTGCTCAGTTTATAGCTTTGTAACTAAAGCCTATGTCATACTACTTCACATGTAAAATAAGAATTTTAACATCTGCTTCATATTTTGGGGTCATGATTTATACAGAGGATTTAATTCAGATAAAAATCTCACTAATTCTCATCTAATCTTTATTTTAATTAATAAAGAACTAAAATATAATAACATGTAACACTTGATGTCAAATGATGTTTTCTCATTACCTAAAGAGTGTGTGTGTGTCCTTTACCTGATTGACAACTCAAGGAGCGTAAGGTCTGTATCAAGTAGCATGGCTCCTGGCACAGAACATGCTCAACAAATCATTCTAGAAGTAATCCACGTGTGGGGTAAACATAGAGAGCTGACAACTATTCAGATAATAAAATAATGGCTAACAAGATTTTACAATTATATTAATTTATGACACATTAGTGAGATAGAGCATATACTTGGTCACGTAAGGAAAAGTAAATACATGTTACTCTCACCGGAGTATACTGTGACCAGTACTAAACACTTATTACACTAACCAGCCATTTGCCAGTAGGTCCTAAAGTGAGAACTATTCTTCAGGGTTCCAAAGTAGTGAAGGTAAATAGTTCTATTTAAAACTATGGGTAGACCTTACAAAAAATTAGCTCCAAAAATGTTTTGAAGTTTATACTGTAGAACCAGCATATACTTGATTTCTTTTGTACAGTATAAAACTGACCCTTTTTCCCAGAAGCCACATCATCATTTTTCAAGGCAATTTCCAAAATGTAGATGTTTTCCAAAGTCATAAAGTACACCTAATTTTCAGAGATGTAAGACATATCAAAAGATGTCCTCAAAAAGTAATTTTCAATCCTCTTACAAATAAGATGGAATGAAATGAAACATATGCTTAAATAGGACATTGCTGCTTAGCTGCAGAAAATTAAAATGCTCCTTTATTTCAATGGTATTCAAATTTTAACTGACCTGTTTAGTAGAAAAAAAACTGCTTCTCATGTTTAAGTAAACTTATGACATTTCCCCCCAGGGAATCTAAATTACAGAAGAAAAAAAAATTGATAACAGAATATTAGAACATGCTTCCATCAGTAAAAATTCATTTCAGCATTGCTTGAAAAAATAAAGGATAGAAAGATTTTAAATTTTGTGTTTGAGGTTTTTGTCAGATTTGAGCATAATTTTTTTCCAGTGGTGTTCAGCTAACGAATAAAAAGTAAAGGAAAAAAGTGTGGGCTGATTTCTCTCCCAGCAACCATCACAAGATATCAGAGCCAACTTTCATATTTTTAAAAAATATATGTGCAAAAAGCTAAAATTATGTAAATCTAAGTAAGCTTGTTTCTTTCAAAAGATGTCCAGAAAAATATTAAATTTATGCAGATTGTTGACTTTGACAGAGATCATCAAACCACTTTTTCCTGGAGAAATACACATCCAGACAAACACCACTGGGAGACTCAGGATTCTATTCCATTTCTTCATAGGCAGGGCTGGGCCAGGGAAGCTGAAATTCAATCATGCTCTTGAGACATTCTATGTGGGCACTTGGGTGTGTGCTACTTGTCAGGGGTGTCACTGACTTTAAAAAATCTTCTGTTGGATAGTTTTTAAAGCCTTTCAAAATACCCCCAGATGAAAAAGCATGAGAGAGAGAGAGAGAGAGAGAGAGAGAGAGAGAGAGAGAGAGAGAGAAAATGAACTCCTTTATCAAATGCGAGTGGGTTGGATGGAAACATATGCTTATTACAGTGCTTGACCACTTCAGCAGATTTCACTTAATCTAAGCAGGCCGAGGTAGACGACCCATCACAAAATGTAATCGCTAATATATGCAATTTAACATTCCTGTAGCCAAGACTGACCCATATAAATGCAATTCTTTCAGATGTATGAAAATACTTCTAAAAAGCATCCTCTTGGAGACAGTGGGGATGAATGGGATAAGGAACTGTGAGAGGGGTGACTGAGGATGGGGGGTGGCCCACGGCTGGATTGTAAATAAATAAAATAAGTAAAAAATATGTTTAAAAACTATAAATCTTTAAGTGGTTAATTAGCATAAGAATGTTGAAATATAAAATTGCAATGTAGTGGACATGGTAACTAATCACTTAGATTGTTCTAGGATTACATAGACTATCTCCCAAGAGTATTGCAGCTTCCGCTTTCTGTTTCCTCACCCACTGTCTTCCTGTGTAGCTCAGGCTAGCCTTGAATTTTTTTTGATTGTCTAGCCAGTCTCACCCTCCTGGGTGGTGGGAGTATCGTTATGAGCCATCACAGCTGGCTATTACATATCATCTTTAATAATAAAAAAATAATTCTCTGATAAATAAAATGATAGAATTTATATTCCTTTGTGTTATTTTTTAAGACACGCTACCCAGTCTCTTCCTTTTGAACTATTTGTTTTTAATTTGGAAATGATCCCTACTATCTCACCATTTTTCCAAGCCCATACACATATGTGTTTTTATGGAACTCCCACAATTTTCCCCTTGAGATTATCAGTAATAGATGATATATTTGTAAGGATTAGGGTACTTATAATTTGTGACCTCTGGGTGTATCCAGTGTTTCCTCATGCTCCTTCTGTTACAGCACGCTAGAGTATGTACAGGGCTCAAACTGTGCACATGGGAGGTCTGCTTATTCCTGTTCACCCCATAATTCTCAGGTCTCAGCTGTAATTCTGCTCCATTCCTGTGGCTGTCAAACAATGCCCTGCCTTGCCAGCCTCTTACCCCAAAGGTTGGCTGCCTCCACCTTCGGACGGGGGTGGGGGGACAGGCAAGACCAATATCATGCCCTGTGGAGTTTCAATTATGGCAATTTGCCACCTAGGTCTGGCACAACTCATGCCACAGAAGTCTTGGTTTCCTCAGACACTTCCTTACATGTAAGAATCTGGAATGAGCAAAAATTCATAGTGACCACGGTGTTATAGTGAGGAGAAGCTTTATGCTTTATACGGCTTCGTTTCATTTTCTTTACTTTCTATTTATTACTACTTTTACTTATGTGTGTATGAGTACCTGCATGAATCTGTGTACACTTCATGTATCCCATAGCCTGTAGCGGCCAGAGATGGCGTTGAATCACCTGGAGATGGAGTTACAGGTGGTTGCGAGCCACCATGTAGGTGCTGGGAACCAAACCAAAGTCCTTTGCAAGAGTAGCAAATGCTCTTATAGGATATCACGTACACTCTGCCTTTTAGGCACCGGATCTTCAGGGTCTTAATGCCATGTAGTATAATTTTGCAAGACAGAGGAGAACATTCAACTCTCATGTTACACGATCTGTCGGAGAGAGAGATTCTGGAACGGCAAAACCTGTGCTTGCTTATCAGAAAGAATTCGAAAACTGCCAGAAAGAAGTTGAATCCAAAGACAAATACAAACTCTTTGGTTTAATCTGCCATACACAGGCTCAGGCCAGAGGAAGTAGACATTTGAATAAGACATTTGCTAAGACTCTCCGATTCTCTGAAAGTGGCAAAACACGATCTTGAAGATGTTAACTCTGGGGAAGAGATGACATATTCCTAGAACTTGTTCTTCTTTCACGAAGTCTACAGTTGGACAGACTCTTACAATTCTATAGTTGGACAGACTCTTCTAAAGCACTGCTTTGGGGAGGGTCCTAACTCAATTGTAGGATGGGCATTAGAAAGGGTCAAGAGGGGAGGCAAAGGGAAAGGAGTAAGGTAAGGTACATTTTAGATGCTGTGACAAAACACCAGGACCAAAGTAACTTATAAAAGAAAGTGTTTGTGTCACAGTTCATGGTTCATAGAGTTTCAGGACATCATGGCAAAAAGCATGGCAATAAGCAGACAGGCATGATGCTACAGTGATAGCTTAGAGCCTCCATCATGATCCGCAAGAATGAGGCAAAGAGAACTAACAGGAATGGTGTGTGCTTTTGATACCATGAAGCCTACACCCAACAATGGTCATCTCATCCAATAAGACCACATCTTTATATCCTACCTAAAGTGTTCCACCAACTGTGGACTGAGCGTTCAGATATATGACTCTATGGAGACCGTTCTCATTCAAAAAACCACATAAGGCCTCTCGGGCAAGGTGATATCTGAACTGTGTCTCATGGGGTCAGCAGATATTGGGTGGAGAAGTACAGGAAGCAGACCAGGGATGAACGAGACGAAGAAAGGCAGAGGTGAGGAAATACATTGCCTGCAGGATACTGCTGAAAGACAAAGGTCAAAGCACCAGGTCTTTCTTCCAGAGCAATGTCACTTGCATTTACCCTCATAGGTGATGAGAAGCGCTGAAGCCTCTCGAGCCTGCGAACGAGAGAGTTATATATATTTCAGGCATATTAACAAAGCAGAATGAGGAGGAGACTGCCAGCCAGGATCCTGCAGAGGTTAATGTTCTGTTGAGTGGAGGTGGGAGGGGCTAGGAAGGGCAGGCAACAGGGATATGGAGAGAATAAGACTTGAGTAAAAACAAGTAAGCTTCATCACAGATTGGAAGAAGGTGAGCTTATGATTTGGTTGTTAGTGCTTCTCCTCTCTCTCCTCTCTCTCTTCTCTCCTTTCTTTCCTTTCTTCCCTCTTTCTCCCCTTTCTTTCTCTTTCCTTTCTCAGAGGTAGCTGGGGTCCTGGGCTAATAGGATATTTCTCATTGGCAAGCAGGATCACATGTCAGATTTCTGCTCTGAAAAGAACTCATGAAAGACAGGAAGATGGAAAAGAAACCCTGTTATTACTCAGCAGCCATGAGTAAGCAAATGAGTATTGGCAATTGGCAGGACAAGCTTTTGCCAGGACTGCTGTAAAACCCCTTGAGAATCTTTGGTTCGATGGACAGCTGAGATCTTTGGCAGTAATTCACCAGAATTTCTAAAATTTGTTTTCCTAATCGCTGGCAGTGGTGTCTCTGGCCTCTGCTTCTTTTATGCTTACAATAGATTCCAGAATTCCCTAATTTTCACTGTTTAATCATTTTCTGACTTAAAAGTCTCATATGTAGCTCAGAAATAGGGAGCTTGTCCAGCTTCTGCAAGGCCTGAAGTTGATTACTGGCCCACCAGAGGGAGGGAGGGAAGGAGGGGGAAGAAAGGATGGAAGGAGGAGGTCGTGCGCACGCACACACACACACACTGTTTAGAATGGTTTCCATTTTAATGCTGGAACAAGACAATACTAAATTTCTATATTCAGTGACCAAGTGGGCAGAAAATTAGAGATTTCGTTCATTCAGTATTTATTATTTGTTAAACATCTACTGTGGGTTCAGGCATTGGAATTGGAAGCAGAGTTACAGCTACAATGCCAATCTCCTGCCCTCAATGGAGGCTTACTTTCTAGAGATAAAAATAACATAATAAACCAATACTCACACCATGTTATATCAGATGGTAATGCCAGGAAGAAAATAACAGATGATCAGATGAACGAAAACATATAAGCGGTAGTATGGCCAAGACTGAGTAGAGGAAAAAGCCAGTGAAGACAGTCACATTTAAGCCTGAAAGACCCACACATCCAGAAGCTTGGTTCAGAAGAAAACTAAGATCAATGAAGGCTTTGGAACACAAGGGACAAGAAGGATGTGTTAGGAGATGAACAAGCCTGAGAGTGAGAGAGGAGTGTCATGGAAGCCCTGCTTGGCTCCGGTTCAATACTCGAAACAAGACACAAGGACGTTTAACCAACTGGCAATATAATCAGATTCATGCTTTGAAAAAATGTACAAGAGAAACAAGCTCTGTAGCAAATGGAATGGAAGTGATGTCGGGTAAGCAGTGTGCCACTCAGACATGCTGTCGGCATGGAACGGGACAAAAGTGTCCTCTAGGCAAGACCTAGCATCCAGTAAGGAATGAGGGAGGAGTCTGTTCACAGGGAAGACATCAAAGCCAAGAGTGTGTTCGATGACAAGGGAGCTGCGACTCTGTGCCACACACTCAATAAGGGCAGCTGGAAGAAGAGGCGCCTACCAAGTCAGGAGGAGAGCAAGGAGAATTTGGTTTGGGACTACACAAGTCAGGAGTGTTTTATCACGGGAAAATAAAACAGGAGCTAAAATATGATTGGCCGAGAGCGGGAAAAGATCTCTGTGTTTGCAGTTCGTGTTTATTATTGTATTAGATATCCTCAGCAAGGCAATAGGGAAAGAAAAGAACACACAGGTGGGATCAAAAGACCCGCAAATGCCTCCATTCACAGAGAACAAGTTATCTACAAAGAAAATCTCAAAGAATATTCAAGAGCCCTGAGAGCTAATACCTTAATAAGATTGCGGGATGTATACTAAATGCATAGAAATGAACCGTCAGTGTACATACTAGCAATAGACAGATAAAAACTGCAAATAAAAGGATTAGTTGCAATCACGCCCAAAAATAAATACCCAGGGATAAATCTAAAACTGATGCTAGTTTTGTATAATTAAAACTAATTATTAAGCCAGGTGGTGCACACCTTTAATTTCAGTATTTGGGAACAAACACCAACAAACTAACAAAAACAAAACAAAACCAATCAAACAAAAAAAAATTCCTCAACAACAAAGTTATATATTATAGCTAAAAAGTATGTATTAAAGACACTAAAGCAGACATAAATGAATGGGGAGGAGTATCAGGTTCATTGATGAGACAATTAGTTAACTATTAGTTAAGATAACTAACAATTAGTTAAGGTAACTATTTTCTCCAAATAAAGCTAGAGTCAGTGTAATAAGAAGCAATAAAAACGTTTATTTCCATCAACATGCCAACAAGCTATTTTGAGACATTAATGAGTTTATTCTAAATCTGTAGGAAAATCAAAGGAAATAGAATATAGCCTTAAGGAATTTAGAAAAAGAAGCTCAAAGTTAAGAGAGCATATAATCTGATGTCAGAATTTACTATAATGGTGCTCTGTCTAGGGGTGGGAAGACGGCTTAGTGGGTTTGCACTTGCTATGCGCTGGTGAGGAGCAGAGCTCATGTTCCCAGAAACCCTAGAGAGCTGGGAGCAGTAACTTCTCCCTGTGTTCTATCTTACTTTCTATTGTTGAGATAAAACAATCTGACCCAAACCAACTTACAGGAAGAAAGGTTTATTTCATCTTAAAGTTCCAGTATCATCATTGAGGGAAGTCAAGACGGGAACTCAAGACAGAAACCTGAAGAGAGGAACAATGTTGGAATTGAGCTAGTTGGCTCTTTGGCTTATCCTTAGCTAGATTTCTTACAGAACCCAGGGATGGTGAAACACACAGTGGGAAGAGGTCTCCAGCATCAATTAATAATCAAGAGAGTCCCCCCACAGACAGGCCCACGAGCTCATCTGATCTAGGCAATTCCATGATCAAGCCTTTCTTCTCAGATGACTGTAGGCTATGTTAACTTTAATTGTTTACTCTCAAGTGTGTATGATAATAAAAAAAAATTAAACATTCTAGAAAAGGGAAAAATCTAGGGAAAGCAGTTTGGGGTTTGTTGGGTAGGGTGGAAACTATCAGTGGCTATGAGGCTGTTTTTATAGAGCGATGAAATGTTCTAATCTTTCCATGATAGAAGTTTCATGATTCCATCTAATTTTCAAATTTTATATCTACATCTCAAGAGAATGAATGTCTCTGAATTACATGTTTATTATTTTGTATGCTTGTTTTATTTTACTGTGGTAATCTCATTTAGTCCATTCTATATTCTAACTGTTTATGTAGCCAAAGGTGACCTTGAATTCGTATCCTCCTACACTATACCTGGTTTATATGGTGCTAAAAATCCAGTCCTTGGGCTTCTTGAAGGCTAGGCAGATACTCTACCAACTGTATGACAGCCCTATAACCACATTATATGTTTATAAACCTGACTTTAGCAGTTTATTTGTATGTTTTTTTCAAGACAGGGTCTCTCTGTGTAGCGCTGGCTGTCCTGAAACTCACTCTGTACACCAGGCTGGCCTCCAACTCAGAGATCTGCCTGCCTCTGTCTACCTGGGTAGTGCTGGATAAACTTTAAAGTGACTAAGATCAAGGCATGAAAGCCTTAGCAATTTTTCTGAGAGCAATCTCCCTGGTTAAAGCCTAAGGCAGAACAATGATAATAGCACACATTCAATGAGGCAGAAAGCGAGGCGGAGGAAGGATGAGTCGGGTGCCGAGGAGTCTGCCATTTATCTAGCTCAGTGTTCAAACCCAGGAACATTTGGGAGAGAGAGAGAGCAGAGGAGGGAGTTGGTGCAGATGAGTCAGAATCTCCAAAAGCATTTGTGTTTAATGCTTTTATTTATATTTTATTTTGAGAGCCAAAAAAAGAGTATATCCTACGTATGAAGTAAAAACTAGAAAAAGTAAAGCTTGGCTAACTTCTGTTGTAGGATGACAACCAAGATGTTAAAAGTAACTCATGGTAGGCGCCTGCCCCCAGACATGTCTTTGTGTGGCAAGAATGGCTGTGGGTATGCTTTTATTTTATCTATATGAGTACACTGTGGCTATCTTCAGACACACCAGAAGAGGGCATTACAGATAGTTGTGAGCCACCATGTGGTTGCTGGGAATTGAACTCAGGACCTCTGGAAGAGAAACTGGTGTTCTTAACCACTGAGCCATCTCTCCAGCCCCTAGTAGGTATGCTTTTTAAAAAATAATAATAATAAAAGGGGATATGGGCCAAAAACAATTAGATGAAGCTTATTCTATGAATTTATACTTATCCTGTGTTTGGTAATAGATGCAATATTGACAGTATTTTAATTTTTCTACTGTACTATACCTAAGACTTAATAATACTTTTTTTGGGAGGGGGGAGGGATAGGAAAGAAAACCTGATTTTGCCAGTTCTACCTAGCTAAGAAAAAACTCTTTGCTGTCTGAGAGTAATGATCTACATTGGTTTCCCTCTGAAAACACCTGCAGTATCTTTTGGATGAATGTGCCAGTATCTCACTCTGCCTGGGATGGAGGTGGCTGCTGAGTGCCAAAATGTCGGTGCTACAAAATCAAGCCACACACATGCGTCATGGTGGACAATCTAACTCAGATTCCATTCTTGAAGGCTCTGTGGTTCCTGTGTCTGCATCAGCCAGACAGATCAACTCCTCTTTCACCTCTCCAGGTTCCAGTTAGAGCTCTGCAGAAGGATGAGGAAGTGACTTGTGATGGCATGTGTGACATTCCCTTCACTCTGTTGCCCTTCCCAGGCTGCTGGACATGGCAGTGACAATTATAGTAACCTTGACTCCATAAGGAATGTGATGACTTCAATCTTAGCAATGAGTCATTCCAGAGCAAGAATCTGTACACTAGTGCCGGTGCTGGTGACTAAGTTGTGGAAGCATCAGGCACCCTTCTAAGGAGATTTGTTCATGAGGCAGAGATGGACTTCATAACAATGAAAATAAAATTTTCAAATACCACTTTTTTTTTTTTTTGGTCTGACAATGTGTTTTGTCCTAAGGACCAAACCTGATACTGAACTAGTCTATTCAATTTACTACTCAGTGACATTCTCTGGTCCTCTGGTGACCTTTTGGATGGCTGTTCTCCTCCATATGAGAGTCAACTGGATCTTTTGGAAGCCTGTAATTTACCATATTCCTGAAGACTCAGGGGTGGTCTGGCATGTACTCTGGGTTCTAAATTCTCCAGAAAATTAAGAATCGCCAAGTGATTCCCAAATCATAGTTTGTTGTTGTGCTGTCTGCCAACTTCAATTAAATTCAGAGATTCAGTAGGAGTGACACTTCAAGTATAGGCTTAGACATCCTCAAAGTACGTGAGTGTCATGGAATGGAAATGGAGAAGTGAATTTAGTCTCTCTCTCTCTCTCTCTCTCTCTCTCTCTCTCTCTCTCTCTCTTTTCCTCCCCTCCCCTTCCTTCTCCCTCATTCTCCCTCCATCTCCCTCTCCCATCCTCCTCTCCCCACCTATCTCTCTCTCTCTCTTTCTCTCTGGCTCTAGGATTGAAGCCAAGCATGCAGTGTCTCTTGTGTGACTCAGGCCTTTATGAACACTGTGGGAGAAGGGCTATGGCATGTGGGTACTGGTTAACTTAGAAGAACCACTAAATGCCTTTAAGCCATGGAACTGTAATATTGTGGAACAAAAGGAGAAATGGGAGTGGCTGACCAAACAGTGGTAATTTAGACCTCATGAAATCCCATCATAACAGACTGTCTTAAATTTTGTATTGATAAAACATTGTCCATATAAATAACCACCATGATTCTGTATAAATTTATGAAAGATGAACTGGGGAAAAAAAAACTAGAAAAAACCTTGCATAAGTGAAAATTTTCGTTTTTCAGAATCAAACCCAGATTTTTCATGTCTGTTATAGAAAGACAATTCCTGGTAAAAGCTTTTAAACATCTCATCTGACAATTAGGTGGATGGGATGAGGACCTTAAGCTTGACCTTCATTTCTACAGTAAGTATGTACTAATCATTTTGATGTTACTTTGAGACTTTTAAAGAAGACTCTGAAGGATCCAGAGGAGCCTATCTTCTCTAGTATGTTTACTGCTGTGGCTTCATCAAAGATACACATGATTGTGACATAGTTGTGTCATATTGACTAGACCATTTCAAGCTGGTCTAGAAAAAGTTTGTCGATCTTGGATGATGTGATGGTTAATCTTTGTGCCAAATTGATGGATTGTAAATGCTGTCCATGTGCATAAGGAGAGTTTCTAGATTAGGCTAACTGAAGAAAGAAGACACACTTTAAATGTAGGCAGCACAGTTGGCTGGTGTCTTGGACTAAGTAGAAAGAAGAGAAGGAACTGGACAAGAGGAGTCAGTGCTCTCTGCCTCAGAACAGGTGGATGCAATGTGACCTGCTGCCTCAACTTTCTGATGATATGGTGGACTGAACCCCCAAACTCTTAACCCAAAGAAACTCTTCCTTCATTACGTTGCTTTTTCAGGCATCATCTTTCAGCAACGTGGTAAAGAACTGATACATACAGTGGCCTTCAATCATGGAAGTGATATCGGGAGGACCTTTCGAGTAGCTAATCGTCAAGAACACGAGGTACCATCTCAGGTCTCATGACCCCTACTAGAATAGGGACCTATCATGCTGGCAGAGCATCTTCTTCCTACTTAAGATCTGGTTGAAGTCTTTGTACCTTGGCATGCTGTTGTTGACTCTGGGTTCATTCCAGAGAACAAGAGCCCTCTACTGATCTACTGTGGTTTCTGGTTTGAGATTCTGAAAGACTTTAGCCCATTGTATATTTGAAGTAGAATTTTTTCCTTAATGGAAAACTCTTTCTCCATTATTTCAGTTCAAGTGACAAGGAGATGATTCATGAATTCAAAGTGTCCTTGTGAATTGACTGCTTAAGCTACTGGTTGAGCTGCATCATTGTTTTTGTCTCTTTCCCTCAAACACACATATTTGAGATTCTGAAATAAGAATGCTTTGGTGTAGTGTGGGGATAATTCACTAATGGGCTCTAAAATTCCTTCTCCTAAATAAACTCTACGTGTTCTTAAAATTAGTCTTTTTGATGCTATCTTTTACTTTTTGATGCTTCAACTGTCATTGTAGAATAGGCCAGCATGCCATGCTTCCCTGAGGGCAGACCTGGCTCTTCATCTGTAAGATAAACCATCAGTGGGCCATTATTTCAATTCTGATGAATGTGCAAATATAAAAAGACCTTGTTCCATCTGGCTCTCTTCACAGGGGACTGAGAGATGGTGATGGCCAGACCACTTAACTTCAGTCAAAACCAAAAAAAGAAATAAAGAGCAGATCTAGATTGCCAGGAAACAGAAGCCAGGCATTTGGTTGTTAAAATCCCAAGAACAACTGGATGGCCAACACAGTTTGTTCTAAATGACATGAGGGCTTCATCGTTGGCTTTCTGATCCACACCCTCCACGGCCATTCCTACAGTTGCACAAACCTAACATTCCCCATGATTGTGGCAATGCTAATTCATACTTGGTCTCTGGCTTCTGATGAAACAAAGCTCTTTCATGATATAAACGGGAAAGAGAAGCAGACCTGATTTGCAGATCCCCATGAGACCTTTCTTCTCACAGGCATGACTTGCCACTTCCTCTTCAAATCTGGGGAAATGCTAAACACGAATCTCCTGTGGGATGCACAGTCAGTGATATCAGAGTTGGGAAAAATGTACACCTTGAGCCATCTGCTTGTCACCAGTCCTCAGAGCATCTTTCAGATACTGAGAAGTCATGTTGGAACCTAAGATTTTGCTCCACTGACTTAACCCCGATGTTAAGAAGCCAATATTTTTTTTTACAAGGAAGCTGCCAGAACAGTTTCTTTATCCATGTCAAATCTCAAGAAAATGTATTCATAGCTCTTTGACATATCATGATTGTCCTTCAGATAAATGTACTCCAAGAGATATCTCTATTTGTAGAAACAAAAAGGATAAAATAAAAAAAAGACTTGCATGGGCGTAACTCAGACCCAATAGGACATGAATGGTATGTACTCACAAGTGGATATTAGCTATGAAGTACAGGATAACCATGCTATAATCAACAAACCCAAAGAAGCTAAATGACAAGGAGGGCCCAAGGGAGGATGGGTGAATCTCCCTCAGAAGGGGAAACAAAATAGATATAGTCAATGAAAGGAGGGAACTGGGTAAAGAGGGTAGGGGAGAACGTGTAGGGAGAGCAGGGGAGAGAGAAGGGAGAGCAGCTTAGGGGCAATATCTAGAATGTGCCAGAAACCTGGGTTGGAAGGAGGCTACAGAGTGTCTATGGGGGCAACTCTAGCTGAGACTCCTAACACGTGGGGGGATATGGATCCTGAAGTGGCCACTTCCTGCACTCAGGCAGGACTTCAGTGGAGGAATAAGGACAGAAACCTACCTACAAAACCTTTGGTTCAAAATGTGTCCAACCTGCAAGATGTGCAGGGGAAAAGGTAGAACAGAGACTGAGGGAATGAGGAATCAATGACTTCCCTACATTGAGAACCATCCCATGGGTATGAACTAATCCCTGACACTACTAATTTTACTCTGTTATACTTGTAGACAGGAACCTAGTATAACTGCCCTCTGAGAGGTTCCACTCAGCAGCCAATGGAAAGACATGCAGAGCCTCACACCTAAGTGTTAGATGGAGCTTGGAGAGTCTTACAGAGGAGTTGGAGAAAGAATTGAGGGACCTGAAGATGACAGGGACTCCATGGAAAGACCAGCAGAGTCAACTAACCTGGACCCTTCGGGGCTCCCAGAGACTGAATCACCAACCAAAGTGTAAGCACGGGCTGAACCTAAGTCCCTTATACACATGCAGCAGGTGAGCAGCTCGGGCTTCAAGTGGATCCCCCAACAACTGGAATGGGGGCTGTCCCTGAGCCTGTTGCTTGCCTGCCTGTGGATCCCACAATACCCCCCCCCCAAAAAAAAATAAGACTGCCTTGTTTGGCCTCAGTGGGAGAATATGCACCTAGTTCCTTAGCAACTTGGTGTGTGTGTGTTAATGTGGGGTGACACCCAGAGGGGTGCTTCTCCTTCTCAAGAGAGAAGGAGAAGGTGGAATGGGGGAGGACTTGCATGAGGGGGTAGTGGGAGGAAAGGGGGACTGCTATGACGATGTAAAGTGAATAAATAAAAGACTTGATGACTTCATGTCATGAGTTATATTTTAAAAGAAAAAAAACGTGCCTTGCCACATCTCCTTCGAGTAGCACTAATAATGTTCCAGCTGCCTGTGCTCAAGATGGTTACACTCCCCACTGTATTTTTAATCAAGTGTGGTCAGAATATACTCAGAACATATGATAATTAAATTCAGAGGTGGACTTGACTGGACTAAGCGATGCCCAGATGGCTGGTAAATCTTTTTGAGGATGCCTGTGAGGATGTTTCCAAGAGAGATCAGTACTTGATTTAGTAGACTGGGTGAAGAAGATAGGGCCTCGCCAGTGTGAGTGGGCACCACTCATCTGTTCAGGGACTCGATATAGCAAAGGAGAAGTGTGGATTCACTTGTTCAGTGTTTCTCTGGGAGCATCTGTCTTCAGCCCTTGGATGTCATTCCTTCTTGTTAGGCCTTCAGACTCAGACTGGCACCTACACTGCTGGCTTTTCTGGGCATTCAGCATCCAGCAGATCATGGAATTTCCAGGCCTCGATAAGGCATCTACAGTGTGTGTGTGTGTGTGTGCGCACACACACACTCGCGTACATCCACACGTATGTGTATATGTATGTGGTATGTGTGTGTATGTGTGTACGTATGTGTGTGTATGTGTGTGTGTATATGTGTGTATGTTCTGTTTCTCTAGAAAACCTTTACTAACAAATATGCATGTATCAAAAAAGATGTTCAGAGATTTTTTTCATTCATTTTGCCTTTAGTATTATTGCTGATAAACTCAGTAAGCCTCTATTTCCTCAGAAATAAACACGTCTGCTTTAAAATATCTCTAAGATCATGGTTCACTATTTATAATTTAAAAAAAAAAGAGATTCTCTTCTTTAAAGTTCCATTCAAGAAATATACTGTGATTACAAATGATCAGATTTATCTGTAGTCACTTTAGGAAATAGTTTCTCCATTTCTGAGGTGGGTGAAGAGACAAGGAAAGGGGAGGAAAGAATTGAGAAATTCCACCCAGAGAAAATTTACGAGACTCTGATTGTATCTCACCTTTCTTTGGATGCCAGAAAATTCTTCTACAATATTGAGATGTTTTCTTCTAGTTTTGATGGGGTTTTGAGCTTTAAAATTAAGGCATTTTATACACATGGATAATGTGAAGATACCATAAGACTGAGAGTGATGCCCTTGCATATTTATAAACATATTTAAATCATGTCATCATAAAGACTACAGTCTGTTTACTTCCTTCAGGAAACAAACAAACAAACAAACAACAACAACAAACAGAGATTGTACATCTTTCCAAGAACCAAGTGCTTAAAATTCTCCAGGCCATAGTGTTAATCTTATTGCGTTTCCATGTATCCAGTATTATATGAGCTTTTAATATTTTCAGGTTGCTAACTGGCCACCCCTCTCTAAAGGCTCATGAAGAACTGTTTTGAGTTTGTTCGAATGGTAAATTTACTTGTAGCCACAGAACCCAGCTATGAATACGGACACATTTCTTTTTTTGTCTAAAGATGTACATGGACATGCAAATGCGTCTATTTGGGGTCACTTTCATGGTGTACTGGTGTTTATATAAGCGGCGCTCAGTACAGCACAGAGCAAACACAAGCACTTTACCCAGAGAGCGCCAGGCTCCATTAACCACTTGAAATCCCTGGAGGGAAATGTCATTTCATTAGGAGGCCTCTTGGCTGCTAATCAAGGGCTTTCCATTTCCTTAAGCATATTGATTTGGGAACAACTTTCCTTTTCTGAAAAACAAACAATTCAAGAAGGAGCACTTTCTGAAGGCACACCTAGAGAACCTGGTTTTCTTGGGTAAATAGAAACGTGGTAAAACCATCCAGGATTCAAGCAGGATGAAAAGCCTGGTGTCTTCTCTCTGATGAGATGTCACTGATCACATTGAATCCTTTACAAGTTTGAATGGCCATCAAAGCCCCGATTGCCATGAGCACTCTATCTGAGACTTGCAGAAGTGATTTATATGCGGAATAACACCAGGTCAACATTAAGATACCATTTTGACTTAGTCTTTTGCAGTAAGTTATGGTTGATATCAAAAGACAGCCGGGCACCATTTTTGGTTGCTTGGTTGGTAAGATGAATCACACCACATTTTAATGTGCCTTTGTAATTCTAGGCACATAGTCAATACTTAGTAAACATAAGTGAAATGTGAACCTCAGTATGCAACAATACAATGTCTATCCAAATTTAGTTCTCTCTAAAAAAAACAAAAACAAAAAACAAAAAAAACCCCGAAGTTAAATAAACACTAGGATATGAACCAGTGTATGTCTCACATTGTCCATTACTCTTTTAATTGAATATCCATTTAAATCATCTTTTTAAAACTGATTTTCAAAAAATTAAAATTAAAAATTTATTTTAATGAAAGTGTTTATTATTTATGTGTACACATGTGTGCATGGGTGTGTGACAGCACTTGCAGAGGCGAGAAGAGTGTGTCTGATACTGTAGAGGTGAAGTCACAATCAGTTGTGGGCTACTATATGTGGTTACTGGATATTGACGCAAGAATAACAAAGCTCTTAACCACTGAGGCATGTCTCTACCATTTAACTCACTCAGCCAAAAATGGTGCCTGGTTGTCTTTTGACATCAACTATAACTTCCTGCAAAAGACTAAGTCAAAATGGTATCTTAATGCTGACCTGGTGTTATTCCTTAAGCAGAGTACTCTTAGCTTAGAATAAAAAGAAGTGTCATGCATTACAAAGATCATAGGATTCATGGCCAGGCTGGATTTGAACTCTGTTCCCTCCCACATAGGCACCTGATCTGGCCATGTTACTGTCTCCATTGAGTTTTAGCCTTCTCCACAGAGTCTCAATAATAGCATCTGAAAATTGCCTATAGGTCAAGTTACTTAGCCTGTGGGTTTCCACTTCCTTCTAGTAAATTTTTAATCACACTAGCCTAAATTGAGGCAAAAGAAAAACTAAGATTATGCGTTAATATCGTGATGCCATTGATTGGTTTGTGGAATCTGTACAATAGAAGTGATTGGTTCCTTCCATCAGACTCTACACTTGTCCCACCCTCTCATATCCACAGGTAAAATATTTGTAATTTTGGCAAAACTGGTTTTTTCTTAACTTCAGGGACTCTCTAGTCGTTATTGCCCCTACGACCTAGCACTGCCATTTAAAACACTCTTGGATATCACGTCTTCACATTACCCCCTTGTGACTGTTTCCCCATTTTTCCTTTTGTGTATTGATAATAAAGATCCTGTGGTAAAATCAAGCACTTAGTGTTTATTGGGGAGCATGGATTTCCATTTGACATATTTCCTTCCCTCTGAGTCCCATAATTGCCTTTTAGCCAGGGTCAACATGGCTAAAACTGGTAGATCATAGGCAAGCCCATAGTGTACCATTAAGGAACACCCAGTGAAAGGACTGTAAAGAAGCCCAGGCCACCATAATGAATAAGATGACAGCATGCCATAAACAGAAAGGTGGACAACTCTACCTAAAGAGTTAATTGGCTTCATGGAGAGTATTGGTGAAAGACCCAAGATAAAATAATCATTTTTATGTGACATGGTCATCTACTTCTTACTGTAAAAGCCAAAGGAGGCGGAAGGCTTCAAGAGGAGTCTACATAGCTATAGGCCTTTCTAGTGATACTTGGAAGTTATTATTAGTTCTGGAAATTTAATCTTTTTTTAATTGATGAGATGAATTTATTTAAGCCTCATAATGAATTCATAGAGTTTTGTGAACCCAAAAGACTAATGGGGATAAACATGAGAAAAGAGGACAGTGAATTGCAGTTAAAACAATAAATCAGCTTATCTTTATTATCTGCAAGGAGGTTTCTCCCAAGACTTTAAAAAACACACAGTACTGGCTATAAGAAGATTTTCAGAAAGACTGTAAAAAATAGAACTTGTTAATGGGTTGTTGTTTCTTGCCATTCATATAGCTCGAAAGCAAATGGCATCAGTGGCCATTTTATCACCAAGAGATAAGATACAGATGTTTGTACATCATTCCTCATTCTTCCAAGGTTGTGTTCTACATCCTATCCCTCTTGAAACTCTCTATTTCCAGCATACTCTATACATCCTAAATAGGCCAGTCTTCTACAACTCTAAATTCTTTGAGTACTCCTGCCTTAACTGATTGTTCTTCCTTGTCAGGAATCCCTGGTTTTTCCTCTGTGGGGTGACTGTATGGCCACTTTATTCTAAAAGCATCTGGAGACTGACTGATTTTAGGGACACTAACTGTTTGGATCTTCCAATTTGAGATATGTATATGTATATGATGTGTATGTATATCCTAGATGTTTTTTTTAACCTGTCAATCATCTCTGATAGATAGACTAGAGGTTGCCCTCCATTTTAAAATCCCCTTTGTGTTGCTAATACCTGAGACATGGGTAATCCAGAAAGGACTGGGAGTAAATGGAGCCAAAGGGATGGGGGAGGGGACTAGAGATGAAAAGAAATATGGCGACTCAACAAAACCTAAGGTACTGTTGGCTGTTATTTCCGAGAACAGGTGCTCAAAGATAATGAGCCAGTAAAGAAGCAAATACTGTTAGTCATGCAGAAAGATGGCAGAGAGGGAAAATGACATCCAGTCAGTGAAAATTTAACCATATGCTAAGGAATCTTTCATAATTTATTTAACTTGTTTTTTCTCCATTTGGAGGTTGCTTGAAGGTACACCATAAATAAAAGGTCAATGGTGATTTTTATAAGTCTTACCGAATTCTGGGAAACTTTCCACTGAATATGAATTAGGATCAGCCAGAAAAATACTGAGCAGATGAAGAACAAGAAGAGGAAGAAAACTGGCTCATGACTAAGGAAGCAGCTGTTGAACGTATGAGATCAAGACTGTGCCCAGCATGAAGGAGTCTGAGAATGTTTTTCCTGTTGGTATTTCCAGAGCAAGATAAAATAGTAAACAAGCTAGGTATGTCAATAATTACAGCTAAGAAGAAAGTGAGAGAAACAATAAAATGTAACAGAGGCTGAGTTATGGTGGTAACAGTTTACCTGGTAATATGAGGCCTCCCGGAGAAACAGCATTAATTCCAAGGACCCACTGAATGGAAGAGCCCTGAGGACATGGTGGAGAAGAATCTGTAGAGAAGGTGGGATGTGTCAGAGTCCCTGAGATCAGAGAGAGTTAGCCTATCTGTGAGACCCAGAAGAGGTCCATGTGGACGGGACACCGAGCAGGAGCCATGCCCATAATGAACACGGAGACGCAGAGCAAAGGCAGCCAGGCAACGGCATAGAGGTCAAACACTGGAATCTGAATTTCCTTCTGGGAGTGAAAATGGATCTGATTTAGACCTGATACAGGATGCTTTGTCCTCCGTGTGACAGACACTTGATAACAGGGCAGTGATTTGAAGCAGGGCAGTGAGGGCAGAACCTGAATGAGGGATGGTGGAGGCATGAGTCACATCTTGGCAGTGGAGAGGAGAGAACTGAAATTACAGCGATTATTCAGCTACAGAGTGTGGAAAGGAACATAATTTTCGTAAATGTAAAAATCGAGCAGAAAATTGTGGATATATACAAGGAATGGGGCTAGACAAATGTTCGGTTCAATGTGACATGGAGGTGAATGGGAACTGGGCGGGGACTACAAACAAGGACAGAAGAAGCCAGATCATGCAAAGTTGGGTTACACAGAGCCTTCATCATCAGCCACTGAGTGGTCATTGAGGTTATATGAATAAAAGTGACATCAGGAAGCTCAGTTTGGGTATCTTTCACTACAGGACAAAGGAGTCACTGAAAGGTCATGAAGTGGGACCTCTCAGCTCACTGCCACAGCAGCAGAATTTCCCAAGGGGGATCTCCTGGCTTAACACAGAGTGCATACAGATCACTCATATGACTGCAGTAACAGCTGACCTTCCACATAATCACTTGTGAGCAGTCCTCTCTCCCTTGCTGAATCCTTAGCTATTGGAGGCAGTATGGGAATATCCACATCCACACCCTTCATCCACAGTGTGCACGACACTCTTATTTCTCAGATGGCTTTGCCCTGTGACAAATCTTTTTCATCCTGAGAAGGTTCAGGGAAGCTATCTCTCCTTCCTTCTGCCATTCGTCACCCTCAGACCATACTCCTGTTTTCCCTGACAAGGCACTGGAGTAAAAATACGCAAAGTTAACTTCATGATGTCACTTTTTAAGGATATAACCTCATACACACTAGACAAGCAGTAGGATGAGACTGAATGTCCAAAAGCTCTCCTGTGGATTAATGAATCTTATTCTGCAATAGTCCACGATTAGAATAAATGACCAATCCTTCCACAAGACATCTGTGTTTACACATTAGAGGCATTACACATTAAAAAAAAAAAAAAGAGCTCCAGGCAAGGCTAGCAATGGTGAGATATTTCTCTTTAAACACTGTGTATAATCTGAATAACAATAAACCTTAATGGAGAACGCCTATACTCGCCAGCAATCTGCCCAATACAGTGGTTAAAAAACAGAGATAAAACTACTGCACAGTCCTGTGAGGTTCTGTTAATGAAGTTGAGGAGAGAGATAAGAGCTCAGACAATGGCAATAAGATGCTAAGTCTCTCCGTTATCATCTCATGATGGGATCCACCATTATCTGGAACCCACCACGCTGGCAGCTAATCCATATGTAGAAGTCCACATGCAAAATATGTTACTTTCTCTTCTGTTTGGACAGAGGTGGTTTTTTAATAGAGGGTTTCTCTCTCTCTCTCTCTCTCTCTCTCTCTCTCTCTCTCTCTCTCTCT